>NW_025335548.1:7753639-7833867 GCF_004798865.1 Varanus komodoensis
ATACAACAAAAATATTAAAACCCGGTGCATCTCGGCTTAAAAGATTTAAAATCCTATAAATACCAATAAATTAACAATTAAAATAAGTTTCAAATAAAAAGGTCTTAGCCTGGCGCCGAAAAACAAATAACGACGGCGCCAGGCGGACCTCTCTGGGGAGCACATTCCATAGATGGGGCGCCACCGTGGAGAAAGCCCTCCTCCGGGTACTCACCCTCCTAATATCATTCACAGAGGGTTCCCAGAGAAGGGCATCTGTTGCTGATCTCAAGGGGCGGGAGGGCATATATGAACGCAAGCATTCCTTTAGATACCCAGGTCCCAAGCCGTTGAGGGCTTTATAGGTCATAACCAACACCTTGAATTGGGCCTGGACTTCAATCGGGAGCCAGTGGAGCTGATGGAGAACTGGGGTTATATGAGAACAACGCCCAGTGCCCGTCAGCAGCCTGGCAGCTCTATTCTGCACCAACTGAAGTATCCGGGTCATCACCTGAGCTTCTAGAAACACTCAGGGTCGAGGAGCACTGCCAAGCTGCGAACCCTGTCCCTCAGAGGGAGTGCAACCCCATTTAAGACAAGGCCCAAGCCCCCCATCCCGAGGCCCGGACCACCCACCAACGGGACCTCCGTCTTGTCTGGATTGAGCTTCAGTTTATTGGCCCTCATCCAGCCCATTACCTCGGCCAGGCACCGGTTCAGCACAGCCACTGCCTCACCTGGATTGGTGGAAAACGAGAGGTAGAACTGGGTATCATCAGCATACTGATGATTCCACAGCCCACACCTCCTAATGACCTCTCCCAGCGGTTTCATGTAGATGTTGAATAGCAAGGGGGACAAGATGGACCCCTGTGGAACTCCATGGCATAAATGCCATGGCGCAGAGCCATAGTCCCCCAGCAACACCTTCTGAAATCGGCCATTGAGATAGGAGCAGAACCACCGCCACGCGGTGCCTCCAACTCCCAATCCCGCTAGCCTATTCAGAAGGATACCATGGTCGATGGTATCGAAAGCCGCTGAGAGGTCCAGGAGAACTAACAGGGACGCACTCCCCGTCTCTCTCCCTGCACAGGTCATCGTACAGGGCGACCAAGGCAGATTCAGTGCCATACACGAGTCTGAAGCTGGACCGATATAGGTCCAGAGAATCAGTTTCATCCAAGAGTGCTGGGAGTTGTCCCGCCACCACCCGCGCTAGCATCTTGCCCAGGAACAGGATGTTGGCCACTGGTCTATAATTGGCGGCCACCTCTGGATCCAGGGATGCCTTCTTTAGGACTGGCTGGACTACTGCCTCTTTTAAAGGGGAAGGTACCCAACCATCTCTTAAAGAGGCGTTGACCACCTCCAGGATCCAGGTCCCAATCCCGTCCTTAGCTTTCTTAAGTAGCCAAGATGGGCATGGGTCTAGTAAGCAGGTGGTAGGACGTACTTGTCCAAGCACCTTGTCCACATCATCAGGCCGCAGCAACTGAAATTCATCCATTAATTGTGGACTCGACGGCGTTGTTGGCATCTCCTCAGTAGAATCTGGTTCAATAGTAGAGTCAAGCTTGTGACGAATCTGAGCGATTTTCTCCCTGAAATGCCTGGCAAAGTCGTCACAGTGGGCCTTCAAGGGTGGTACGAGATCTTTCTTTGGGCCCAGATGTATCAGCCCCTGCACCATACTAAAAAGCAGAGACATCACTCTGCCAACAAAAGTGCGTATAGTCAAGGCTATGGTTTTCCCAGTTGCAATGTATGGCTGTGAAAGCTGGACCCTAAGGAAGGCTGAGCGCCAAAGGATTGAGGCCTTTGAATTGTGGTGCTGGAGGAGACTCCTGTGAGTCCCTTGGACAACAAGGCGATCAAACCGGTCAGTCCTAGAGATCAACACTGACTGCTCTTTAGAAGGCCAAATACTGAAGATGAAACTCAAATACTTTGGCCACCTAATGAGAAGGAAGGACTCCCTGGAGAAGAGCCTAATGCTGGGAACAATAGACGGCAAAAGAAGAAGGGGATGGCAGAGAATGAGGTGGCTAGACAGAGTCACTGGGGCAGTGGGTGTGAGCTTGGGTGGACTCTGGGGATGGTGGAGGGCAGGAAGACCTGGAGGAATGTTGTCCATGGGGCTGCGATGGGTTGGATGTGACTTCGCAACTCACAACAACAACAAAATAAAAGTCTTGAAGACTTTTAAAAGCTATTTTGAAAGTCAAAGCGGCAGCCTAACCCACCTGCCCATGTCTGAGACAGCACCTTAGCAGCCTGCCAGGTCACACTTCTCGGGCCGCATTCTTTTTGTGGCTTCACAGGACCTGATGGCCCAGCTGGTGTCCACCAGAAGACCCTCCACTGTGGTACCTCCATTCTCGAGCAACTTCCTGCCTTTCGTGGTCAGGTAGACATGAACGGTTTGCCATTTGGGGCAAATCCAGAACACATCTTTATTCCAAAAGGCCTTTTTGCTTGACCATATTGGTACTCTCTTTCAATATGAGGTTTCGTTTATTTTATCTTTTCAATCTTTAATTTTTCACCACTTTGGACTCTGTTTGGATGTGAGGTGGCATTTAACTGTTCTGTATAAATACATATGTATTTTGTTAGTTAGTAAAATGAGAGCTCTTAGCATAGCACAATCTCCCTGTAAGCAGGAGTTGGAGCATCACCCATTCGGGGCTTGGAGCAGGGAAACGGACAGGAAACACCGGAATCAGGAGATGGGGTCAGACATTCACGATGCTGGACATTTTGCTTGCCGACAGTGCCAGGGTCTTGCTCGAGGCTTCAGCACATAGTTTGCAAACAAGATTTGGGGCAACAAAGCTGCTGAGGACTGGAAAACGTTCACAACTGCTCAGGGAACAAAGCAGCTAGAATGCCTAGGAGATGAAAAGTTGGCCAACTGTCTAAGATTAAAACCTCATGTGGGCCACCGGGACCATTCTGCCAGGAAGGCTGAGGAGTAGTAAAGATGTCCCAGGAGATCAGAATAAGCAGGGTCAGTGAACTCAGAAGTGAGGCGGCTGAAGTCAAGGGTGGGAGGGGAGGAGAAAACCAAACAGAGAGCATGAGGAGAGGAGGTGGGCAGAAGGGGGCTCTTAAAAGGGGCCCAAAGGTTTCCCATCATCCCCAATTATTGGCTACCCTGGCCGATGGGGGATATAGTCCAATACATCTGGAAGGCTCCAGCTTGAAGAAGGGGCCCTGTGCAAATGCTATTCAAGTGAATTTGCATGCAGAATTTGGAGACAATCCACACATCTCATTTTTTTGCTCTTCCATTGCAGGGCTGACATCAGCACTGGAACGGAGTTAAAACCACCATCTGGTCTTTATTATCTTGTCTACGCAAAAGGCACTTAACGCAAGGCAATGGAAACCAAGCAACTTTCTTCCAGGGCTTGCATTAAAGAAGTAGGTAGATTCCCAGAAGCTTTTTACTGTGAAATAGTTATTTCCGTTGGAAAAGGTTATCTTGGCAGAAGAGGCCCTCTGAGTCCGGCTACCAATCAGGAGGACAAAGACATGACAAAGCTCTCTTTGTTTTTCTTTCCCCATCCCTAAAAACATCCTTGGAAAAGAAATTGCCTTCTGTGACCAGCAGCAAGGAAAATTTATGACCCCTGCCCCTTCATTAAAGAGAAACTCCTACAAAGGGGCAACAACCTCTTGGCACTCCATGTGGGGCTGAGTTTGGAGAAGCATCAGGCCGTTCCAGGAGGAGCAAGAGTTGGTCACATCACCCCAGTATCAACTCTGCTGGTTCCCCATTGGTTTCTGGTGCCAAGTCGAGGCAGTTTTGTACCTTGAGAATCAATAAATTATTTCTCGTGTGTGTGTTCTGCTGTTTTCCTAGCAAAAAACTCATAATCCTTTTCCTCCTCCTCTTCTCCATTTTATCCTCACATCAACAGTCCTGTGAAGTAGGTTAGGCTGGGAGTCAGTGACCACCCAAGATCACCTAGTGAGTTTCATGTCTGAGCAGGGACAAGAACCTGGATCACCGAAGTCCCACTCCAACACTCCTTTGCGCTGCTTGGTTTGTGACCCTGATATCCGCAGGACAGGAATCTACCCACACCCCAAGACTGGAGGAGGTCCCGCTCTCGGGTCCACGGTGGGTACATTGAAAGGCTGGTTCTCAGTTGCGGCACTTCAGTTGTGGAATTCCTTGCCCCATGAAACCCAGCTGGGCTTTGCACTTTGTGCATTTTGGCACTGGATCAAAACATCTTTAATGCATGCACACACAGTCCGTCACAATGCCCTTTGATTCCATTTAGGTACAGCACGATTGTTTAACAAACTATGCTTTGTATCACTTGACACTTAACCTTGTTCTGTCACCATGTTTCCAATTCATAAGAGTAACTCCAATAAAAATGAAATAAACAGCTGCCATTTAGCAACACCAAAAAATGTTTCATTCCCATAGCCAGAAGAACCACATGCGAGGTCTGTCAGTCCTTCTATCCTAGCAATTTTCAGAACATTTATCTACCATGCATTTATCATACAAATTGTTGCTTCTTCTACCACCAGGCTATTATAATCATTGCTACCATTATAATTAGCATCTTAACAGATTTATCTGATCCTTCTAGGATGTAACAGGCATAGCACATCTTAGTGTAAAACTACTCACCTCTTTTGCAAAGCAAACTTCTAAAAATGCTATAGTTTTAGGGCACACTCAAAACATAGCTGCATTTTATAATGGCTCAGATGCCCAGAGTTCTCTTTGAAATGCGACGGAAGAGAATAAGCCATGATTCCATCATTAGAGATGCAGTTTATTTCATTTCATTTAGTTAGTTAGTTATTAAAAGCATTTTTACGCTGTCCTTTGCCTAGGTCTTGGTTTATGGACATCTAGGGTAACTCATCTCCTATTGGTGGGATGGGCTTGACCTGTTGGACTGCTTTGAAACTGACCAGTGAAGCAAAATTAATAACATTATGGCATGCAATTAACTCTGCTTTGGGGGAAAATCCTATTTGTTTCATAAGCAGTTATGCAGGAAATGCATATCTTACTTTATCATCAAATATACTGACTGCCTGAGAAATGAGAAGCACAACGGCAAATCGGTGTCCTTCCAAAAGAATTACAATTAAAGAAAAGGTGGATGAAACACCAAAGTCAGTCAAAACGGCACTGCAAAACCAATAAAAGGAAATCAGCAATTATTGCAGTCCTACAGACTGTACACAGAAGTTAGCCTCACTAAGTTCAATGGGACACAGTTCCAGGTAGGACAGAAGGAAAAATTGGTAAGTCTGCTACTTAATGGGGTGGTGAAAATATTAAGACTTACAACTGTTTTTTGGGATTTTTTTTCAGTAATGTATAGATTCTGTTTCACATATTCTTCCTGGCATTGAGATTGGACTTCAGGCTTACACTTGCAATAAACAATTTTAATATGTCTGCTAACAAAGAATATTATTATTTACAATATTTCTACCCTGTTCTCCTCAAATGTGCCAGGACAGCTTACAACATAATAATTACAATAAATAAATACAGCAAAATAAAATTACATAATGAACAAGCTGTGGCTGAGAATAATTAGATTAAAATTAGTTAAAATATTACAATTATGAGCAAATAAAAAGAAAATAGAGAAATAATGGTATTTTGTATTAGTCACATTGCTTTCTTAGCCAACTTTATTTTTTTCTTCAAAAATGGTTAGCATACGTTTATGAAGGACAGAGCATTTATAAAGCCTGCATGGCCAGAAGCAATCTATCTGTAATAACACCCTGCCTGGATGACTTCCCCAAAGCAACCTGGTGGCTTTCTGCTGGACACATCAGACTGGCAGGACAGACCTGTTTGCGTTATTAATATGCCAGAGCGCCGTGTATCTGGCAGGCGACTCACGATCAGGCTGGAAGGAGTGGCTACTTATCCACTTACATGGTTTATTGTCGCACACCACTTTAGAAGGGCATCTGCCGTGGATAGTGGCCAAGGAATATTTGAAATATATGAAACCAAGCATGTACGTCTTGCAACGACTCCCTCTGAAGCCGCTCAGTACCAAGGCAGGCCAAATGTAATATAGTCAGGACAATGTGCAGTGGAGGTGGGCAACATTTAATAATATTAAATGTTAATATTATTGAATTTTATTTGGCCAGGGAGGCTTGTTTTATAGTGTATGTTTTATATTATATATTTGTATTTTATTGTATATATTTTAACATGTTATTTTAATCTTTTTGTTGTAAGCCGCCCCAAGGCTTCGGCGAATGGGGCGGCATAAAAATGTTTTAATAAATAAATAAATAAATAAACATTTGTCCTACTATTGCTTTATTTATACATCTATACCTCACTTTTCTTCCTCTTGCAAGGAACTGAAGGCAGTTTACATAATCCTCCTTCTCCTCTTCAGTTTATCTTAACAGCATCCCTGCAAGTTGGTTATGCTAAGACTCCACAACTGGTAGAAAGTCACCCAGTGAACTTCATGGCTAGGTGGGATCTCCCGAGTCCCAGTCCAGCATGCCTAACCTTGTTGCCTCTGGACACTTTCCAAGAACATTGGGAGGGGGTTAATAAATAAGTAAACAGCACATTTTCTGGCTGGCAGCTGGAATTGCTGTGGAGTGGCGTTCTGGTGGTGCTGAACACTAGATTCCAAGGGGGTTTGTAATGTTGGGGGTCAGCCCCACCTCTGCCTTGTGCTCCAGGCCATCCCTTCCCTGCCACACCTCCCAGGGTTGGCGTTGTGCAATGATGCAAACCCTGAGTGAAGCTGCCAGATGAGCCACACGGCCCAAAGATGCTACACCAGGTGCGTCAAACCTCTTTCCGCCAGAGGTGCACATTCAATTTCAGAGAAGCCCCCAGGGGCCACATGCGTGTTGGGGAATGAAGGCAAAAGGAGGGAGTCCAGTTTGGTTTGCCTAGAAGCTCTGACGGCCAACAACGGAGAGGTGATGTGACTTTTGAGACTGGGGGAAGGTGGTGCAGAAGCAGGAAATACCAGTGGGTTGGGGAGAAGCAGAAACCTGCCGGTGATGTGAGATGGTGGTATGACCCACTGACAAGCCCGGGAGGACATGGGCTGGGATTCCAGGCAGGCCAAATCTGGACCACAGGTCTGGGCTTCAACGCCCCTGGTCTCCAGGGACTAGCAATGGTTCTCCAGTTTTATGGGCAGGAATCTTGCTCAGACACAGCTGGACATGTCAGGGCCTGAACAGGGAATTGGCGGTACAAGAAGGGGCTCCAGGCACAAGGAGCCCAATCATTTGAACTACCCCCATTTGAGGTGAGCATTGCGTTTTCTCTGGCTTTCACACCAGCGAGTGTTATAGAAGTCTTTGCGAGACACAAGTGTTTAGCAATTTTGAACACCTCACAGGGCTACCTGCAGCATGCCAACCAAGGAACTGGAAAACTTGTACCAAAGCATGGCTTTCCCGAAGCAATTTACTGTTCTAAGGAAGCATGGTGATTCCACCTGGCCTTTAGGCAGGGAAAATTATCTTTCTTGTGCAAACTCTTCAGGCACTTGGAGATATTCTCAGTGCAGTGTGCACACACACAAATAAATACACATTTGCATGTTGCAAGAAGAGACTTAATGCCCTCCCCAACCCCAAAATGTGCTAATGTGGAGATTGGATCAAAGGCTCACCACCAGGACCCTGCCAGATGAAGCCAAGGAAGGATGTGTGCTCCACCTCTGTGCCCCCAGAGTAAACAAAGAAAGAAAGAAACTGGGACTCAATAGTGGTTTGAATGTAGAGGACGGGAGAAAGTGCCCTTTAAACCAGCTAATTCAACCCTTATTGTTAATTGCTTAACTCAATCCTTTAATTGTTACTTTTAACAGTTTCTGTTCCAATGGTTGTAAACCATCATGAGATTCACTAGAATAAATGACAGTATAGAAAAGTTTTGAGTAAATAAATAATCCGTTTAGCCCTACAGAGGTCTAGGGAGCCATTTGCAGCAGCCAGGATCCAACAATTAAAAAAAAGAAACTGTTTTCCCCAGTCGGGGGGGGGGGGGGGCTTAGAGATGACAAAGCTTTACCCCTGATCCAGTCCAGCATCCTCTTTCCAACAGGAGCCAGCCTGAGGATCCTGCAAGCAAGTGATGGACCCATGACTCCTGGCATGGGAGAAGCTGCATTCTGAACACTGGAGCACAAGATAAGGACTGCACAGCTATCTGCAAATGCAGCTAAATGGAACCTCCAGCTGCAAAAGCAGTCTACCTCTGCCATTCAGGACACTGGGGACAAGGAACAAAACTGCTGTACTCTTTTTGCTTGCGAACACCTTGGCACGTCTTGCCAGCCACTGCTGGACACAGGAGAGTGGATGGATGTTGGCTGGACCAAGCGTAGCAAGTCATTTATTCTTGGCATGCAGAAAGGCTCCAGGGCTTTCCGAAATACACAGCCACTGCACAGAGAGGATCCCTCTGGCCATCATGGGTGATACATGGACCAAGCTGCTTCGTACAACAGATACCTCTGCTAAAACCTGCCCTCCCACAAAAAGCAAACCACAAGAGGCTGTGCTAGAAATGGTTTTTCACTTCTCTAACGGCTGGTGGCTTTTACCATTTGTGAACCCAGGTTTTGTTTTTAATCATTTTACGATCGTTAACAGCCCCTAGCGCCACTGACTGAGTAGAAGAGCAGGACTGAGAAAGAACGCCATTCTCCCTGGTGAGATCGTTTTCTGTTTGCAGGGAGAGGTTTGCTTCTCTGTCCGTTTTCTAAATGCAAGTACGAAATGCAAGCGCCCAGCTGGAGCCGGGCGAGGCGAAACACTTTCTACGCACTGGATCTCCTGCGGCAGCGAACGGGTCCTTGCTCCAAGTACTGAGCGAAGCAGCACAGCACCCGCCTCCCCACGCTCTCCCTGTCACGCATCCTTTCCCCCGGGCGGCACCACACTCCTGGGATCTCCCCCTCAAAAGCCCCAGGCGCATTTGCCCTGCCTGGGAACGGGCTCCTCCAAGCCCAGTCGCCAGGCTGCCCTGCCTGCTCCGTTTTCAGACTCGGGGGGCGGGGGCAGAAAGGGCCACTGCGGGGTCCCCCCGCCCCCACCTTCGCGCACGCTCCCGGCTGAGAAGAACAAAAGGCATTAAACGCAAAGTGCTCGGAGCCGCCGGTCGGACGAACGCCATCTTTCTGCCAAGCCACTCTGCGGAGGTTGCCCGGGAAGTGGGATACACAGTACCTGCCATGGCCACGGGCAACCTGCCGAGCTCAAAGGATGGCGAGGAGGCAGATGGAAGCTGAGGGGAACCCAGCATCGGCAACGCGGGCCCGCGCTCCCTTACGCCTCCTTACGCGTCTCCGCCTGCGCTCAGTGCCTCAAGAGCGCAGGATGGGTAGAGCGGGCAATGGTCGGAGGCCACGAGAGGATGGCTGGGACCGGCGCCTAGTTTTGGTGCGCTTGGCCGAGGCGGAAGCCGGAGGTCAGCAGCCTCCTGGCAGGCAGGGACAGGAGGGCAAGGCAGGCACGGAGACTGTCGATTCCAACTGCCCAGAGTAAAATCTGGAGTGGATGCACAGCCCCACTTACCTAGGGGCCACCGGGCTCCACCGGCGCTCGGGGGAGGGGAGGCAGCCCCGAGCACCGCTCTCGTACGGACAGGCAAACAAGCGGACAGCTAGCTCCCCAGATGCCGGGTGCTTAGATACTTACCAAGCGATTGATCTGCCGGCGAAGCATAGCTGAACTGCCGCAGCGTCTTGGCGGGCGGGCGGGCGGCGGGCGCGGGGCGCAGGGGAGCAGAGGGCGGCCGGGGCTATCGGCCGGTTTCTCTCCGACCACTGACACAAGCCCGACCCAGCCTCACCGCCCCCAACTCCGAGTCGTGCAGCCCGCGGGGAACCGAGGGGCTGTCCCGCCGCCGCTCGCCCCCAGCCCCGCCGCGGTCACCGGCGCGCCGCTTTCGCCCTCAGCCGCATCGTGCCTTCTTCCTCCTCCTCTTCCTCCACGTTGCACCGCTGCGCGGCGGCGTCCCCCCTCCCGCGGGCTCCTCTCAGCTCCTCCGCAGCCCCGCCAGAAGACCCGTGTGGAGAACGAGCGGGGAGGGAGCGAGGACCAGCCGCCGAGCCCCAGTGCCCGGCCGACGCCGTCAGACTGGCCCGAGGCGAGATCTGGGCGGCGTCATCGCACAACGTGGAGGCGGCGGCGGCCGAGCCGGGAAGCCAAGCGCGCCGCCGAGAAGCGGCTGAGCTGCGGGAAGCCAAGAGGCCGGGCTGGAGCTGCTGCGAAGCGACCCGGAAGGCGGCGGGTGGCGGCGGCGGCGGCCGTCCGCCGGGCCTGGGAGGCGCTGCTCTCCGCTCGGCCTCTCCAAACGCCGAGCACGCCGTGCGCCCACCTCGCCAAAGCGCACACGTGGCGCAACGCCCTGCCGCCGCCGCCGCCCGCACGCGCGCGATCGCCGATCCGACAGCCTAGCCTGCCCTGCCCGGCCCGGCCCCGCTACCCCCACCCGCTGTCTCCTTCCGCCTCCCCGCGTTTTCCTAGCCGTCCCCCAAGGGCGGAACCCTCCGCGTCTCTCCACCCACTTGTCCCGAGAGCAGCCTGGGAGGTGTAGTAGGTTCGCGCTGCCTCGGGCTCCCGGTGCGGCCGCGCCTGTTGAGCCGGGCAGCCGCCGTCCCGCCCGCCCGGGAGGGGGCTGCGCCGCGCTGGCCCGAGGAGCGGCTGCGCTGCTCGCCCTCGTTCCGCCTCAGGCCTCAGCAGCGGGCTTCGCAAAGCTGCCTCTCGCCGAAGCTGCCTGACGGAGCGCGGGTGCTGTCCAGGGTCTCGGACGGGGCGGGGGGCTTCTTGGCTTCCCCGGGAAACGCTGTGGGGGGACCTTTCGCAGCAGTACCAGAGACGCCAGCAAACGACTCTTCGCAGCCTCTCCGCAGCTGCTGCCAGAAACCGACCGGGAGGGAGGGGGACGGAGCGCAGGATCCGTCCCACTCCCCCGCGTGGCGATTCACGCGTCACGGATCCCGGTGGCCCCACCAGTTTGATCGGACGTCCAAAGGGGTATTTGAGAGCGCTTGCTGGGGCTGAGCCCGCTTCGTACGCCTCGCTCTCGCTCTCCTACACATGGGCGCCCACGCTCCCTGCTTGGATAATAGCGCCCCTTCAGCGGCCCCGTGCCCAGCTGCCTCGGGGTTTTGATAGGCTTAGCAGCATAAAAATGTTGCAGCAAAATACATGGCACTTCTGACGCACGTGCCCTTCTCCTGGAACCTCCCACCAGAATTAGCCTGCACCAGAGTCGTTACAGACACTATGGGTGTATTTCTGTGTTGTTCTGTACAGGTTTTGAGGGATGGATTGGCACCAAGAGCAGCATGGTCCCCAGCTGGTTGGAATGGGATGGCCCCAGTGCAAAGCTGGGTTGGAAAACGGCAGTGTGGTGAGCTGAGTGGGCTTTGGCTGGAGAGACTGGCGATGGCATGGAAAAGGGCAGGGCAGGGCAGGGCAAAGATGCACCATGTCTCCAGAGGAGACCACCAGCTCACGATTTCCTGCGGTTCTACTGTCCAGCACCAGGGAAACAACTGAGCTGGTTCACACATAGCAACAAGCCATCCCTTTAAAACCAGGTGGGTTATTGTGCATGGGCTGGTGCATGGCTTGCAGCATATCCAGCCCTTCCACTTCACCACATAGCCCACCATCATCTCCATAGGTTGTGCAGCACAATGTGTAAATGCTGTTGATTTAATTTGTATTGGTTATATGTTACGTGTTACATTTGCATGTATTGTTTTATTGTATTTTGATGTTAATGATTGTAAGCCATCCTGAGATGCCATGCATAAGGGATGGCATATAACAGTTTTAAATAAATAAACTGGGAATGCTGCACTGCATCAATCTCTCACCATGCTCCATGGAACATCTAAGAACCACCTCCAGGCAGCTCCCCCAAGGGGGGCTTAGAAGGCCGCATCAAGGGACAGTGCCTCTGGTGATGGCCCCCCTATTTGGAATGATCTCCCCAGTGAGGACTGCCCAGCACCAACATTGCTAACTTTTCAGTGCCAGGTTCATACCTTCCTCTTCTTTATAGCCTATAGTATATATCAATATATGATGAAGTTGTCATGCACTGGATTTTTCTGATTATTGTTTAAAATGGTTTGGATACTTGAGTGTGTGTTGTCTGTTTATACATCTATATCAGCAAGTTTCTTATACTCCATCTCAGCCTCCCCCAACGTTATGCTGCCCAGACATGTTTTGACTACAACACCCAGAATTCCCAGTCAATGGCCCTGCTGGGTGGGAATTCTGGGAGCTGCAGTCCAAATGCCTCTGAAGGCCACACAGGTTGGGGCAGGCTGCTCTATATAATGAATTTTAAAGTTTTACTCTTTGTAAACCACCCAGGCAGCTTTGATTATTGGCTGGTGGAGCAATGTAGTGAATGAAATTAAATACATAGATCCAATAAATGAAGGGGAAAGGACCATTTCGGGGAGAGAGGGAACTGAGAATTGGCAGTGGAAATGCAATTGGCATTTTCGGAGCCAAGCTGGCTACCATCAGTCACTCAAGCAGAGGCAAGAAACTCCATTAGCTACTGGCTCTGCTTGGCTTCTGGTTGATCCCAGTGGAAGGCAAGATGTTACACTGGGTGGCCCTTTGCTCTTATTCCAATGTCTATAACCCTGCCCTTGGCAGCTGAAGATGTTATGGTGGGCTTCACTCATGGGCATACAAATGTTAATTAAAACTAATGAATGCATTTTTAAAAATAACTCTGTGGCACCCACCCTGGGGTTCCCTCAGTATGCATGCCAAGTTTCAGCTGTCTAGGTATCGTGATATGGGGCTTAAACATTGTCAGATGGGTGATGGAGTGTTGACTTGCCCTTGATCCAGTGGATTCCAGGGCTCTGTAAAAGAGACATGCAAACTGATTTAGACAAAATGGGAATGCAGTCAAAGGGCATCCTTTGTCACGATTGCAGAAGGAAAGGCAGCAAAATGTCTACAAAAACTGCATGGCTGGCTGAACAGAATCTCTTCTCCTGACCTCCAGAAAAAAGGATCATGGTGGCACAGCCTTAGCTCTCTGGACGTGTGATTTCAACAATTGTATAAAATGTAACCCTATACAAAAAATATTAGTAAATAAATCCCATTAGACTCAGCATGACTTAGGTTTAAGCAAACAAGCTTAAGGGGAAAATGTATCCCCCCACCCCAAGCCTTTAATAGACATTTAAAAGGATGCTGTCTCCCCCTAGTGGCAACTCGGGGACACAAGCATGAAGGGAGGCCTTGCAGGGAGGGGCCACGGGGGAGCCCGTGGCAGTCCCACGTTGCAATCCCCAGGAAAGGCTGGCCAATCCTGCTTGAAGCGTGGCAGAGCAATCGCCAGTCCAGGCGGGAATACTGGGCTCGGTGAACTAGTGGTCCCGCTAATTCTGCAGTGTTAGGATAAGCATTCCGCTAGAACTGCCTGCATTCCTCAGCAGTTTAGCTGACCAGGGAACGCTGGGATGACGTGGAAAGGATGTCAGTATTAATGGATTCATTGCTTGTTCATCCTGTTTGTCTACCAAAAGGATCTGCACAACAGCCCTGTGAGGAAGGCTAGGCCAAGAGATGGTGCCTGGAGGGCATCCATGCCACCCGCTTGTGATGCAGCTGACGGGGGATTTGAAACACAAGTCTGTTTGGTCTGTGCTCGGCCCTCTGTCATGAAACAGGAGTGGCTTCTGGCCTTGCTGTATTTGCAGACCAATTTTATTCTGCACTGCTCCACGTTTAGGTTTCATGCACGCCACCTTGGCATGAGCTGGGAACGAGAGCACACAGCTGGCATGCACAATGGTCCAGAGCGTGGAGCCACCTTCAACCCAAGGGCCAAATTTTCATCTCGAGAAGTTCTGGAGACTGCCACCCTAACCCATGGCAGGCCGGGTCGAAGGGGCAGGTGGAAAGACAAAGGGGCAAGGCTAAAAACATGCTCCAGGAGATGCGATATTTTAGCATAAAACTCCCCTTGCCACTGATTGAGCCTTTGCGGGGGGGGGCTGCCTGGGCAGGAAACCCCTAGATGACTGGTGCTGGGGAGGAGAGGTTTGGGGTCCTGATTGGGAGATGTGAGGGAGGTGCCTCTTGGTATCCATGGAAGCCCTTCTTCCTAGCTGAATTGCCTTCCTCAGGAGGGCTGCTGGGGAAGGAACAGCAATGCCCCACCTCTGTCCACTGGTTGCAGTGGTCCACCATCCATGGTAATTAGGAAAACCGCTTTCCACTGGCTCAAATGGGAATTTTTTTCCCGAAGCTTGGCTGCTCCACAGGGGCAGGGGGTGGGCAGTAGATTTTGGTGGAGAACACAGTGGGAGAGAGATGGTCCACCCTCCTTTCCCTGGGCATTCCTTGCCCTCTCAAAAAATAAAAAAATATTCCCCTGCTCTTGGTGATTCAGTTTAAAATAATCCCACTGTGAACCATCAAAAACTGGGCCATTAATCTTTTAAGTGACTAGCAACACTTGGTGCTTGTTCTGAAGAAAGGCCCCATGGAAAGGGAAGCACTGGACATGGCTTTGTGACTAGAGCCACCCAATGCAAGATTGTGCGCACTGGGTCACATGTTCTGGATGACAGCTTCTCACATCCCTCGCCATTGGCCCCAACGGATGAGGCTGATGGGGGTTCAAGACCAAACCGCATGGCTGCCTCTGGTCCACACGGCCTAGGGCAGCCTGGTGGCGTTTCAGGGAAAGGATACTCCTGCACCGAATGCAGGGGGTTTGCATGCGAAACATGTTTGCTGTCCCTGGAGAACTGATACCTGACCTCTCTTCTCAGGGCACGGAGGTCCATTAATAAATGAGGGTGCCATTATGCCAAATTGGGCTCTAAATGCAAATCAGGCACCTGCAGGGGGCCCGTCCCTCACCAAGGGTCTGCAGGCAAGAGCCGCCAATGCAGCCTGCTTTTGTGCTCACATCACAAAACTTATGGGTTTCCTGCGGGCAGCTGGTTGGACAGGGTCAAACCAAAGGCTGGACCAAATGGACCCTTGGTCTGATCCAGTGTCAAGGCTCCTAACCTGCATTTCATCCATCATTCACTCTTGTCCATGGGGGTGAGACCAAAGAAGGAAACAGAAGAGGAAGAGGAAGAACTACTGCTGTACTCTACCTGCATGAAGCACCTGCCCCCAGTTCTCCCAATACTTGGAGTCAGCACTGCTAAAGAAAACTGACCTCTCTCCTGTAAAACAAATAAAGAAATGTAAGTATGTATGTATTTAAAACTTTATTGACGTCCCAAAGTCTTGGGGTGGTTTAACAATACAAAATGTGAAAAAAACCACAGCATCCTAAAAATTCAACTAACAATAAAACCCCAGTTAAAACAGTCAGCTCTTAAAACATTGGGAAAATAAAAAAGGTTTTGGCACCAAAAAGAATAAGGTGATGGCACCAGGTGAACCTCTCTGGGGATTGAATTCCAAATCGGGGCGCCACCACAGAGAAGGCCCTTCTCCGGGTAGTCACCCTCCTAATCTCCTTCAGGGAGGGCACCTGGAGAAGGGTCTCTGCCCCAAATCTTAAGGTGTGGGCAGGCACGTATGGAAGGAGGTGCTCCTTCAGGTAACCAGGCCCTAAGACATTTAGAGGTTTATCGTTCATCACCAGCACCTTAATTTGGGCCCGGATTTCAAGTGAAAGCCAGTGTAAGTGGTAAAGGACCGGCCTTATATGTTCACACCTGTCAGTCCCTGTTAAGAACCTGGCGGCTCTATTCTGGACCAGTTGAAGTATCCGGACCATCTTCGGGGCAGCCCCATATAGAGCGCGTTACAGTAGTCCAACTGGGAAGTTACCAGGGCATGGGCCACCACTGCCAGGCACTGTCCATCCAGATAGGGGCGCAGTTGATGGATCAGCCAAAGCTGGAGGAAAGCGCTCCTCACCACCGCCTCCACCTGGGATTCCAGGGACAGCTCCGGGTCAAGGAGCACTCCCAAGTTGCACACCCTGTCCTTTAGGGGGACTGCAACCCCATCCAGAACAGGGTTGGAAACACTTACCTGGGTGTAATCAGTCTATGTAGCAGATGCAGTCTTTCATGCTACAGCTCTGCACCAAACGCCTATTTTCCAAATTTGCACTGGGTGCGGAGAAAGGACCCTTGACCAGTCAACTGGAGATGCTAAAATTAGGAGAACGAGGTGCAGTGCGGGTTACTGGACACCGAGGTAGGAGCGGCAATTCCAAATGGATATGTTGGAACAGCAGCTTCCGCATGAGAACCAAAAGGATTAAAGGCCTTTAAAAAAAAACTGAAAAGGAGATGAAGAAGAGGATGAGTTAAGTGGGCTGGAGAAAGTGGTTGGGGGGAAATTCACAGGTGCAAACAAAAGCAGACCCTCCCTCCCCTCCGTTTTTTAACACAGCAAACAATTAACCAGTGGCTGGAATGTGGTGAAGGTCAAAAGTTTAATTGGGTTTTAAACAGGGGTCTACAAAATAATCTTGTCCTTAGAAGGGGTGATGCTAATCGCTGTGTGAATTGCAGAATGTTGCTTCCCAGGACAGCTGCTAAAATTCCTGAAAATCCATGCTTTCATGTGTGGGCTTTTTAAACAGTAAGTTTGCATTGTCCATGGTGATGTAGAACTTTGCTTAATTATTATGGCATGGAGGGGACAAAGGCAGGAGGTTTTTAAACTAGGGCCTTCACAAGGATGCGGGATCCCCTTCCACTGAGAATTTGCAGTATCCTTAGATGGTGCCAGCCACATTAATCTGAAAAGCAAGCTCCTGGCCAAGTCTCCCATCAAACTTCCACAACAGGACGGAAAGCGCTGGCAGTACAGAGAGATGCTGACCTTCTCCTGCTAGGAACCACCCCATGATGTCTCTAGCTCTGCTTTGGACAGGGGTAGTCATAAGAGCTTTTATAAATTCAGTCAATTTAGAATTCCTTCTTCCCCTTCCCAGACAGTCACAGGGAAGGTCATGATCTTAGGTGGCTGAGACAGATTCATGAAGGCAGACATGAGGTCTGGCAATGTCTGGTCACAGGGATGGAATTCAGGTGGGCACAGTTGTCCACAGGCCCACCCCTCAGCAGAGACCCACCGGCAAGAGCCCCTAGGAGCGACTTCTCTTTTCCATAGCAACCTGCTTGTCCTCCTACCTCTTGCTCTGCCCCAGTGGCATAGAGCAGGAAGAGCAGAAGTGTTGTCCTTGCTTGCTCATGGGCTCTTTGCCCAGCAATCGTGGATCATGACAAAGGTGGTGAGAAGGAAGAGTCTCCAAGGGAGGTGGTCTGAAGAGAGCCCCTAAGAACTTGGAGCCAGCCCAGATGGTTAAATGGAACATCTGAAACTCAGTTGCAGATCAGTGACAGCCCTGAAATGTTTGTTGTCTAAACATTTGAACTTTCTGGAAGCATCTGGTTGGCCAGTGTGGCCTGGAGAAGGTGGGCCATCATTGTACTCCAGCAGCTCTCCTGCCTGGTGTGTATGCACGTGTGCTTGCTCAGTCCCTTTCTCCACCTGGCCCAGAAATAGATTATGCTGTCAGAATGTTATTAAGAATCCTGGGGGTGTCACAGGAGTTCCAGGCATGTTACTGTGCAGTCAGCACAGGGGAAGGCCAGAGACTCCAGAAAGCATGAGCAGCTTCTCCAACACGTTCCTACTCTTCTCCATCTTCATAAGGCCACACATATGTCAAGGTAGGAGAACTCGGAAGCACAGGTGCCCACATGGTCTGTTTGTCCTTGCTGGAGTGGGCCAGAGCGATGACCTGCCTAACATGCTTGGGAGCGGCAGTATGATCCAGTTCAAGCACAGGTGCTCGTCACAACCAGCCACATCACTTTGCCCAGGAGAGTCCAGAGACTTGTTTCAACCAACCAAGTCTAGTAGCTTCCATCTCCACCACCTGCAGACCTTTTTTTCAAAACAAAGAGGTCTTATTTACCCTGGAACAGCAAACCACCCCAAAATTCTTGGCATTATAGCAGGGAACAAAATCTCGATGCTGCAAAATTCCTACCCCTGCCCTCAAGGAAGAAGGTTGTGGTGGGAACATCATGAAATCCTGGAAAGTGATTCTTGAGGAAATTGGTAAAATATTAAATTTAGCTGTTGAAGCAGGCCCTGGAATGGCATTATTGTCACCCTTGTGTGATTCAGTGCAATTTAGGATGGGGTCCTCCTGAGATAGAGGAAAGAAAAAAAGAAAGTGTGTGTGTGTGTGTGTGTGTGTGTGTGTGTAATTATGTAACTGGAGGTCCTGGCGTGGGGGGTTCACTTTTGTGTTCAGTATTCTATAACTTAATTATTAATTGTTTTGATTGATTTATATAGCTCAAGCTATTTGTATTGTCAGTTTTTTTCTTTTGTTTTGTTGGTGGTGGTGTATTTTGTATTGTGTCATTCGCTGAGCAATAAAATTTAAAATTAAGGAAAAAAAGAGGGCACCCTGAGCCAGTGAGGTTGTCCATCCTTGAGATTGTCCACCCTCAAGTGACAGAGCTATGGACCTGCTCCTTCAAGGGCAATGTGACCCCATCCAGAACTGGTTGAATTAGAAGCATAGAAACAGAGCGAGTCAGAAGGGGCCTCTTGGGCCATCTAGTCTGACCCCTGGCTCCAGCTGGCTTCCTCTATACAGGCACCCAGCTGCCTATTGAAGACCAGGCCACTGCAAAGAATTTGGCGATGCTGCAGAAAAGGCTATACTGTGGCTAGGAGATGCATTTCTCTGCAGCTGCTGCGAGGTCCAGCTAAGCTCAGAGGGAACCCGGCTGGGATCCATGTCCCAGCTAAGCCAAAAAAGCCACCGCTTCATCATGGTGCGCCCTGGCTCCTCTACCCTGCCCCTCACCCCTGAACAGATCTAAGCCCGTTGTCTTCCCCTTTAGCCCCAGCATGAATTTGAGGTCCCATGCCTTAATTTTTCACCGTGCTGTTGCCCACAGTAGTACTGTGAGTGAAAGGACTGGGTAACCTGGTGCTTTCCAAATGCTTTGGGTTACAGCTCCATCACCATTGGCTGTGCTGTCTGGGGCTTTTGGGAGTTGTAGTCCAAAACTTCTGGAGTTCATTGGGCTCCTTGCCATCTGTCTTCCCCAAATGGCCACAAGGCGCACTAAAGCCCAGAGCCTTGACGTAAGGGGAGGACTCACCCTTGTCCCAGGCACCAAATGGGCCTTCAGCACAGCAGGATGGGGGTAAACAGGGGGAGGGGGAGGGAATTTCCTGCACCACGGCAGCTGCTCTGCATTGAACAACATTTCTTTTGATAAAGACTCGATGGACAAGCAGAAGCTGAAGCAAGACCTGCTCATTGCTGTGATGTGCATGTTCTTGGTGCTTTTGATTATGCTCATTGCTGGTTGCACGTTCCTCCACTACAAGCTGATGACAGAAGAGATGTAAGTGTTGCACATGCATGTGTGGACCCTCGATCACAATCTGCATGTGCTTCCCGCACATCCTTGGGAAGGGACCATAATTCAGTGTGTGTTGGGGCTGAGGAAATAACTCTTTGCTTCCTGATTCTATTGTTCCCCTGGGTTCTTTCCTAGCTTGAGGCTTCCACTTGCCCTGGAGCAGCAAGGTGGCTCTTTTGTGTGGTGAGGAAACTATTGACCCACATCAGGGCCAAGCCATAAACCCACCAGTTCCTGGCATAAGCCATTAGTCACAATGGCTAATGCCCAGTTTTGCCCATCTGTTGATCTCCAGATATGTTGAACTGTAGTTCCCATAATTCCCAGCAAATGTGGCTATTGGGAATTGCAGTCCAACACAATGGAATGCCATCATGTTGCAGAAGATGACTTCGAGCATATGTCAACTTCTGGACATGTTCATTTAGAAAAAAAGGCCTAAATTTGCTAGCATTTCCCATGCGGCATTTTTTTCTGTCTAAATCTGCACCTGACTCGACTTCCTTCACCTGTCCAGACCCAAAGGGGTCATTCCCCAAGGAATCGGGGCAGGGAGCAGCCAGCAGTCAGTCCAATCAGGGCTTTGCTGCAATAACCCTTGAATTAGCAGTCAGCTGATGGAGTGACCACAAGTCTCTGCAAAGCTCCCACCCTTTGAGCTGAGATGACCCTGCCTGGTTGAATGCCTGCTCTGTCTGTCTGTCTTTCTGTCTCCCAACTCCTCCTGCAGCCTTTCTGGGTTCAATCTGCCTGAAATGTGGTCTGAAAGCAGCTGCACTAACAAGTCACGGCTTGTTAGCCATCAACAATCCATGTGGAGGACTCATGGTTTGTGCTCTGGGCTGTGCTCTGTAGCTTATTCACTGTGGCTTGTTATCTTGGCTGGCTTCTGACAACTCGGTGCCACAACAATCCATGGCTCAGGACAACTCCCACTCAACCCATATTCAACCAGCTGCTAGTATACGTCACCCAGGAGGTTGCTCATCCATAAAGTCATCCAGGTTTTGATGTTGTTCTGGTACTTGTTCTTTAAGTACACTGAAGAAGGAGTTGCCGTCCTCCATCCAGGCACACTGCATGGAAACGAACATTGTCCTGTCTCCTGCCCAGCCCGACCAGTCGCCATCCTCAGAGTGGGGCCCTGCCCTGATGCCTCCTCTGCTGCCTGGCCTGCCACAGCTGGGCCACGTGCCACCAAACCCGAAGTCCAGGACTGCCTCCATCAGCTGCCTTTACAGGAGCCGTTCCTCAGAAAGCATTCCTTCCGATGAGGCTGGGACCATCTACACCTTGGAGCGTTTCCAGTGCTTGTATGGATCCTCCAGGAGCGGGTCAAGGGAGTCCCTGGACAAGGAGGACCAGGGGCTGCTCCAGGAAGAGGAGCTTGAAATAAGCAATGAATCAGGGAGCGTCATGCTGTGTGCGATTCACGAGATGTGATGAGCAAAGCTGCGGTTGCTGGGGGGCGGGGGGCTCACCAGCTTGCTTCCATGAACCCACCAATGGGTGTGAGCACCTGGGCATGTTGTCAGAACAGCTCTAAAGCCATGGCTTGCATCTCCCTCCAAGCTCTCCAGAAGATGGAATGGAGGCAACCTCACTTCATTTATTCATTCACCGAATCACAGTAGGAGCCAATCTGCTGCAGAAGGGATGAAAGGGGCCAATCCTTGCAGTTTGAACTCAGAAAAAGATTTCTGATCTGGAAAATGAAGAACTTGTTGGGGGAAACCTTTTTTTAACCAACCAAATAAATAAAAACAATAATTGAAAGAAATGGGAGATGGTGATGATCAACAAAGTTTTATTTATTTATCCTTACATCTGCATTCACTGTGGATTAAAATGTTGTGCAATTAAAGCACACCTTAGTACGTTGTCTAGGATTTAGATGCTCAGGCACCTCAGCTTTCAAGGCGGCAGTGTGGAGGGAATCTGGTCCTCATTGTTGTGAGGATACAGAAACTAATTGCCCATGTTGAAGGGGGAGGCTCTGGTGGAAGCGAAGCATAGATACATGACAAAATATATAGCAAGCTGGCATATTAATGGCAAGTATAATGGCAAGAGAGCCAGTGTGGTGTAGTGGTTAAGAGCGTGGGACTGGGACTCAGACGATCTGGGTTCTAGTCCCCGCTCGGCCATGGAGCCAACTGGGTGACTTTGGGCCAGTCATAGACTCTCAGCCCAACCTACCTCACAGGGTTGTTGTTGTGGGGATAAGATGGAGAAGGAGAATGATGTAAGCTGCCTTGAGCCCTTTGTAGGAAAAGGCAGGATATAAATAGAAATATAAATAAAATATAAAAAATAAAAAAAGTTATACAGTACCATCAATGTGCTGGAGCCTGTGAGAAAATATCTCTTCCCTGAGGGCCTGGGAGACAATCCAGTGGGTTGTGTCTTCAATGTTCAGTGCTCTGAACTTGGGGGCTTAAAGCACCTCCTGCAGGTTGGGCCACCAGCACACTGGCCCTGAGCAACAGGTCGTCTAGGCAGCCAGTTGGGGAGGGAGGGAAACTGGAGTCCAGCCATGATGCTCTTGTCCTGACTTCAGTCTCTTCCCCTCCCTGCTCTCCTTACACCCCTTCTCTGAGGTCACTTAACCATCCCTGGAGAAGCTGCTGGCAGAGTTCTTTCTGCACTGACTGTGAGGATATGGAAGGAGGGAGCCCAGCAGAGATCCCCAGCCTCAGGGTTGGAGCTCTTTTCCAGCCTTTGATCTGCAAATCTGAAGACTGGGCAGACTCCTAGAAATCTGGGGAATGGTTCTTCGTAGGGCTTTTTTGTCTACGCAGGAAGGGTTGGTGGCCTAAAAGAGACAGAGGGTCACCCTGTGAGGAATATAGTCCTCCACCACGACTATTAATTTAGAAAGTAGTGGACCGGTGAAGATTTGGGAAAGAACACAGGAGGAAATTCCTTCACACTGTCCAAGATGTGGTGGTGGCCACCGACTTGGATGGCTTCAAAAAAGGGATTGGAGACATTTCAGGGGGAGGGAGGAGGTTAGCAATGGCTGTTGGTCCTGATGGGCACAGGATACCTCCAGGATCAGAAGAAGCATGGCAATGTCCCCCAGTTGCTGTGGAACATGGGCAGGGGGTGCCACCACATTCGTGTCCTGCTTGCGGGTTTCTCATGGGCAGTGCGAACAGGCATGGTAGACTAGATGGACCCCTGGTCAGATCGTCCCTCTATTCTCACTCTCTCCATCTCTTAAACATTACCAGATTACCTGCCAACACATGAGATTCCAGACGTAATTTCTCTATTTAGAAACCTAATGCAGTGCAATGATCAAACAAATTTCACATGATGTACCATAATCAAATAAATATTCCATAGTCATCATAAAAGACAGCAATAGTAATAAAAATAAAATTTAAGAATTTAAGAATAATGCAAGACTGAGAGTATGCAGGTTAAGATAGCAGGAAGATTCATCGGCCTCCTGTGCAAAAGTCTGTATATTAGCCAACAGGCAGGCGCACAGCACATCAACATCCGAACAGACGTGCCTTTGCTACCCCAGTTTTAGAGTCAATGGGGTAATAGCCTTTGAGGGAAGGCCATCTAAAGTCAGGGTACCACCACAAAGAAAGCCCCGTCCTTTGCATGGGCAGAGTGTTCTTCCATGGGATTTTTTTTCTGATTTATATTCTGCCTTTTTCCTACAAAGGGCTCAAGGCAGCTTGCATCATTCTCCTCCTCCATCTTATCCCCACAACAACAACCCTGTGAGGTAGGCTGGGTTGAGAGTCTGTGACTGGCCCAAAGTCACCCAGTTATTATTATTCTTTATTATTATTATTATCATCATTATTATAACATTTCAGTTGGCTCCATGGCCGAGCGGGGACTCGAACCCAGATCTCCTGAGTCCCAGTATGATCATTGGTGGAAAACAGTCAGGCGGAGCATGGCTCTCAGGGTAGGATATGCGACTCCTGACATCCTGGTCGAAGTCCTTTGGAGCAGGCCCGTGGAATCTCAGACTCAAGGGCCACTTGGCATCCCAATCCAGCCCTCTGGGGCTTCCCAGAAGATCTGGCTGCCTTCCCTGGCCTCCTCCACCCCCCCCAACAGTTGGTGTTGTTCCACCTTTTGCATGCATGCGCACATGTTCACCCACCCCCTTCTAAAAAGCCGGAATGCTTCTTCCACAGCTTGGCTAGTAGTAGTAAAAGCTGCAAGCCAAATGTTTTGGTAAATTGACCCCCTCCCGCGCCCCCTGTGCTGGCAACCTTACCCACCTCTGGAATGCAGCCGCAAGAGGGTCTCTGAAACTGAATTTGGGCCTCAGGTAGAAAGAGCTGACACCTCTAGCTTGGAGCTTTAAAAGGAGGTGCCCACAAACACATGGGCAAGCCGGACAGTCCTTTTCCTGACTGGGAAGTACGAGCTAACCAGTCAAGACTCTGGCAGAAGAATTCTGCACCCAGGGGACCCAGCAGGCTTCACCAAGGGCAGCTCCACACGTTGACAACACGTCCCAGCTATCCAGCTGCAGGCACGGATTGCTGTGGCCAGATTAATTGAGAAAGCAAACGAAGCGTGGGGATCCCATGCACACATTTCCTCGCATTCCCTCAAGTCTGACCCTTAGCAAAACAGGGATGTGCTGAGATCTGCGGGAAGGGAACAGTGGGAAGAAATTTCAAAAGGGAGGCGTGCAGAAGATAAACACCAGGGGGTGCTACTTTCATAGTTTGAGGCAGAAGAGAGGCTGTTCTTCAATCCAGCCGGTTTAACATGAGACAAAGGGCACTTCTGAACATCACCTTAAAGCTGCTCACACTCGGGAAACTCAGACTGAGGATTGGCCAGAGGCGTAATGTCTGGAAAGTCGTATTGCCGAGGCATAGCCAATGCAGTGTGTGTGAGAGAGACTTCCAGGATCTGGGTTCAAACCCCTGCCTAACCATGCACAGCTCACCTGGGCTGGTGGGGATCTCCCTGCCATATTCATTTATTTAATAAATACCCAGCTTTTTTTTCTTACTTCACAGGGCAAGACCGTCAGAAGTACGGATCTGAGCTTTTTGCAGGCCTGGCAGTATACAAATGTAATGCAAGTGTAAAAATATTCAGTGCCGTCTAAAAATGGCTTGCTGTGGCCAAGCTTTGGGTAGCATTGCATCTTGGTGTTATTATTGTTAATAAAATGATTATGGTGATTATTATAATAATTTCATTTCTGTACCACCCAATAGCCAATGATCTCTGGGCAGTTGACTATTATGGGATGGGGATGGTACTGCCATATCCCACCCTGTTTCCCCTTGCAAGGAACCCAAGACTATGGTTTGCATAGTCTTGCTCCATTTAATTTATGATTTAACAGCTGCTTTCTATTGGCTGCTATTTCTCTTTTAAAGATGATTCTTATTAGTATATTACATTCATACCCTGCTTTTCTTCCTCTAGCAAGGAACCCAGGTTGGCTTAGCAGGTTCTCCCCCTTCCCCTTTTATCCTCATAACAGCAACCCTGTGAAGTAGGTTAGGCTGAGAGTGAGTGACTGGCCCAAAGCTAACCCATGAGTTTCATAGCTGAGTGGGGACTAGAACCCAGATCCCCTGAGTTCCAGTCCAGCACTCTTAATGCACATTGCAAGTGGAGAGTTTGAAAGAGTTTGTTATAAGCCAATTCAATGGGATCAACACTGATCTTAAGACAAACACATTCCTGATATTTTCACTGATACTGCCATGCCTCAAGGAAGATGTGGTAGCTGGTGCCACTCTTTAGGTATGAACAGAAGTGGCAGAACCCTCCGAAATCAAGGTGTCCAAGCAGCTAGTCCTCATTAAAATAATGCTGGCCATGCCAGTGGGAGAGAAATAATGTTTTCCAGGAGACTTCCCTGGCTTCCCATTCCCATTCCATGTGGTGGACTGTTTCCCAAGGTACCATGCCAAGAGTATGGAATGATGACCTGGACAGTCATGGGAGGTGGAAGGGGGAGTGGATTGAAAAATTCATTAATCAGTGTATCTATCTTGTATTAATCAAGGGATCAATCAGCAAACCTGGGAGAATTAACCAGTGGTGACAGTGTCTCCTTTGTACCAGTGGGACAAGGGCACACTAATGAGATTTGTCTAGCTTGTACTGTTCATTGGGTAGATACAGTGATACACACATGATTGACACATAGGTGCAGAGTGTGGAAGGTGTCAGCCTTCCAGGGTTCCCCTTTGCTCCTCATCCCACCTCTTTTCTCCCCACCATCAGCCTTTTCTGCAGCCCCTGCCCCAATCCAAACATTTGACATTGCTCTCTGAACTATGAGTGTGGAGCGCCTTATATGTGGAGCGTGCGTGCGTGTGTGTGTGTGTGTGCCCCATCTCTTTGGCTGTCACTTCCAGGGGCACCACCAGACTGTGTCTCCCAAAAGCTTCTCCAGAATGGAATTTGGCATCCCTGAACTGGTGGAAGCCACTAATAGAAATGGGAACCCACAGATGTTTTTCTCTGAAGGGGCAGGAATCCAAGCCATGCCAGTGTGGTTCCAAGCAATAAAAACCTACCAATCCAACCGGACATGCACAAACCTTTGACTGCAGCTGAAGTCACACTTTGGATCCTGGGCACTGCTAGGTGCAACCAAGCCCCTGGAGCCCGGCTTTGCATCATCTGCTACACCAGAAGGGAGATTGTCTCTGAAAAAGAAACAGAGCTTTGAAAAGTCCTGTTTCCAAAACCACTTCCTCTATATTTTATTACTGCATGTTGCTAACTGGCAGCTGGATGTGGAAAGGTGTGCCTGGAACAACGCCATATGTGTGGCATTGTGGGAAATTAAAATGGTGGCCCCGTGGATGGGAGACCCCACCGTAGATCTGATCTGGGGTGCTTGATCTTGTCACCATCCTTTGTGATGGTGCAAATCGGCCTGTTGAATCGACAAGTCAGAACGGACGGCGAGACAACATTCCGGAGATCTCCAAGAAGGGAGCAAACATCCTTCCCACCCCCACCCTGCCCCTCCTGGCCTCAGATGCCAATCTCATGAAACTTGAAACATGTTGTTTTGATGAGCAAAGCGGAACTCAGTAAGTCCCTTCAGGGGCAGAGGACAGTTCTGCCTTTTTCATCCTGCCCCTCCGAGAGATGTTATCATCTTGATGCACCAGTAAGCATGTTGTAACTCAGCATTTTGCTCTTCCTGGCTTTAAAGGGGTGTTTTGATTCCCCGGTGGGTGCAATCCATGGCCGCCACCCCCTTCCCATGCAAGGCAGGGCTTTTTAATGGATCCAGATGGCACCCAGTTGTCTGCTCCAGTCCAAAGACCTTGGCATTTACATGGATGCAATCACATCTGTGCAGCATCTGCAGGTGCTTTTAAGACACAATCTTAAAAGTGCCTGCACAGCTGCCATGCCCCATGGGAGTTGTAGGCAGGCTGAGGGGTGAGCAGCCTTCTTAGCACTTTCCATGCTGAAGGGCAGGGCAGGAGTCAGCCTTCTAAATGTGCATTGTCATGTTGTCTGAACCCAACTGCACTAACAAATCATGGTTTGTTAGCCACAAACAGCCCACAGTTCCCAACACAACAACAAACCATGGATTATTTTCATAGGTTGTCCTTGCTTAACAAGCCATAGCTTGCTATCACAGCTGGGTTCAGAAAGCAAAATAGCAACAACCCACACTCAGTCTTTGAGTGCGCATTATAATGTTGTCTGAACCTGGGCAAAATATTTTTAGTACCAGCTGCCATGCAGTCGTTTGTGAGTTAGAGGTTCAAAGTTCTGCCTGTAGCATCTTTCAAATACTTCTGCCTGGTATTTTCTTGCCTTCTTTCTGTAGATAGTAAGCAGGATTCTTTGGAACAAGCATCTTGAAAATACGCAGGGTGGTGGTGGTGGGATCATCCTTGCCAAAACTAAGCCAAGTAGTTTCATTGCAGGCTCCTTGGGGCAGGGATTCCCCTTCTTGTTTGTAAAGATGATGCATACTGATTGTGCAAAAGACACCAACACACCTTCTGTGCTCTGGTTTCAAAACAGTCTGCTGTGCAGATGTTTTGACTGGCTTTTTGACTTCTGAGTACAATGAATGACCATATTATCACAATCGTGATTATTCATTACTTTTCTTTCAAGCAAAGCAACTACTAGAGACCCAGTGTGGCAGAATGGTTAAGAGTACAAGACTGGGACTCAGGCAGTCGGGGTTCTGGTCCCCACTTGGCCACACAGCCAATTGGGTGGCTTTGGGCCAGGCACAGAGTTTCAGCCCAACCTACTCCACAAGGCTGTTGTGGTGGGGATAAGACTGAGACCAGGAGGAAGAGAAAAAAGGTGGGATATAAATCAAATAAATAAATAACAGGCAAACACTATTTGCACAGCAATTCACTGGAATAAACTAAATTCAATGAAAATTTCACACATGCTAAGAGTGCCACACTTGCAATGGGTGAAAATCGTTAAATGCTTTCAATTAAAAAAAAGTTGCTTTCTTCTCTCTGCCCCTCTCAATATATTCTTTTACTAAACTCTTTCCTTTTCCACTGATTTTATTTCGGAGCAAGGCAGACAAATGTCTTGTGACCCCTTTGCCCAGAGACACTGGGCCTGCATGACCAGGTGATTCATAGGTGCGTTTCATCCGTTGCAAAAAATTGGGCTGCTCTGGAGAAAGTTAAAAATAGAAGGCCATTGTTTGGACATGACTTTCCCCTCGGAACCCTCTGCCATCTGTCTGTCGCTCCCTTCCACACCCCGTGCGCTGCCCTCTCTCCTCTCACAGCCACATTGTCCGCGGCTCCTGCATCCCAGAGGCGGAGCTGTGTGTGGGGAGCCAGCTTTGGGTGTTGTAACAAACACCTGCGGCCTGCACAATGGGCCCTGGTGCGCGTGGGGGGGTGTGCGGAGAGAGATTGATGCTCCGCAGGCGGGGTGAGTTGGGGAAAGAGGGGGCTGTTATTCGAAGCCCATGTGAACTCCGGCTTTGGAGGGCAAGCCTTGATTGGCAGCTTTTGTAGGTTGCTATTCTCTTTTCAAAAGGTCTGCTTTAACAGACAGTTAAGTTGGGGAGGTTGGGGGGTGGGCTCGAGGAGGAGCGGGGGAGGCGAGCTTTCTCTCCCATAACTCTGGCCGGGCAATCGTAAACACTGAGAGTTTCTCTCTCTCTCTCTCTCTCTCTCTCTCTCTCTCTCTCTCTCTCCCCCCTCCTTGCCTCTTCCCACTTGTTATGCATTAAGCAAGTGCAACGCTGGAATGCATCGCATTAATTAGAAGTGCACAGTGGATGTTGCAAAGGAAAGTTTCTTCTTGACAACTACAGGAGATGCCTGTGGCACAAAGGCATTTTTGTTTTCCTTCCTCCTCATTACATTATCAGTGCAATATGTAAGGTAGTTGTCCTTTTCACTGAAATTAAGAGGGAAACTACTAAATCGTGTTTTATTCTCCCGTCCTTTGCTCCCCCCACCACATAGACATAAAAGAAGGGTCTTGAATGCTTAATTTTCAACTTTTTCGAGGGGGGCGGTGCTTAGGTTTGCTCTGCAGTGTCTTTTTCCATGTACAAAAACGTTCAGGAAGGATGCCCATCTGGCTCTTGTCTCTTCAGCTTTGCCTGATCCAAAGAACTTGGGCTTCTAGGGAAAAATGGAATTCATTCGTTGATTTGATTTGGTTTGTACTTGCTCCTCTACCAAGGAAAAAGGCACTCAAGCCAGCTTATGGCTGAACAAAAGCAGAAGCATCGAAACACAATTAGCAGCAGAGCAACAGAATAAGAAATCGCGCCCCACCCAAGAGACCTGCTTGCATAAACAGGTGGGAAAGGGGGCAACCGGCCGGAATGAACCCTGCTCTGCAGGGCAGTCTGGCTGAGCGGTTCCGTTTGAGGACAGGCGTGCGCCTCAGCGTCACTTCTTAGGGTGCAGTGCAACTTGGTAGCGTTGGGCTTGGGCAGATGGAGAAGAGCCTGATCCATTCGGAGGCAAGTCTCGCTGACTTCAGGGGAAATTGTTTGAGAGGAGCTGTTCCTAGCACCGCAGTGGGGCGGGGCTGTGCGGTGCATGTTTACCTGGAAGTAAGCTCTGCTGCGTTCACTGGGTCTCCTCCACCTGTTCTGCTCGCTGATTTGGGAGCGCGCTGCACTTCTGTCCGTAGCAAGGCCCTTGGGATGGAGTTGGCAACAGTGCGTAAAGCGCTGTTGAAAAGAAAGGGGCAGGTTTGTTGCTACCAATTTAAGGCTGCAACGTGATGCACAATTACATGAAAGTGAAGTTTACTTGTCACCACCGGGAGGTACCTCTAAATAAAGCGATGCAGTGAATTGCGTGGGGCAACGCATTTTCCCTGGACTGTAGCCAAAATGCATAAGTTAGCAATGACACTGGTATGTCACACTCCTATTCCCACCTTCCCTCAGCCCCATTGAATTCAGTGGGATATACTTTTGAGTAGGCTCAGGCAGGATTGCACCCTCCAGAAGTTGTTGAGCTACAGTTCCCATCTTCCCCAATTTTTGTCCACTAAGGCCAAGACTGGGGGAAATTAGAATCCAACAAAATCTGCCGGACTTTTTGCAAAAGTACATAACTGGACTAAAAGCAAAATCTCCTTTTCTTAGCTATTTTGGGGCATTGGGCCTGATCCGCCCTAGCTTTCGTTACACCCTTTCACATCCTGTGGGACTTACTTCCCAGTAGGTGTTTAAGATCACAGTGACAAGCCAGACATACCTTTATCATGGGTTTGCCTGACTGTCACTGCGGTTTGAGAACAAAAAGCTGGTGCTCTGTGTATGTGTGGAGGGGGCAACTGGATCAGGGTCATGCCACAGGCTTTAACCCTTTCCTCCCATTGCAAATGGCAGATATGAGGGACCCCAATTCAGATTGTGGCTGGGACAGGCACAAAGCCCCCTATATGGTAAGAAGGCAAAGCCATATAAGGCCAAAGTATGTGAATAATCCAGATCTGATCACATGGTGCACAATTTTTATTGTGCTTTTATCTGGTGTTGTGAGCTGCCCAGAGGTGCTGGAGAACAATTGGGTGGCATACAAATACAAATAAATAACTGAAATAAATAAATTTGCCTAATTATGTTTGCGGCATGTGGGTTGCCATGACATCTGAACCAGCAGGAGCCCATCCAAAGTCCATGGCTTGTTGTACAGTTTTGGGGTGGCTTCGAGCCACTAACGTTTCCAGGTTGAAATAACACCAAAGACCACGTGCCATGAGGTGAATCCCGTGGTGCATGACTTGCACATGTGGGCAAGGAAAAGAAGGCAAAGTGGCATCCTTCCCTTGGTGGTTTCAGAAAGCCAGCCTGTATCCTACAAGAGGCATTCCTCAATTTCACAAAGGAAACAGGTGCATTTTTATATGTGCTTTTTGATATTGGTGCTTCCAAAGTGTAATCTTTATAAGTACTTCTCTGCCTGTCTATCTATGTTCTGTCTACTCCCCAGCCAATTGGAAGCCCCCTTTTATCAATTATGTTTTCCAAAATGGAAAAAGTCTAATTTAACCAATGATGCGATTGCACACTGAATACTAATTCTAATATTAATAATAATGTTGACTGAGTATAGATGTTTTAAACTCTGCTTCTGTCTGTGTTCTGCAGATTGTCAGGCAATTGTTCCATTTTCTGCTCACTGACAGAATTAAATTTTGTGCCAATGGCTTTGCCCACATCTATGCAAATTTTCAGAATTTGCGCAGGCCCTCCAAATCCCTGAAAAAAATTGCGTGCTCATACTTCATTCTCTGCAGAAATGAACATTTTCAAATTTTATGCACAAACTTGTGCAAAATCACATCAAATAAAGGAAAAATGGTCCACAAGTCTGCAGAATCTGTGCAGCTTGCAAAAAAGCAAGCCACAGCTCATGTTCTGAGGAAATCCAACTCATCTGTGTTGCTTGTGGATTTCTGCAGCATCCCTGCTTAGTACCCCTATAATCAGTCAGTCTTTTGGATGAGAACTTTTGCAGGGGACGTTCCACAGTGCCATGTGCAAATGCAGTGCAGACACAGGCAGACTCTTGCTGGTAACATCAGCCATGCAGTCCCATGTGCACACACATGGGGCATGCTGGGGACTGCAGGGGAATCTGAAATGCAAAGCCAATGCAGGGCCGCCTTGAAGGCAGGCCTTTGCGCCTCCTGTGCCAGGCCCCCTGAAATTACATAACAGAGCTAGTCTTCTCCTCTGAGGCCTAATTAACTAATTAATCAGGTGCTGAAACCAGATGAATAGAAGTTCTCAGGCTGACAGGCCAAGCTGTAAGAGAAGCACTTGGCCATCTCCAAGACAGCAGAGCCTTTCTTCTCAGGAGCCTCCCTCGGCCCATTCAGAATTTTTTGTTGTGGTGTTTACAAAGGCCGGTGACGTCCCACCATCAGCTGGGCCAGTGCAAATGTTTGGATGAAGGAGGAAATCAAATAGAGAGATGCCCTGTTTGTCCATGCCAGGCAAATGTCTCCCGTCCAGAACTCGCTGTGTTCTGAGCCACATGTGAACCCGTCGCTGGCTCAGAGCATTCTGTGTGTCACAGTGCACAGTGAGTTTTGAGGCACGCTCCACACATACCAATATTTTGTGTGGTGACTGGCCCAAGCTGCTCTCCCTTCGTTCTCTCTCTCTCTCTCTCTCTCTCTCTGCCTTTTGTGCCTCTTTCAGAATTACGGATCCCTTGTGCATATCAATGAGGATGCTCTCCCAGCCCAGGGAGGATTTCCAAGATGGACCAAAAGCAAAAGGAGCCCTCCACGTACATACATGTGGGAATGAGTTTTCCTTCATAAGCATACGCCAAGAGTGGCGCGTAATGGATATAGTAAAGGAAGAAAACTCGTACCACTGCATTTGTTATGGAGATGGGGAGGCATATAAACAAAACAAACTCCTTCAGATCAAAGGCCTGTCTTTTCCAGGGTGCTCTTTCTAACGGTGGCCAGTCAATTGCTTTTGGAACACCGCTAAGAAAAGACAACAGCAAGAGTGCTGATTGCCTGAATCAGGAATTTGGAAGTGCACTGCCTTGGGATATGGAGGTTCTATTCCATGAGCACAGCTAAAAGCTGTTGACAGACTCCATCTGTGGATGCACCTTCTTTTCGTTTATGAACATTTGCCTGAGTTGGATTGGTGCTTATCCAAAATGGGTGGGTGGAGAGGATGTACAGTGGATTCCTTTTATTCATTATGGAATTATCGTTGTTCATATCCCAATCTGTTCCCAAGGACTCTGCCCAGGAAACAGGATAAAGAAACCTAAACCTCTTTGCTGCCCTTACTTGAGCCCCTGTGCAAGCAGGTAGAAAAATTGATCCACTGTCCCCCTTTGGCATGTGCCCAGCTGGAGGGAGTTCCAAAAATTCCCCATGGGGTCTCTTTCCCCATCTCTGCTAGCCAAACTGGGCAGACAGGTGATGTTGGCAGCTTAATGGAACCCTTCTCCTCAGAGATTTAGGACTGGGCAATGCAACTGCCCTGCTTCTGCACAATGGATGGCTCTAGATTTTGGAGATAAGATGCACTTGGTGGGCCTTGTCTCTGAAAAGCCCCACCTCCTCTCCCTTGCCCCACCTGCTTGCCCCCTTCCTATGGGCTCTTCCACCCAGCTGCAGAGAGAGTGCACTGAACCCACCAACCTGCTCAGACTGCCACCTGGGCCGGGATGCAGCTTGTCTCAGGGGAGGGCTGGCCATGGCCATGGAGTGGGGCAGTTCTCAAGGGCCTTGAGTAGTGATCTTCTCGTAGCCACTACCCTCTCCTATTCAGTAAAGATGCCAGGGATTGGACCTGGCCACTTCTGCAGGTAGGCCAGCTGCCGGGGCATTGGCCTGGGGCACTTCCTGTGCAACCCCTGCTTCCTCACGAGCTTGCCGGTCACAAGCTCCCTGTGAGCCGCCCCAAGGCTTTATTGCGATGGGGGTGGCATAAAAATGTTTTAAATAAATAAATAAATAAATAAAGGCAATGCTGATGATAGGAATGCAGGAGACAAGAAGGCAGGAAACTGCCACAGGTCCATCAAGCCCATGTTGTTCCCACTGCCTGGCAGCAGCTCTTCAAGGATTCTGAGGTGGGTCTTTCTGTTCCGGCTGGAGACGCCAATGGAGTGAACTTGGGACTGCTGTATGATTGGCTTCCCTGCCCTTGCACTGCGACTTTCTTCCTAAAAATCAAGTAAGTTCCCAGTCCACATGGTTCTAGAGAGAGGGCTGATTGAAACAGGAACCCTGGAATGTGCCTTGCACCAAGTCATGGGAAGCAGCTCTCCAGGGATCAAGAGGGGGTCCTTCTCCAGGCCCAGCTGGAGATGCCAGTGATGGAACTCAAGCATTTTGCATGCAAAGGATATGTGCTATTGCTCAGGTACTTCCCTTCCTCCAAACGACCCGGGGCTGCTCCCTCTCTCCCCTCTGGAGGATGACTGGAGGAAGGGGGCAGAGCAAGGGCACCTAACCGAGGGTTCCCTGAAACCTAAAGCCGCCCCTTCTCCCACCAGCAACTCCTTTCATCCCCTCACTCCAGTTTTACATTGGAATTTTCTGGAGCTGGTTTCTAAAAATGAAAACTGAGGACCAGCCAGGTCATTAAAGAAGTTGCATGCACTGCGCTTCATGGGGGTCTCCTTTGACAAATCCTGGCTCTGGTGGTCACGGCCTGGATCAGAGGAAGAAGGGCTGTGATATCACCTCATCCCCAGGGCCTTCACTTTCACGGACAGTGTCCATGAATGGATGTGTCGAAAGGAGCCTTGCAAAGAGTTCACATGACGGCCTTTCAAGGGCCTTCTTCACGTGGAGCCCAGCGGGATGGAGCTAATTGGGAGGAAGCCTACGTGGACCTCTGTTTAGCAAACAGTGGGAACATCTGAGCTGGGGAGTGGGGAGGGGGAACCACTGGCCCTTAACTGAGTCCCAAGGGCAGGCTTGTCTCCTCAACTTTTAGGCAACGACCCTGGGAAAGTCGGGGAAAGAAAGAGGTATTTTCTTCCTCACTGGGAGGAGCTTCAGGCCAAATTTATGGTGTTTTTATCAAGGGGTTTCTCTGCACCTTACCTGGGAAAGACCAGTGTTTGAACCGGGGGTAGGAGAGAGGCAGGTGCCTATGGAAGTGAATGTGCCCTGTGTGTTTGTGTGTGCATGCACATGGGTGTGCTTCACACCCAGCACTGCTGCTCTGGCTTCCATGAGTCCATCCAAACATCTGAAGAGAGAGGCTCTTCCACCCTTTGGAGAAGGAAAAGGAACAGCATGAAGTCACTGGCTGAACAGCATCTGGAACAAAGTGGTGACCCCAAAAGGAGAGCCCCAGCAAGCCCCCGCCCCCCAGTAAACAGATTAGCTGCAGCAAGACAGTTTTCCCATTTTTCTTATGTCTTTTGCAGCCACCTGGGTTTGTCTGACCCCATGTTGCGGTTCGAAGTCTCCAATGAGCCCACAAGTAACTGGAGGGCATTCCTGCATGGGTGGAAAGCATTTCTGCAGCAGATGCTTCCTTGGCAGAGTTCATGAAACTTTTCAGAAGCATAAACTGAAGGTCTCTAGCCCTTGCTTCAAAGCCATTCCCAGCAGCAGCACAGCTTTGCAGAAAAATCCGATCTGTTTGCCTTTGTCACTTAAAATTCCCATTAAAAGGGAGGCTGTCCAGAACTAGAGTTGGCAGTAATTGCTAGTTCATCAACCAATTAGCTGGGCCAACAGGTACCGAGAGAGGGAAGGTAGGGAAATGAATTCAGCTACGGTCATGTATATATTCTTTAGGGGTTAAGACTGGGGATCCTTGAATAGGATTAAGTTGTACCTTGACTTGGTTTCTGTGTGGATGTGGCTGTCCTTTCTCTCTGGTCTCCAAATGGTAATTGTTTACTCCTCCTAATTGGCTGATTAACTAGTTATTACATGCAGACCTGAGGGTATGAAGATCCCTTTCACTGCCGGACTTTTCCTTTTTTTCTTCCCAGATTGAAATTGCCTGGTAAACAGCAGAGTGCATTTTATGTTTTATGCAGCTCATTACGTTTTCCCCTGGTTGCCTTTGATGAGTTGGGTCAAAGCTCCATTTGCATTTTTAACGGCTGCATTTTAATGCAGCTGCCTTTTCATAACTTAAGCAAGTGCCACATGGAAACAGATACAGGTACATATGAAATATCCAAAGAGTTGCTGGTTCCAGTTGCTGGTTCCATTAACTGGAACAAGCTCAACATATCTGGATCCATTGAAAGAAATCACAATACCTCATTAGTATTCCCTCTCTGAAGGTTGCTTAATGCTGCATTTTTAAACAGACTTACCTGGGCATAAAGTTCCACTGAATACGATGGGTTTTGTTTCTGAATAACCATGCTGGGAAGTGCAAAGTTCTTTCCCGGATAACAGCAGAGTGGGAGAGAGTTGAGAGTCGGGAAATGATGAGAAATGTCTTGTTTGAATTGCAAGAAGAGAAATTGTTTGCAAAACTCCCTGAGGAAAAAAAAAGCACATTGGCGGCAAAAACCATTCAGAGAGGCCAACTGCAATTAAAATCCAATTAAGAACCCACATTTTAATCAGCCATTAATGAATTATTTGAACTTATTAATTGATTACAGCTCAGAGCCCTGTCAGAAAAAAATAGAGTCTTCTGTTGACTTGAATGTCAAGTTTCTCATTCAGCTCTTATCAAAACTAGTTTCTCAACATTTTCTGTCACACCGAAGAGCAATCAAGTAAAGGACCAAAACTGCAGGCAAGTAGAATGAAGTTGGCTGGGATTTAGTGGCCTTGTCTATAGAAGCCAAGAGCAGATTCAGTCCCATCAAAGTCATGTCATCCCATTTATATAAATATTGGATTCTGCAGCGGGAAGACCAAAAAGCCAGATCTGTCCTGTGCATTTCTTCATACATGAGATGCATTCATGGACAATACATCTTTCACCAACGACCAGTCCTGATGGTCATAGGCTGTGTGCAGGGTCAGAAATGCATGCTTCTGAACACTCATTGCTGGGAACATGAGCTGCACTCATATACAGCTTGTGGATCCGCTGGAGGCATCCGATTGACCACTGTGGAAGACAAGATGTCCAGCTAGATAGGCCATTGGACTGACAGTACAGGGCTCCTCTTATCTCCTGACTTAATCAGTGGCTTTTAAGAGTTTCTCTTTCCAATGTTGCTTTTCACACTTTTAGGTAGAACCTGTAGTTGGTGACAAGGCACCCGACTTGCAAGCATATGGTCCCAGGTTCAGTCCCAGCATCACCAGTACAACTGGGAAAGACATCTGCCAGAGATCCTGGAGAGCTACTGCTCTTCAGACCCCACAGAGAAGACGGAGCGCGATGGACCACAAGTCCAATTCAGGGGTTGGGCTCAGATTTTGCAGTAACTTACACTCAAAGGCTGAGTGTGGTTTGTCATTGAACCATGGGCTGGTGTTGCCGAACCTAGCCAAGACACCAAACCATGGTGAACAACCCACAGTGCATAATCCCACAACAAGCCCCACAACAAACCATGGGCTCTCTTCATGGGTTGTTCATGGTTAACAAGCCCTGGCTTGTTCATACAGCTAGATTCAGAAAACACGATCGCCCATGTTTCAGCAGCAAACCCATCCTCACCCCCTGAGTGTTCATGTTGTCTGCACCCAGTCTCTGTAAGGCAGCACCTTGTGTTCCAGATGGCCTCAGGAGAAGTACTCAGATAGCATACCATGCAGGGTTCCATTCCAGCAAGGACCTCTGGAGCATCTCCCACAAAAGCCCTGTGTGTCGCCAGGGATTTTGGGGTGGGGCAGCCATCTGTCCCACAGGCAAGCCTCCGCCTGGGAGTCGCCTTTGCTGTGCCCACTGGGAAAGCCCAACACTTAGGCTGCTGGAATGGATGCATAGCAGCCAACGAGTCCATGTGCGCTTCTGCACACAGACAGCGCCTGCCCAACTACCTTAAAATTTGCAGCTGAGATCAGAAGGAAGAGGGGGTTTGGGGGAGAGGACCTCAGCATGCAGCCAATCGAAAATCTCTGGCACCGGCACCCCGAAATCTCTCTTCTGGACCCAGAGCTGAAAGCCAGGCCGGACACGACTCTGCAGACGTGCAATGCAAAAGACTGTTGCTACCACCAGGCAAGATATCTTGTAGAGATGCCATTCCTAGCCCTCTCATGGGGAAGCCCAAGATAATCTGTGGGCAAAGACTGTGGATAGGAAAAATCCATGTCTCTCTTTCATACTGTAGTGACTTGAGGTGATCAAGTGAAAGTGACAGGAAGTAGACTCAAGGAGAATTAAAGACACCTGCCGCACAAATCATTCATGGCAGGGATGGGGAACCATGGAGGCCATGTACATACTCTCAGAGACAGCTTCCTGTGCTGCTGGGTGGGTGTGACTGCCCTGCCCTCTCTCTTTCCACCTCCTTTTCTCTCTCCACTTTTCTCTCCATAGAAAGAAAAGTCTATCCTTCCAGGGAAGGGATATCTGAATCTTTGCAGAGGTGTAAACTGATCACTTGCAGGAAGCATTTAAAAGTAGTAGCAAAGCTGTATTAAATTAGGTTTATTTCTTTTTTTGTCTTATAGACCACTTTCATTTAATGATGATGTACAATGACTGAGAGTATTAATCAATATGCATTAATTTGATTAAATGAATTAAAATATATAAACATTTCTTTTAAACCCAATTATAGTAAAAATCAATTATTAAAATGTCTGGAGAATAAACCTGCTTTTGCCTGGCACCAAAACAATTGTAATGAAGGTGCCTGGAGAACTACTTTTGGGATGGGGTGCAATCACCAACCCCCCCCCCTTCCGTTCACCATCCTGCTTGCCTCCTCTGAGCCTGATCTAAGGGGATGGGCAGATATATGGGAGAAGACAGTCCTTTGGGTATCCTGGCCCCAAGCCACTTAGGGCTTTATATGTCAAGACAAGTACTTTAAATTAGGCCTGGACTTCAACTGGCAATGAATGAAGGTGAGATAAAACTGGCATAATTCAGCTCTTACCATCAACCACACCACCGTATTTTGAACCAATTGAAGTTCATGGACCATCTTCAGTGGCAGCCCCACACAGAGTGCCTTACAATAGTCCAACTGAGAGGTGACCAGGGCATGGATGGCTGTGCCACAGCTCTATCTGCCCAGGTAGGGCTGAAGCTGGTAGGTCAAATGTAGTTGAAAAAAGGTGCTCCTGGCCACTTAGTCTACCTGAGACTCAAGCAATAGTTTTGGGTCCAGGAGCTCCATCGCTCTTTATGCTTTATGTTCTTGAATGCATGCCAAGGCAAAGCTTTCTAGAATCAGTGTATGCACCTATGTAATTGTATTTTTAGCTTGTTTTTTTAGCTTGCTTTGCACTCATTCTCAGTTGAAGGGGAGAAAGAAGCTTCTTCTAGTGAATTTCATGGATGCCAGTTGAGAGCCAGTGTACTGTAAAAGGAAAAATTAGATTCCATTTCAAATGTTATCTCAGCCAGCCTTTCTTTGATGCAATTCCTGTTTCTCTGGCACCCTTTTCTGGAAGTCCTTGGGTATACTCATCCTCTTTCAGCCTAGCCTACCTAGTCAGGTTGTTGTGCAGATAAAACTAAATTGTTTCCCTTATTCAACAACCTGAGCCATCTCCCCAGAGGAAGAATGAGATAAAGCAAAACAAATAGTCAAGCAAAAAGTAGCACTTAGCTAATCAATAAAAGCAGTCCTTAAGTGAGGTCTGAAAATGAACTCAACTCTTTTGACAGAAGCGAGTGCCAAATTCTAAAGATTTCTTCAAATCTTGAAGGCTCTCGAGGAATTTTCAGGATTGTGCCTAGGCTCTGGTGGAAAGGCATGTGAGATGAAATCGATTTGCCTGTGAAAGGACTGAATCCATTATTCATGTCACTGGTCTGTCACATCAAATCGAGGGGAGAGGAAAAACTGGGGAGGGGGAGAAAGGAGAGGGGAAGAGAATAAATGTTTGGCATGGGGCAAGTTTCAGGGTGGGGTGAAAGAAGTGAGCTCTCATCTCGAAAGGATCTGAATTTCGAGGGAGAAAATAACTCTGAAAGCCTACAGGGGGTGGGTGGGGAGAATTTTAGTAGGCAGTTTGCCCAATGGGACAAACCTCCACATTGGAACAAACTTTGCTTTGGTCAAAAGTTTTCTTGCACAAGGAAGCCAGACTGCAAGTTGAGCACCCGAGTAGCCTATCCAACTCTGAGCCTGCTTCCTTGGAAACTTGTGAAAAGCCCCAAAGAGAACATGGAATCAACTTGAACAGATTGTTTTCCTAGATAATATATTTTTTTAAAAGATGCATCACATGCAAAAGCACCCTTCCTTTGGCTTTTGTTTCTATGATTAGCAGATTAGCATGTCAAGGATAATGATATGAGGATGATGGCAGGAACATAATGTTTTGTTAACAGGAAAACCACCGGAGGCTTAAAAAAACTGATTGCTGCATGCAATTCCACATGGACATGGAACTTTTCCCTCCGCTGTACAGATTCACCCATTAGTAATGGCAAAGAATGATCTGAAGGGTGATTGGCTGATGCACACACAACGCTGGGTCTCTTGTGAGAGTTGAAGATTATTCCCGGCTGAGTACTTCGCTGATCCAGAGAAGCTTTGAATTGTTTTCTTTAGAAAGCAACCATGCAGTCTTAACACTGGACTACAGACTCAGCTTACTCGTCCATTATACGCATACAACCTGATTGCTCCTCTCCCCCGGAGGTGTTCGTACATTACTATCCCAATTTTGCTCCCATATTCTGGGAGTCACACTTTTTCTCACATTAAAAAAGTGTTGCTGTAGTCAGAACTCAGAAGCTGCCTTTCAAATGGCCCTTTTCTGGGGAACCCTGCCCGAGGAATTTATTTATTTATAAAATTTGTATGCTGTCCAATTACTAACGTCTCTGGATGGCTAACAGCATAAATAAATTGACAACCCATCCTGGCTGCAAATTAATAAAATACAATTACAATTCAATATTAAAACATATGAAAATGTTGATTAGATAAAATTGAATTCAACTGCTAGGAGGAGAACCTCTTTTGTAGCGGCCCCTGGCCACAGAATGAGCTTCTCAGAAAGGCTGGTTTGGTGCCAGGGTTGTGCTGTTTCTGGTATCCAGTGATGACCATCTTTCTTCTCAGCAATCTTAGTCTTCCCATTCTTTGGTGTCATTGTATTTTAAATCTTTGCATTGCTGCCAGGTTCTAACATTGATATTTAATTCTGTTTTGCACTGCAGTTTTAAATGTTAAAATTTTGGTTGTGTTTTTTATGTTGTGGGCATGGTTGTTGTGATTTTTGACTATTGGGTGGTATTGAAAGAGTTTTGGCTACTGGGTGGTATTGAATAGTAACAATAAATCAATCAGTCAAGGAACTCTTTATTTTCACAGTTGTTTATGGGTTCTTTAGAGGACACCAAACTCTCCAGCTTCACTTTTCTGTCTAGCCTGCACTTTGAGGAAGTTTTTTTAAAGCAGGCAAATTGCCTTGTGCAACTCCTTCTTCAGGGGAATTAAAAAGGTGGAAGGGCTATGAGAACCTGGGGCAGTTACAAGATGAACATAGCTGGGTTCGCATGGCACGGCAAGCCAGAGTACAGGTTGAATGTGGGTTGTGTGGACTCATGGACTGTTGTGCTGTGTGGCAAGGCCACAACTTGTGAACAGAAAGCAACCCACAAGGAGAAGTGGTGGCTTGCTCTTGGGTTGCAAAGCATGGGTGATTCATGGCTGACAAATCACTGTGTGTTAGCACATCTGGGTTCACAGGCCTCGGATCCCACAGCTTGAGTGTCTCCTTCAATCAGCAAGTCAAATTCTACAAACGAGGCAGGGTGCCTGTATGATAAAATCCTGATCTGGAAATGTCCGTGGCTAAATATACACAGCAGTCCTCCACTTCATTTGTCTCTTCATCCTATTTATTAGAAAGTCCTCTAGCTATGCATTTCTCTTCCTGTAAATTAAAATCTCATATAGCTGGAAATACCTTCTCCATTTGCCCTATTTCTTGCATTGTGTCCAGTAGGATTCTTTTCAAAACACACACCAATAAGGATTCTGATGGCATCAAGCACACTGTAAGGAGGACTGCGCTGTTTGATTTTTACATATTTTCCCCTGCAAGGGGCCAAGTTTTGTCTTCCTGACACAAGTCCCATATTTTTCAGCATAAACCTCTGCTCACCAACCTCCTTCCAGGCTATGCTTTCCACTCTGCTGTGCTCTTCTGTGCCCAAAATCAGAGATTTTATGGCAAAACATGCAAAGTTCAGCATTTCTTCTCTTGCAAATTCAAGCTTAGAGTTTGGAAGGGCCCAGCAGCCGCTTGATGAGTGCAGAGTGGGGGTAATGCAGAGTTCTTGAGAGCTGATTTGCAAATTACAGGCCATGTGAATCAGGGGTGAGTGGCCTTCTCTTTCACAAAAGGGTATTATCCCTTGGAGTGGCTGCATCCTAGTAAATAAGGGGAAGGAGAAAGTTGGGGGAGGGGGGCAAGGGGAAAGCACAGCCACTGCAACCCTGTTCCTCTGGAAAGTCAGCTCATGGAAACAAACTCAACAGGATGCCAGTCCGTAGGTGTTGAAGCAGCAGGGCACGGGGAGAGGGGTGGGGTGGCCATTTCTGGATTGCCCGAGAAGAGGACATGCATTGCCTAAAAGGAAGACAAGGAGTCGCCAGTCTACACTAAGTTTGCCCACGGCAAAGACACGTACAGGTGCAAATGTTGCAATTGCTATGAGAATTTGAACAGAAGAGCAATGCTGGCTGCCACAGAGCTGTGGGCATGCTTGCCCAGGACTAACCATCTCTTGGGGGTCTTTATCTTTAGATTGGGCTCAGAAAGGACAGCTCCTCAAATGGAGGACTGTGCAAAAAAGACGCTGCCAACCGACATCCTTCAGCATCTGCCAACTCAACGGGAGTCAGTTGCTTTGCTTTGCAATTTCCCCTTGAGGGAGGTCAAGTGGCAGCTGGGCTGGGACATGAATTGGGGAAAGGGTGTAGGAAGAAGTATAGCTCTCTCTGCCCTTTATCACAAGCCTGGTCTGAGGCAGCCTGCAACATAGGTTTGATTAACAATTAAATACAGGGAGAGGCTGGTTCTTTTCCACCTGTGATTCCCAACAGCCATTCATTACACCATGTGCATGTAGAAAGTTTGCAGCTGGAGAACTCCGAAGTCACAGGAACTGCTCATTTGAAAAATTCATCTGTTCCCCCCCACCACCCTTCTTTTTCTTTGGACTGTTCTTCCGCTTGATGGCTAAAATGAATCGGAGATTTGGGCCTCATCCATCAGATGTGGAAATGATCTTTTAATTGATGTGAGTGTTTAACAGTTAATTGAGCATAACTATTGTGATCTCTGAAATGTCTGAAAATTCAGGAACCAAACAGCCAGACTCATGAAGAAAGTGGGAGAAACAGTAGATGAAGCAACCCGGTGCCAGAAATGGCCCAGGACTTCCAAGAGAAGGAACTTTCTGGAACATTCCAATTTGGGCTGCCTGTTGAAAGCTAGCATTCAGTCTGCTGTTACCTGGTATACCATCTTTCTATAGATGGGGAATTTATACAGGAGCAAACATGCATTGCCCGGTCTTGTGTGCACAGAAAGCCCTGTAGCTGGTAAGACAGGACTTTTTGTGTGTCCAGAAAAGTGCGTCCAAAAAGTAATGAGAATGATATTTTAAAAATTATTTTAATGAAAGATTTTACAACAGAATGTTGTCTCCTTCAAAGTATGCCCCTTGTGAGCATACACAATGCTACCAGCAATCTTTCCATTCTTCATAGCATCCCTGGAAGCCCTCAGGTGGGGTGGCGTTCAGAGCCTGCGTCATGGCTCTTCAGATGTTATCCACACTACCAAAATGGTGTCCTTTCAAGCCATTCTTCAGCTTTGGGAAGAGGAAAAAGTCACAAGGAGCCCAGTTGGGGCTGTGGGATGGATGGGGAAGCACCGTGATGTGTGTTTCAGCCAAAATCTCTCTGACAGCCAAAGCCCTGTGGCTGTGCGTTGTCGTGATGAAGGATCCAAGGCGAGCCGATCTCAATCTGTGCCATCGCTACGCTTGTGCAGATGACAGCACTGCTTCTCCATAAGTTTCCCCACCATTTCCAAAATTTCCGGTGCACTTTTACCCAATTTCACACAATTTGGTACTGCTGTTCCAAACTTGCTTGTGTTGTTCTTAATATGGGACAGGGTGTCACAAAAGAGAATGTCTCAGCTCTGGCAGGGCCGGAATGCAGCTGATCCGTGTTCCAACGTATACCTGGCACCCCACCCCAAGCAACCTTGGCCAGCTTCTCCCTTCACAGAGCCCTCCTCGGGTGTAGGGACTTCATTCTCATTACTTTCTGGGCATACCTTGTGTTATACTCCAAATCCTGGTGCGGTTTTGCAACTTTACTCTGTAGCACAAGTGGGGTCTGCAACAAATTGTTGCAGTACACCCACATGTGAAATGCGTGCTTCTGTTCTGATCTGAGCCAGTCATTCTGTTCAAAAGGGAATACTTTGCAGTCTGCTTCCTTCCCTGCATAACCACTCACGGCTAACAAAGGTGTTTTTGGATATGCACCTATAATAAAGAGCTATTTGATCGCAGGTCTTCTGGTGTGTGCTCTTCTTTCCCATATACAGATGACAGCACCTAGTTTTTGTCTTTATAAGCCTTGGCACAGCTTTGAGCTTCTTGATCTCTGCTTCTTGCCTCTCTGAGTGAGTTTGCTAATAGGAGTGAGATAGCCACTGTGAAGAATGCTGGCAAATTTTGTAGAATTTATCAAAAGTATTTTGAAGTAAGAAGCTGTCACAGTGACTGAATGTGGAAATTTCTACCACTTTGCCTTCATGGAAGGGGCTTCCTCTCCCTCCTAGCAGGTTTAGTGACCTGCCCATGGAGAAGGAAGGTGGAAACAATCTGCCAAAAATAAAAAGCCATGAATGGGGCACATCTTGCCCTGGATAGACTCTGGTTAGTCTACAACAGGATGCTGAGTTTCTTTTAGGGAAGGGCTGCTAATAAATCCCATTCATAATAATGCTATCCTGAGTTTACCACTTCTGGGAGGTGATGCATCTGCAGATGTGCTTTTGAACACCCTTTCCATGGAAAGATTTGATGGCAAATGTGGAACGGTAAATATTCTGTCAGTGTAACATTCTATCAGCAAAAATGATCCTTCAAGCCAAGTAGCACAAGTTACACAATCAACTCTCCCCAAGGGCATCCCACATCTGAATGGGTGTAGCACAAATATTTACCTATCTCTCTGTGCCCTCTGTTTTTAAAAAAGATCAGTTCCGTCCCGATCAGCTTACATGCAGTATATTGTCGAGATACGCAGTGACCGGAGAAACACCCCCACTTTCTTTCTGGCATCGATGCTGCGGGACATTAAGGCAGGGACTCTGCTGGATCTCCATAGAGGGGGGCTTGGAATGCATTGTAGGACAATACTGAAGGCCTGGAAAGAGAAAAGAATGAAGGGCAACCAAGTTTGATAACCGCATTAAAGCACTCCCAACATCTGTTCAGGCCAAAGACAACACGATTGCCCAGAATTAACCTTCTGAACCACTTAATCATTAACCACGGCCTGGAGAAAGTTTGGCAACAAGGCCTCGTTGTTGGTTGCAGACCCTCGAGAGATGGAGGCGAGCAATATTTTACAAGGAACAGCGTGAGAAGAAGCCCTCCAGCTTTAGACATTTTAAACATGGAATAGATTTCTGTGGGAAACAGGGAAACAATGGGAGCATCCAAACAGCTGATCCTGCCGCAGTCCAGCCTCTTGTCTCAGCGCATTTTGGTGCTCCGAACCTTTGGCAGGTTGGGACCAAGACATTCTTTCTTGTTATTTTAGGTGCCTGTTGCTTAGGAAGAAATATTTTGTTTGTGGCTTTTCTGAGGCAACTGGATGGAACTGCATTTTTCTTCTAAAATTTCAACACATTTTTTCTAACCAATTTGGAGAGAGGCAGAGCTGGCACTGAGCCAACAAATCGCAGGAATGAGATTTGGACACAAAAGGAAGAAGGTGTCTCTTAATGCAGGACAGGCAGTAGGACAGGCTGGAATTTATATTGCCCATTTTCTGTTGGGTAATGCTTTTTACATTGCACTTTTGTGGATTCTTCAAAATACACACTTTTGGTATTTTGGTATAAATGCAATGACCCTCTTAGGAAGCACAGGATTAGTATTCCCATATTTAAAAAAAGAGTTGAACCATAGCAGACTGCTTAATTCCTTTCAACCACTGCTCAATTTACAGCTCTCAGAGACTCAGTTTATAGTTGCCATTTCATCACTGAAGCATCCAGTCCTTCTTGCCTGTGTGACTGGACCCTGACAGACAGTGCTCCCACTCCCATTTTATCCTCCTCACAACCCTGTGAGGCAGCTTTGGCTTAACAGATCACGAGGAGCCCAGATGAGTGAACCCATACCTCCATGGGTTCCCAATCACATTGTCGGTTCAATTGCCTCTTGATTTTGGCCTCTTTTCTTCCAACTGTACATTCAGCAATCCTCTCCTTTTAGGAATATAGGGACACAGTGCTTCATAAATCAAAGGAACACACTTCTAACTAAAAACAAAACAAACTCCAACTTTAAATCTGTTCTGAACCGCACTCAGCAGGTGATGGATGCATTGTCCACAGCCAAGAGGCTGCTTAGCTCAACAAAATGGCAACCATTAATTGGAACTGTTGAGGGCTTCTTTGTAGGCATACATGGCCCCATGACCAGGAACCTACAGTGACCTCCATGCCCTCACCTGGAGTACGCAAGCAGACACCTGCTTATAATTAAGGTTCACCATTGTCCCTGTTTGCATATCATCATTTCTAGCGTCCAGCAAAGGAGTTTTTAAAATACAGCATAATTGGATGGCAGGGACTCTTCCACACCACAGAAGTGATGGGCAGCTGCTGTTCCACTGAAAAAAGATCTTCTCTAGGATAAAGCACTGGAGTGGTTCCTATTTTTCTTTTAATTATGTGCATTTTGACTTGGCTTCAACCAAATACGCACAAACTCAGACACACTTTCAGGAGATAATAGCCTTTTCATTGGATAACAAGGATGCAACAGTTTGGAAGCTTCCCTGCTTACAGTGGGACTTCTTTTGATGGTCCAGGTTTTGCTTAAGGAAAAGTGTGCAATTCAAATGAGCTGGAGGGGAGCAGAACCTCGTAAATTGGAAGGCACCGGCCTGCATGTTTGTGAAGATCCTTGGGCAATGCACGGGCTCCCTCCATTGGTGAGTGGCTGTCTCACCAATGTTGTCTCCATGTGCCCTTGCTTCTCAAGCTTGTCCCCCTCTTAGCTACTGCTTCCTTGCCAGGTTGACAATCAGGAAGAAGACAATCAGTAGCCTCTGTTGGGTCTCCTCCTTGACATTTCTATTACCCAGGCCAAAGCAAGAGGCAGGTGAACAAGGAGTTTGCAGAGGCCGAGAGAAGGGAGAAATCCCAGGCGATCGTCCTACTGGGCCTTTGCCGAGGTTCAAAGGTACATCGGCAGGTGCCTGATGATTCCTAGCTCTGATGCTCTTCTGTGCTGTCAAGTCATCTCCAGTTCAAGTTGACCCTATGAATTCTAAACTTCCCAACCTTCTAAAATGTTCTGTCCATGACAGCCCTGCTCAGGTCCTCTAAGTTCAAGGCTGGGGCCTTCTTTATAGAGCTGATGAATCTCATATTTGGTCATCCTCATCATCTTTTTCTGTCTTTGACTTTACCTACTATGATTATCTTTTCCAAGGAGACTTGCCTTCTCATGATCAGTCCAAAGTACGATAGTCTCAGTTTTGTTGTTTTTACTTCTAGGAAAAGTTCTGGCTTGGCTTTGACGCCAGCCCTGAAATTAGCAATTAACATCTGGAGATCTCGGAGTCAAATTTGTTGTCTTGATGATTATTAGTGGGACAACTGCTGAATCAGCAGTGGCAGGTAGGGAGCATGGAGGCCACCAGGATGCTGTACAGGTCCAGGAGCCATTTATTGGCTCAGCATTCCATGAAAATCAGTGGATGATTGGAGTGGTAAATATGCCCCAGCCGGGACAGGATGTGCTCCACCAACCTCAGCCCAGGGAGAAATCTGACCTGCACTGAGTTTCAGTCTCTGGGCTTCCCCTTTCTCTGGACCTTCTTTCTTCCTGTGGGAGATTTCCTGCTGGTCTGGGGGTGGGGGCGCATCCTGCTCGCCACGGACCACTGCTGGGGCTGGCTGGGCTCCACCATCTCTTCCTCAGTTGGCATTGTATGCACCAACAATCAGGGAGGAGAGAGACGGCTCAGTGGGAGCCGGCTGGGGCCACACTGCACCGATTTTGGCATTTTGTGCTTTTGTTGGCGTTTTTGTTGCTCAGTTTCTGATTGTTTTGGAGAATTTTCATTTTTTTGGAATTGTGTTTGGAAATAGTGCTTTTTGTTTCTGCCTCAGTGGTCCCTGAGGTGGTCTCCTGTTTTCACCAGTCCCCAGTGGTGGAAAGGTTCAGAACCGCTGCTCTAGACTACCAATAATTGGGTGGTTTCCCCATGCTAAAAGGTAGCAAAGCATCTCCTTCAGCTTACATACAGTCTGTAAAAGCTTGAGAAAGATGGAGGCGGCTTGCTTGGTTTTATTTTGTTTGGCATTTTGGTCCACTCCCCATCCACAGGAACATACCCAGTGAAAGCTTCTCTGAAATGGAATTCAGCCCTTGGGCTAAAAGTGGCTCAAAATCAAAAAGCCACTGAACAATCAGGGATTAAATAAAAGTGGCCATGTCCTGGTGGGGAGCCCAGCGGGCCACTCTGGAATGGATTTGTCTTTCTTACCCAAAGTCCTGCTCTCTTGTTTGAGAACTATTTCCTCAAATCTTGTAGGACATTTTTAAAAGTTCCTTCAAAAAGCAATTCTTTTATTATTGTTTTATTATTGTTTTTAAATTCCAAAGTATGTAATTGCACAACTGGTTTTTAACCCTGTAAAGCCAGGGGTGCATCACCCATCCTCAGAGTTCTGGGCTGCTGTTTCTTGCTGCCGAATCCCCTGCCATGCCACCCAAGCGCCCTCTTTTGTGATCTCCACGGAGACCTGCAACAGTGGAGAGGGGTGAAAAACATTCCCAGCACCTAACCAATTTTGCACTACAGTTTTAAAAAATCTACTTGTGCAAACTTGCTTTATTTTCTTCCCCTAGGTTCCTAAACAATCCTTCCCACAGAAAGCACAAATTATTCTGTTCCTTCCATCCCTGGAACTGAGTAATATCAGCTTGATTCTGTCTACTCTGTACCACCCTGTAGCAACCATAAGCGTCTATTTGTCTAAACAATTAGTATTTATTTCTTGTACACAGGGAGTGATCTTCTGGAAATGTGGCTCTTTCAAAGAAACAAATATTCTATCCAGACCACACAGTCCCTTGCTAATTAATTTCTGATCTTTCACAGCATTTGCAGACAGCTGCAGGGAGACTTGCAAGATGCCTAAGCATTTGGAAGAATTTGTGGAGCAATGATGGAGAATCCATTTCTGCTCAGTTCCAGATAAATCCCTCCTCTGATAATGCCACCATATTAAATAATTAGATTAATGACTCTTTAGCATTATTCCCTTGCCTTTGTCTGTCTCATTTGCCACTGCCTGGTTAACTGGTAGTTTATAGACACTATCTGGGGAATTTGATTAAAGAGAAGGTGATAGATAAGATAGACAGATAGATGGATGTTTTTATCTGTCCATGTAGGTCATTGAGTCATTCTGTGCATGCAGTAATAACCTGATTAGTTCACGTTAGTTGATCAAGCATGCATTTTGAAAAACTGGTCAGAAGCAGGGGCCCTGTTTTGTCTCCAGGAGGCACTCCTCATGGCAACAAGAGGTTGCCCGTTCTTGCAAGTTGCACCAACATTGCAAAACACCTTCTCCCACGAGGCATGGATGGCCCCTCTTTGGCTGACTTTTGCCAGTGTGTAAAGGCAATGTTTATTCTAACTGGCTTCTTATGGAAAGGTTATGCATCATCTCTGGCTTCCCTGCCCTTATAAAAATTTTACTGCCTTCTTATTCTTGCCTCCTCTTTTTGTCTTGATGACACTGTGATTTGAAATGGCTCCAAACAGCCCTGGGTTGTGCATAAGTGGCAGCGGGAAGGGAGGACAGATAGTGAATGGATGACTAAACATGGACCTCTCCGGGTCGCAGTTTGTGTTCTGTTTTCACTTCCTCTGTCTATCAGTCAATCTACCCACCTGTCTTTAAAGTGAGTCAGACAGAATCTTCAGTGCAATTGGCCATTGGTTCAGGGGCACTCTTTGTCCTCCGAGGAGCTAAGATTTTGTTAGCCCGCTTTGTTTGAAAGGAGGGAGGAGAGCCCAAAACGCAGTGGGAAGAGCACATTTCCTTCTGTCACTGTCAGAACTCCAAATGCATCTTTAATTAACTTAATGGAACCAGAGAGGGTGCACCAGAAGCCTTTTCCAGTTCGCAGAGGTCATATTGACAGGCAACTTCTGGCATTTCCTTGCTTCCTAGATAAGATAAAGCCCAGAGGAAGCCTTCAGTTCCAGGTGAGTGCAAGAAGGTGTGAGGGGCAGAGAAAAGATAACAGTGTTTGGTCCAGGTGGGAATTTATCAGCCATTCAAGCCCTCAAAGGTGTCCTCCCCTCCAGCATCCAGGACTGGCATTTCAGTTTTGGACACAGCCCATCTAAGCTCATTTCTAAAGGGTTTTAATTGGGGTAAATCACAACAGTCCGAGGGTTAGCTGGGGGCAAAGGGACAGGCGTAAAGAAAGGGATCTCAGATGGAAGCTAAGTGCATACCATGCCCTTCTGAAGTTCAAGGATAGGTTTAAAATTTCAGCAGGTAGCCGCACATGACCAGCTCTCCTCATCAGTGCTGTGTACATGCAACATGCTGAAAGGATGAACCTGCTGTGCCCAGTTAATTCGCACTCTGCTCCAAGAAAAGGTGAGTGTTGCATCATGAAAACAGGGCAACTTTGCGTGATTAAGTGGTGTGTGTGTGTGGCAGGGAGAGACGACTGAGTGGCACAATTCCTTCCATATGATTTATTTCAGGGGAGAGGGCAAGGCAGGACATGATGGCACAGCCTGCAATCACTGGAAATTCCCACAGCCTGGCATCCCCTGTTCTCCTAGCAGGATTCTAGCAGGCCCATTCAAGTGCATCTTTTCAGTCATGAGGGCTACACACCAGTTATAATAAAGAAAAAGAGAATGAGAGAATTCAGGAGCTGAACTTTTCACCTAGCATGACAATCATGCATTTTATCTGTACCACAGCACAGATACAGTCCTGGCTGTAGTTTTCAATGCAAGGATTCTATCTACTTGTACTTATGGACATACATGCAGATTGGCAAATCTGAAGATTTTCCAAATTATTGCTTGGGCCAAATTCAGGGCAGTATGTAGCAGGGAATGATAATGATGGTTTTCCTTAAAACAACAACAACAACCTAAGTAAGCTTCTAGACCATTCAGTTACAGTTTTTGTTTCTCTTCCCTCCCCTTCCCCTTCCTTCTTTCTTTCTTTTCAGTGGTGGTGAGAGTACTTTCATATTTCATCAACATGTTCAAAGCCATCATCATTATTACTGCCTGCTCCCTATATGTGTTGTTGTTGTTGTTAGTTGCGAAGTCATGTCCGGCCCATCGCGACCCCATGGACAACACTCCTCCAGGCCCTCCTGGCCTCCACCATCCCCCGGAGTCCACTCAGGCTCACACCGACTGCTTCAGAGACTCCATCTAGCCACCTCATCCTCTGCCGTCCCCTTCTTCTTTTGCCATCTATTGTTCCCAGCATCAGGGTCTTTTCCGGTGAGTCCCTCCTTCTCAATAGGTAGCCAAAGTAATTGAGTTTCTCTAGATGTACATGATGCTTAATTTTGGAGTCAGTAAGAAATAGGTATCCCCCAGTTCCATATTTCCTGGAATTTAGCATCTTCCATAGTGGTGATCCATGGTGACATCAGCACAGTTGCCATGGGCTCCGCAGTGGTGGTCTCCCAAGTCCTCAGTGAGGTCTGCCTGGCACCGGCACTGCCATCTTTTCAGCAGCAGGTCCAGATTTTCTAGCGTTCTTAGGCATTTGATGGCATATGATAAGACTTTTGACACGTTGTGGAAATTTTATTAATTAGTGTTTAAAATAGTTTTATGCTGTCTTTAAATGATTTACATCTTATTATTCTACTTTATTTTAGGACCTTTAATCTTTGTAAACTACCCAAAGAACTTCAGCTACTGGGGTATAAAAATGTAAAGAAATTAATTAGTGTCATCCTGCTGGATCAGAACCAAGTTTTGTGTGATCTGGAGATTGCATTCTTCATCCATAGCTTATAACCGTGTCAGAACATGAGCCACCCTGGATCTGGCTCAAAGCCTGTCTAGTCCAGTATCTCGATTCCCATCCAGGAAGTCCGAGCAGATCCTTTCAGGGAGCTTGCAAGAAAACTAGTGAGGCTGCAGTTCTGCCCCATTGTCTCTCCCAAGCAACTGGTAGAAGTCATAGCAATAGCTGCCTGGAAAGAGGGAAAGACAGAGCCCACAGCCCAAAATTCGAGGCTACTAACCCAGGGTAAAGCACCAGGCCACATCCAGGAAGGACTGTGCCAAGGGGGAGAGCAAGCGGGTGGCATGTGGAAGGTCCCAGCTCCATTCCCGTGATCCCCAGGCAGTGCTTGAGGAAGAAGCCTCCCTGGAACCCTGGACAGCTGCTGCCAGTCAGTGTCAGCACAACTGGACTCAATGGGCCAATGGTCTGCCTCTGTATAAGGCAGATTCCTGCTGTTGCCATGTGCCCTGAATGTAGAGAGGAGCATGTTGAGCAAAGGGCCATGGGTTTCTGGGTGTACCCAAAATACAGAATTCAGGCAAGCCCAAACAGGGCAAGCAGCCCCTATTTTTTAAATAACATTTCCAGATTTTTCCCTTTCGCTTGATTTGATCACATGTAGCCCATACATCTGTGTGAGAATCTAGGCAAGTTATTACAATCCATTCTACATCTGAAACTGATGCATCTCACACACACACACATGGGTGCACACAGATGGGACTAGCTAAAAGTAAGGGACCCTTGGTAAACAAAATGATCACCATACACTGCAAAGAGAGCAGGCTATTGTCCAATGTAATAATAGCTAATGAGAAAACTTGTTCGCTGGAGGGATAAAATACCAGCATTACTTTGATAAAGTACAATTATTTCAGTGCTGCTGGGGTATATATAACTAGAATTCTCAGCCCGCTTTTGTTAATAAAAAAGGACAAAAAAACTATGATGAATACTGCTAAAAGGTGTATCGCTCACTGAATCCCTTTGTCTGTAGGAAATGAATATCAAATTACTTCCAAAGTCTTGAGAAATATGTTAACTCTGAAATAGGGAGGGGTGACCAAACCCACTTCTGTATCCTTGTAGCTGCAATCCAGTGAAAAGGAGAAGAGATGCTCTTTGGTTATTGTCTGATGCAAGAAGAAATGGAGTTTTCATAGGCCAATCAATAATTTAGTTTAACAGCATGTATAGCTCCCTTCTATATATTACTGTGGGGGTTCCCTCCCTCCCAGACTACCATATTTTTCGCTCTATAAGACGCACTTTTCCCCCCCTCAAAAGTAAGGGGAAATGTCTGTGCGTCTTATAGAGCAAATGTGTGTGTGCCCGACGCCCGGGATGCTGCCGTCCGCCTGCACCACGTGGCACCACCTGGCCGGCACACGCTCAGCGCGCCCTGCTCCGCGCCCCCCCCACTCCGGCGCAGGTGAGAGCTGTGCCGCTCAGGGGGAGGCGTGCAGAGGAGGAGGAGCCGTGGGCTTTAACCCGCCGGCCACACGGAGAGACGGACTGCTCACCCCCACCGCCCGGGAAGACCACCGCCGGCACGCTGCTGGCCCGGCTGCACCACACCTGGCCGGCACGCGCTTGGCGCGCCCTGCTCCGCCCCCCTCCTCCGGCACAGGTGAGAGCTGTTAATCACAGGTCGGTGTGTGTTTTCAAATGGCAACCCATCTTTTAATGAAGCCCGTGGAGACATGATGGGGAATGTGCCTGTGATTATCAGGAAGCTTTCCATGGATCCCTCCTCTAAAAACTAGGTGCGTCTAATGGTCAGGTGCATCTTATAGAGCAAAAAATACGGTATGTTCTGGGAAAATTTGGTTCCCGGGAAGCTTTTCAGGGGTTCAGAAGGAGAGGAGAACCCTGCTGGATCAAGAGCAGCAGCCTCTCTAGTCCAGCATTCTGAGTCTGCCGTGGCCCACAAGATGCCTACAGAAAGGCCAATAGCAGGAAACAGGCGCCCCCTGCTCATGGTGCACATACACATGTTGCCTCTCCTACCGGATGTGGCACATCACATCTCCCTCTATGAGAAGTTCCATCCTGTCAGACAAGCTTCTTTGAAAGGATTGCCTGTCTGATGTTACTGAGGTCCTCGATGAAAGGTGCAGCTGCTAGATAACATTAGATAAAGGTGCAGCTGCTAGATAACATTAGCAGGGCCATACGTCCTACTCCTGGGACTAGCCAGTGGTCAACTTGCACGGGTTTCCTCCAGGGCGCCTTTCCCACATACAGTACAAGGGTTCCGTGATGGAAGTCCAACTGATGTGAGGCGGGGCTTGGACTGGGAACCCTTCACCTGTGGTGAGCCACCTGGGCTAGAGGTTGCAGCCACTCTGAGAAGAGTGAATGAATCCCAGGTGCTGGGATGGCTCCACCAGGGCAAGCACTTCTTGGGCTAGAATCTTTCCTCTTCTGGCTGGGACTTTGACCAGTCCTCATTTTCACTGGCCTGGCCCTGTCTCCTCCAGAATCTTGGCTCGCTCCCTGATTGCCTGTATGGCCCAGGATTTCCCTTCAGAATAAGCAACTTGAAAGATCAGTTCTAGCATTCTGTGAAATCGTAATGTTTGCTGCAGTGGGATAGCTGAACAATGAGCTGGGATCCAGTGGCTGGCTGCAAATGGGAGAGGGGATGCTCCAAAGCCAGTTCAGCCCTGGTAAAGCCTTCACCCTTCATCGGTCAATGGTCAACAGATCTCATTTCAAACACTTGTGAAATGCTGCCAGCCAAATTTGGCTTCCAGTATTAAAGGGTTAACCTTCACACCCAAAAGCACATTGTTGGATGAAGCTTTTCCCCGGAGGCTAAGTTATTCTGTAATGCATAACAGAAAGATGTCTCAGCTGCCATGGAATTATGTCTCCAAGTCATCAAGTCACATGGCTCAATAGATTCAAACATCTTATGACTGATAACATTTGACATGACAGAGAAATGGAAAGAGCTGAAACCCATAGCCAAAGTTTACTGGTATTGTCAGAATTTAATGTTTTGTCTTTATTTGTCCAGAAATGCTCCCATTTCTGGAACATGGCCTAAATTGGGGGTGGGAGGAATTGGAGGTGGGTAGAATGGACTCGCTAACTGCCACACACAATTCTACCTCAACTCTCTTCATTTTTAAACTCCATATTCTACCCCAAATTCCCCAATTTTAGCCTTCTTAAAATAGCTAATGAGACTGGTCTAACTCTATTTTCTTTCCATTTCTGTCTCTTGCCATTTAAGCACATGAATTTCATTTCTGATTAAACTGTGTCCAGGCATGTTGTGGAATTTTGCAAGATAAGGTCTAGAGATGATTTTTCTTAGAAAACAAGGACATGTTTGCTTCAACTCACCAAGCTAGAAAGGGGACAAATCTCAAAACATTTTAATGGAGTTGTATGGCTGCCGTGAACTCCAAACCTGAAGCAGGTTTGCCATCAGGGATAGCTCCAGTAAAGCTCAGAATTAAGGTTGTAATTGATAAGGAACCCTACTTGCATGGGAGCTATCAACTTCCTCTGGACCAGACTCTGCAAACTCTGAGCTTTCCTCAAGACTACGGATATCTTCCTCTTTGGCATGGACCATGCTGTCTTCACAAGGAGATGGGAGCTTGGAGAATTAAGTTCACTCCTAGCATTTTGCCGTGTGGGAGAGGTTCATGGATAAAGGCAAGAAACATTCTGCTCATGTCAGGAATCATAATAAATAAGCAAAATAGCCCAAAATGTGAAATAGTTCAGAGAAAAGTCAGAGAAAAAGGAGGAGGGCATTCAACAGCATCTTTGGGTGTTTCCTTGTTTTTCTGGATACTGGCACCCAACTGATCCAAAATTTTTGTTGTTTTGAGATGCATATTGTTAGCTAAGCCAGTGAAGAGTCTTGTGGCACTTTAATGGCTAACCGCCTCATTCTGGCATGAGCTTTGGAGCACTGTAGCCCACTTCCGTCACATGAACAGAATGTCATGGAGTGTTTCGGGTTGATAAACTGCACTTATGGCCATGGTGGGAAAGTTCTGCAAACAACCAGGTGGAGATCAGCACCATCCAGCGAAGCCCTTGGTCACTTGCTGCGTGCAATTTCCTTCTGCCCTCCCTTTGTACTATCCCACCCAAGCACTCCAACCCTGTGTGTACTAGCTCTAAACTTGAAACTACCCCTGGCTTTTGCTCCTCCTTTCCGTTCTCCCCTTGCTTGCTTGATGGGGGACAGGACAGCCGGGCATCCCCCTTCCCCCTGCTCACCGCCAGCATCGTCTAGGTGGGAGCAAGATGCAAGTGAGCAAGCAGGTTGCCTTGGAAGGGACAACTCCCATGGGCACTCCCCACTGGGTCCCCGTTCGCCCATCAGGAGGTGCTGCTCCATGAGGACAGCTTCTCCTCAAAGCCCTGCTTTTCAAGTGAGAAAATTATGGGGAAAGTGCAGGTCAGCCCTCGCCTCTTGCACTGCTCCTAGGCCTCCAGTGCCACAGCCCCCCACCCCCACCCGTCCCACGGACAGGAGTCAGGCCTGACCCGAAGCGGGGATGCTCTGGCCAAGATAAGGCCAATGCTGGGCAGAGTCATCTGCTGCAGCAACTTCCCCATCCAGAGGCAATTTTAGAGGGGCAGAAAAATATTTCACTGCTCTCCAGAACATGCAATTGAAAGCGGCATTTATGCTGGATCATCGCAACGGCACTGCAGCTGCCTCCCCTCCACCGTGCAGGCACAAAAGGAAATGAGCTGGGAAAATTGCGGTAATGCTGCTGGGTTTTGCCTCATCATACAGGAATGGTGCTGCTTTTGCAAGCCAAGACACAATCGCTCGAAGTCCCATTATTTCTGCCACGGGGCTAAGAGAGATTGCTGTTCAACCTGGGCTTTCTGTTGGGTAAACAGGGATAATGGAATGGTGTACTCAAGGCCCGAGAAAAGCCCAAGATGTTAGCAGATTTGTTAATGTAGGATGTTCTCTGGGGAAAGCTTTAATGCCAGGTTGAGGCTTCTGGGGAAAGGTCTGGGCAAGCTGGTACAGTCCATGTTTTACATGAAAACAACCCTAGATTTTGCCTTTGGCCATTCTAAACAAGGCCATGAAAGCCGAGCCATTTGACAGAAACCTGGGAGAGTTGTCCAGCAAGCAGTGTAGTTGAACAATACGGAACCAAATGTACCAATGGTGTGAACTTATACAGGGCTTCTTTCTGTGTTCCACAGCCTACAATGAGCATCAATGTAGCTTCAAGCAGTTTTGTTGAGAGCAATTTGTCATTGCATCTCCCATGATGGCTGGGTTTGCACAGCACAACACACCAGAGTATAGGCTGAGCGTGGGTTGTCATGGAACCATGATGGTCATTGAATCATGGGTCACTGTGCTGTGTGAAGCTAACCACACCAATGAACCATGGTTTGTTAACCACCCACAACCCATGATGAGAACCCATCATTTGGTCTTGGGCTGTAAACTGTGGGTTGCTCATGGCTGACAAGCCATGGCTTCTGAACATGGCTGAGCTGGTGTAACACAATGATCCATGGTTCAGCAACAACCACAGCAACTGCTTTGTTGCCTTATGTGGACAATGTCATTGTGTTACATCTGGGGCACAGGTGGCTAGCAAACAAATGACCAGAACCAGTGAAGATTTTCCTCCTGAAAAAGCAGGAAACAGTGACCAGATTGAGTCATTCCAGAGCCCAAAAAATCATTTTTGTTTCAATTGATTTTTAACTGCAAAAGTCGCAAAAACAAAATGAAACAAAGGAATACATAAGACAAAAAGCAGAGGAAAACAAAGACAAACCCTCCCTGAAACCAACAAATACTGACATGTGAATACCCAACAACATAAATTCCGACCAATTCCGAGCCCATTATCAGGCCTATGCTGCGGCGGTGAGGGAGGCGAAAAAGAAATTTTTCTCCGCATCCATTGCCTCCTCACAATGTCGTCCGGTGGAGCTTTTTCGGGTGGTACAAGGGCTGGTTCATCCAGGCCCTAAGAAAGACCTGGTACCACCCTCGATGGCCCACTGTGACGACTTTGCCAAGCATTTTCGGGAGAAAATTGCTCAGATTCGTCATGAGCTGGACTCCACTAGTGACTCAGAGCCTTCAGGGGAGGGGCCAATGTTGCTGTCTGGTCCACAATTGATGGATGAATTTCAGTTATTGTGGCCTGATGATGTGGACAAGGTGCTTGGGTAAGTACGTTCCACCACCTGCTTATTGGACCCTTGCCCATCTTGGCTACTCAAGACAGCCAAGGATGGGGTAGGGACCTGGATCCTGGAGGTTGTCAACTCCTCTCTAAGGGATGGCCAGGTACCTGCCCCTTTAAAGGAAGCGGTAGTCCGGCCTGTCCTGAAGAAGGCATTCCTGGATCCAGAGGTGACCACCAATTATAGACTGGTGGCCAACGTCCCGTTTCTGGGCAAGATGTTAGAGCGGGTGGTGGCAGGACAACTCCAAGCACTCTTGGAGGAAGCTGATTATCTGGACCCATTTCAGTTCGGCTTCAGACCTGGGTATGGTGCTGAATCTGCTTTGGTCGCCCTGTATGATGACCTGTGCAGGGAGACAGACAGGGGGAGTGCGTCCCCGTTGGTTCTCCTGGACCTCTCAGCAGCTTTTGATACCATCGACCATGGTATCCTTCTGGATAGGCAGCGGGATTGGGAGTTGGGGGCACTGCTTTGCACTGGTTCCGCTCCTATCTCAATGGCCGATTGCAGAAGGTGGTGCTGGGGGACTATGGCTCTGCGCCATGGCATTTATGCCATGGAGTTCCACAGGGGTCCATCTTGTCCCCCATGCTATTTAACATCTACATGAAACCGCTGGGAGAGGTCATCGGGAGGTGTGGGCTGCAGAATCATCAGTACGCTGATGATACCCAGCTCTACATCTCGTCTTCCACTAATCCAGGTGAGGCAGTGGCTGTACTGAACCGGTGCCTGGCCGAGGCAATGGGCTGGATGAGGGCCAATAAACTGAAGCTCAGTCCAGACAAGACAGAGGTTCTGTTGGTAGGTGGATCGGGTTCTGGGATGGGGGACTTTGACCTTGTCCTGAATGTGGTTGCACTCCCTCTTAAGGACAGGGTCCGCAGCTTGGGAGTACTCCTCGACCCAGAGCTATCGTTGGAAGCTCAAGTGACAGCGGTGGCGAGGAGCGCTTTCCTTCAGCTTCGGCTGATCCATCAGCTGCGTCCCTACCTGGAAAACGACTGCCTGGCAACAGTGACACATGCATTGGTGACTTCCCGATTATACTTCTGCAATGTGCCCTACGTGGGGCTGCTCTTGAAGACGGTCTGGATACTTCAATTGGTGCAAAGTAGAGCTGCCAGGCTGCTGATGGGGACTGGGCATTGTTCTCATATAACCCCAGTCCTCCGTCAGCTCCACTGGCTCCCCATTGAAGTTTGGGCCCAATTCAAGGTGCTGGTTATCACCTACAAAGCCCTGAATGGCTTAGGCCCTGGTTACCTAAAGGAGTGCCTACATCCATATATGCCCTCCCACCCCCTGAGATTGGCAGCAGAGGCCTTCCTCTGAGAGCCCTCTGTGAAGGACATTCAGAGGGTGAGCACCTGGAGGAGGGCTTTCTCTGCGGTGGCGCCCAACTTATGGAATGCACTCCCCAGAGAGGTCCGCCTGGCGCTGTCCTTATTTGTTTTTCGGTGCCAGGCCAAGACCTTTTTATTTAAATGCTATTTTAACCGTTAATGGTTTATTTGACCAGGCTGGATCCACTATTCTATTTTATTTTATTTTTTGTATTTATTTATGTATGAATTTTTTGTATTTTATATGCAATTTTAATGATTGTAAGCCACCCTGAGGCTCTTGCAATGGGGTGGTATATAAGTTGTTTAAATAAATAAATAAATAAATAAATAAATAAATAAATAAATAAAGTTAATAGCAGCAATATAATTAATATATCAATATAATTATGCATCTCAATTACACATAAACTTCAATGAAGACTGTCCAAACATCCACATATCTAAGTCCATTCAAGAGTTGAGTCTGTATGTCATCTGCTCAAACTATAAAAACCTCATTCAATCCATAGGAGGTGATCTTTAATCTTTCCAGGGCTGTCAAAAGGGCCTGGAAAAGCCATTCATGTTGACCAAGTTTTCCTTTCCAAGGAGCAGGTAAATGATTTAAAAGCACGTGTCTGTCAAAAAATATCAAGGTGTGGTCTGATATAAAGTTTATCCATATTATAACTTCTAGTCAAACAAAGACAACGAGTGGATTTTATAAAAATATATTATTTAAAGAAGCAATGTCAGTATAACATGTCCAGCCGTTCATCTAGCTCGACAAACTCTTATCAACAAGACATGTGGTATGGAAGTCCTCCTCACCCTGGTGCCCTTTAGATGTTCACTCATTTATTATACTACATCTACATTGCTCAAGGGGCTTTGCATGGTCCTCCTCCTCCTCTCGTCCTAATGACCCTGTGAGGTCAGTGAGACTGAGCATCAGTCTCAGTGACTGACTCAAAGTCACCCAGTGAGCTCTGTGGCCAATGGGGACCAGAACCTGGATTGCATAAGTCCCGGTCAGACACTAACCATCACATGGCACTGGCTGCACGCATGGGTTCCTACTCCCACTATCATTGGCCATGAAGTCTAGGGCTTATGGGAATTGTAGTCTGGAATATCTGGAGGAAACCAGGTTGGGAAAGCCAACAAATGCCTAAGCTGTAGCCACAGTGGTTTGCTGCACACATTTCTGAAGCTTCCCAGCTCTGTCCACAGACATGTTGGGCTATTCCAGAGCTCAGTGGAAGATGCAGAACAGAAGATTCCCCAGGACCAGATAGCAATATTGTAATGGGGCAAGCAATGGTCACTCTCAGAACCTGGCCACAGGCAGGTGACCAGTGAGAACCCCTGAATGCCAACGCCCCTGGCCCTTCGCCGTCTAGGTGAGAAGGAGCCAATACTTATTGGAGGACCGAAGCTGAGCCAAACTATCCTTTTGCACACAACCGTACCAATGTTAAGACAGAACAAAGATCCTACAATTTCCATGACTGGTCAGGGTAAGGTGGGGCTTGTAGGAGCTGTTTCCACCTCAGCATGCATAGCCCCAGTCCTTGCTGTCAGCTTGCACATGAGGAGGGATCATGGCCATACCATGCAGTTCCACCTACCCTGCATTGGTGCACTTTTGTGCTTTTTTTAAGAAGAGCAATTGCTGAACGTTTTGCTTCCGGATGAATTCAGGGAATTCCTTGACCAACTGAAAGAACTGATCTAACTCTGGGAAGGCAACCTGCAACCTTGGCCTATTTTCATGCAATCTTGGTCCAATTTCAAGTGATCTCCCCCCATGCCAAGCAACCCATGAGGTAGTGAGGGAGAGCAAGACAAGGGGAGAGGAAAGGAAAAGGAGAGAGAAAAGGGGGTGGCAGACATGGAGTGACTGGAGAAAGGGAAAGGAAGTGGCTCCTGTTAATTCAGAGGGATGCAGCCCTGGGTTGAAAAGAACATGCCCCTCACCCCTGCACTTAGCCAAATCTCACAACTCTGGTCATTGTTGTGGTGGTTGCTGAATTGAAGCTGAAGTTTACCTTGAGCTTTTGCAAATGACAGGTGGGGGCGGGGGGGGGGGAGGAAGGTCACCGGCCCAACCTGAGTGGAAAATTACCCTAAAGAAGAAGCCTTGAGATGGATGCTTGGGGTTTCAATGATGGCTTCAGGCTTGTGAGCACCCTTGGCAAGACACTGCCCTGGACTGGATCCCTCACTGTGTGCACCTTCTCCTTGCCATGGTCCCCAGCTGCTCTTGCTCCTCAGCTTCCCCCATATCTGAGGGGTGGGCCCTTATTTATTTATTTATTTATTTATTTATTTATTTATTTATTTATGTGGAATTCTTGTATGCCGCCCCATTCGCATACGCCTTGGGGCGGCTTCCAACAAATAAATATCAATACAAATACATAAAAACGGAAACATCCTGGCACAATAATTTAAAACCAATAAATAAATCAGCAATTAATTAAAATAATGTTTAAATAAAAAGGTCTTGGCCTGGCACTGAAAAACAAATAATGACGGCCCCAGGTGGACCTCTCTGGGGAGCGCATTCCATAGGTGGGGCGCCACCACAGAGAAGGCCCTCCTCCAGGTACTCACCCTCCTAATATCATTCACGGAGGGTTCCCGGAGAAGGTCATCTGTTGCCGATCTCAAGGGGCGGGAGGGCAAATATGGACCTTAGTGCACCCCTGCTTGGTTGGGGGCCCTTGGTAGGTGCCTGGCCAAGCCAACCCTTGGCAATGACTTGTGTTGCTCTTATTGGTTTCAATGGGCAGAAGAACTTCCTGCCTGAGGATGCTTAATAATTATCTGCCAGAAAAAAGAGCTGGCACAGAAGATGGAGTCCAGTGTCTGCATTTCCTTATGTGTGGATCTATCAGAGCTGATCTGGACAGCCTTGGACCATGGGGCAACTTCTCAAAGAGGAGCTTGTAGGACACAAGACACACTTTGTAAAGCCCTTTGTTTTCTAAAGAGTGTCTTCTCCAGGAAATAATACATGAAGTTCCTGTAAACCAGAACCTGATGTCACTGCGAATAATCTCTTCCACATGGCTTAGTCACAGTTCCTAAAAGCCACGCACCCACATGGATTCCCTTTCACATTGCCACAGTATTTGTCATCCAGGAAGTCCTTAGTGACCACTGGACTTAAATTCAGTCCCAGGAGTGGTACGTTGGTGACAGCAGATGATAAAAGAACTGGGTTTCTTTAAAAGCTTGCCAAAGTTCTTCTGTGGGAAAGTTTCAAGTGCCCCGGCAGCAGGAATTTCTAGTTAAGTTTTAGGGGATCATGAGTGATGCTCCCAATTCTCAGAAGAAAAGAAATGTCACCAAAACCTTCGCCTTTGTCCTGTACTTCGGCACAAAGAAAAAGCTCTTAATTTCTATTGTTCGAGGCTGCTTAACAGCATTTAAATACAGAGTTAGAAACAAAGTTGGCTGTGTGAAAAGTCAAGAGGTATTTAATAGAGGTTCTAATTAAACGAAGCTTTTAGTCAAACGTTGTTGTTCAGAATGGGAAACCCATTGGGGTGGCGAGGAATGGTGGATCCAGATACCTTTTAAACAACTCGAAAGATCCTATCACTCCACTGTCTGATCACGGATAGGTCCAGCCAGAAGTAGGAGACCCCCCGGGGGCCACTGGCAAGGGATTCTTCCACATAAAAGCAATGGAGTGATATAGTTAATGGAGTGAATGGAGGAGGCAAGAAGGGCAGGAAAACTCCAGACTGGACCACACCTCCTGTTAAGCCAGAACAGTGGGGGCAGTGGTCAGGGATTGGGACCATTTGAGTCCAAGGGAACTGGGAACAGGTCATCTCCCCTGGGTGGAGAGTCTATCCAGAACAGCATCTTTCTTCCTATGGTGGTGTTGGGGATGCTGGTGGGGACCATTAAGCAAAACTGATCTTCTCCCACCTATGCCATCCTGTAACTGGCATTCAGTTGCAGATGGATCCTGGACATGGAGATGCCATTCAGCATTGTAGTTAACAGTTACTGATGTCTACTTACTCTCCATGAATTTGTTGAATCCACTTTAAAAGCCATCTAGCCTAGCGGCTATGGTTGCATCTGGTGGCAGGGAGTTCCATAGATTGATTTCACGCTCTTTGAACTAACCATCCCTTTTGTTTCCTGCCAATCTGTTTCATTGGAAGGTCCAAGTACTAGCAGAGATTTTGAACAAGCAAACAAACCCCCCTCTCCTCAGCTCTGCATAATTTTATATTGCTTATTTATAAAAAGCAAGCATGATATAAACCTTAATCATGTTCATTCCTCTAGGGATTGGGCACAATCCTATGCAGGTTTAGGCAGAAAAAGGTCTTACGAATCTCAGCTACCCCCACTGCCCTGCAAGCAGGGTTTGCTAGGAAATGCTGAATTGCAGGACCTTTTTTCTGTCTGAACACATACAGGATTTCAACTTTTTCCTCAAAACTCAAAAGCCCCAAATGGTGCTCCAGTCTTCTGTCCCTGGCTGCCCCTTTCAGCACCATTTCTAGCTTTGCCTTCTTCTTTTCCCTTTCCTTGCCTCCCTTGTTCAGGGAGAGGGTATGAATTTTGTTTAATCCCTTGCAAGTTGGGATTTTTGGAACTTTTTGTCCTAAGGCTGATTTGGCTGGGATCCTGCATAGAGAAGGAAAGTCTGAATGGTTGGCTTGTGCTGTGGTCATGAAAAACACCGCTTTGCAATTGGGAGTTTGGGGGCCATTGTGGCCTAGTGGTTAGTGTGTTGACCTGGGACTTGGGAGATCCATGCTGTGGTCCCTGCTTGACCATGAAGCTTACCGGCTGACTCTGGGTCCCTCACTGACTCTCAGTCTCAACTCTCTAATAGTGCTGTTGTAAGGATAAAACAGAGAGGAGGTGGATCTGTTAAGCTGCTTCAAGTTTCTTGCAAGAGGAGTATAAATGTAATGCAATACTGAGAAGTAGGAGAACGAGCAGGAGGAGAAGGAGGGTGTTCGGCCCACTGGGATCCCCAACTGCTGCACCTCCATGCAGATTCCCTCCTGATTGCCATTCCAAGGTGCGAAGTTCCTCTCTTGATACCAGTACCTAAGTCCTGGCAGCGAGAGCTTTCAGGTCTGAAATAAGCTGGTGGTTGTGGATCGGAGAGTGCTGTTACCACCCCTCTGCTCTGCCCACCCCTGGAGTAGAACTTGGCCTTTGCACTTAAAACGTGCATGCATTCATTTAAAGAACAGGCATGTTTGTGACTTTTCAGACAACACAAGCAAGGCACTTCCAAGGTGAGTTTCTGCCTCAGGTATTCCGGCCGTGATCTTCCTTTGCTCTGGAAGATGTTCTAGAGCACGTTGCCACAGAATTCCAGCTGGATCAGGCTTAGACACCACCAGGATGTTGGGCCACGAACACCAGGGCCTGCAAAGGGAATCCCTGGCATTCCAAATGCAACATCCCAACATGTATGCATGGGGTGTTGCAGAGAAAAAGATCAATAATGCAAAACGTGGTGGTGGAGCTCTAGAACTTCAGGATTTCTTTTATTCCACCCGTGCCCCCATTTCACGAGCAACTGCGCTTAAACAGAAATAAAAACTAGCTTTAAAATGTGAGTTGGGGGAGGGGGAGGCTGGGGATTTCCTCTCATCTCAGCCTTCTCCTAGACTAGGATAACCCCGAGGAGGCAACACATATCTTCTCTGGTTCCTGATAAACTTCCCAGCATCCAGCCCTGCAAGGACCGCAACACCCACTGCTTACAGGTCCATTAAGGTTGCAAAGTGGCAGACAGGCAATACTATTCAATAAACAAATAAATTGATTTTTAAAAAAGACTTAAGGCCCTGTGGACAAATTCAGTTAGTATTTTGGATTATCTGAGGAAAGGGGGAGTTCCTTTGGGGGAAAGGGTGTGAATGGACAACTGCATGTTTAAACAATGTTAAAAGACTGAGGCTTTTTTGATGGGTGATGTATTGCAATTTTCTTTTCTCTCTCCTATTTTGTCCATGCATGTGTGTAAGAAGGGGACCCGTAGCTGGCGCGCACTTTCAGCATGAATATTTCTCTCTCTGGCTTTGTAGAAAAATCAATATCTTGTTTTCAGATGTGTAAATGCGTCCGTCTCTCGAAAATGCCCCGGTCAGTTTCATGGCACATTCAACAGCTGCTTCCTTCAACGATTCCCAGGCTACTCGGATTGACAAGGCAGGGATAAACTGATGTGCCCCCTTAGCTCTGCGAGCTGCCTATTGTTCCGGCAGCTGAGACCCTCTGCTTATGTTTGCTTTCTCCCACATGCATTATTCAACAGCACAGGAAGAGGCCAAGAACCTCTTTCATTCAGGAATTCTGTATTAAAATAATCAATTTCAAACTGAAGCTGGGGAGGGGAAGGTTGGCTACTGGTTGGGTGTATTAATAAAACACCAGCCCTTGCCATTTGCATGGGAATCATGCGATCGGGAGGCAATATCGGGCCATTTCTCCTTGTGCCCCCAAGGACAGCCCAGTTTCCTCTTTAACATGTGTCTTGGGATGTGAATTCTGCCATGAGAGAGGCTCACACATAGGAACATGCCACTATATCCCATCAAGATAGTTGGGGCAGTATAGAACTGATGATGATGATGATCTAAATAATAATTCAGTTCCATCACAACATACAGACATACACACACGGATATGCTTCTTGCCAAAGTGTTCACAGGAGTGAACAAATAAGAGAGGAAGTGCGGTGCATTGAAGGGAGGTGTGAACTTCACAAGGATGCGAGGAGGCCTGGTTCCTTTCAACCCGCCCCCTGCCACTCACACACACAGGTGATACAAAATATCTCAGCAATTCTACACCTGCAAGGTAGGACAGTTTCAATTGGACATGAACATGGTAGGCATGTCATGAGCAGAGCCGGCTGGAACCGGGGGTCAGGCTAGACGGCCCCGGAGACCCTTTCTGACTCACTCTGTTTCTATGTTTCTAATTCTTCCCATATTAGAGATGGAGGAACTGAGGCTGAACAATCACAGCTTTGCGTCAAGCCGAGTGTGGCCTACTGGCTAGAGTGTTGGATAGGGCATGGGACATCTGGCTGCTAGTCCCCTGGGTGAGTTTGGGCTGCTCATGGACTCTCAGTTGTAAGAATAAAATGGAGAAAAGGAGACCCTGCCTTGCAAGAGGAGGAAAAGGGGGATATACATGCAATCTGATAATAAAACTAATAATGATGCCTGTGTGGCAAGTATTATATGGACACACAGTTCTCTAGATCTACTGTGTGTGTGTGTGTGTGTGTGTGTGTGTGTGTGTGTGTGTGTGTGTGTGGCGGGGACATGAAAGATATGAGAGTCAAACCCAGGTCTTCTTGATGCACAGGCTGGTCTCTTGGCCACTACAACTGGCACGTTGCTTCTCTAGGATGCCGCCTCTCCCAGTAGAAGTCTGTCTAGCCTCGAAGATCAGCACAGGGGGGACTCTCAGTGTTCATGGTGAGTCCATTCACTCACATTAGTTTCCTATGCTATCATGGGGAAACTTGATGCATTTCCTCAAGCCTTTTGTTTCATTCATCATGGACCTCAAGATGATGGTCAGGTTTCCAGAGGGTTGAGCTAGACCCAGACCAGCTCCGCTTCAGCCAGTTGGTTGCATTGTGTGGCTGTAGGCCTGAGACATATACAATGCGAAGCAGACTCAGGCTTTGTCCAGCACAGCCCAAGATCTGCTACTCGGACTGGCAGTGATGTCACTGCCATGTCGGCATGTTGTGAGCGCAGTCGGCTGGAGCTGGGGGTCAGACTAGATGGCCCGGGAGACCCCTTCTGGCTCGCTCTGTTTCTATGTTTCTAGGTCCAGGGCCAGACCTCCTGCTTGCACAGCACATGTCCTCCCACTGGGGCTCAGCAAGTCTCTGAACCCATGGCGTGATAGGCCACCAGGAGATGCAACAGAGCAGCTCTCCCCTTCTTGCTTTATAGCCTCCCCAAGACGTTCACAGGGCAGTCCATGGCCAGCATAGTCTTCTCGGCCTTGGCCAGTGAACAGCGGTAGGGTCAACACTGGCCCTGTGAGACTGAGTGAAAACCTACTGGCTCCTTATATCACCCGATACTTGCTGGCTGCAGTACCGCTCGTTGTCGACGTGTTGCAGTGGTGCTGTAGCTCAGCAGAAGCAAGTTGCCCTTTCCTTCCTCCAGCAGATGGCCAGGGCACCATTTGCTTAGATCCCAGAAATCACCTGTGTCTACAGACACAAAGGGAAAGCCAACAGGACAGAAACATGTCCTACATGGCTGGCATTAATTTGCGATAACATGCAAAAATGGGAAAAAGTGGGAAAGGCATAATCCCCCCATCCTCATAGTTACAGTTCATCCTGTGAGGAAAAATATACCTTTTGGGTTGGTTTTTAAACATTTTTCCATATTTGTGTGTGTGTAACTTTTGTGCAATTCCAGGAAGAATAAAGCCAACCAGGATATCCACACACTGCAGGATGCTGAGCTGCTGCGTCCCCTGTGGGCTGGATCCAGACCCATTAAATTTCGCCAACATCCAAATGCTGCCCAGGACAGCAGTCACAAACCACTCAAGGGAACTCCAGTACAGCAGTGGGAGGCCAGCTGAGAAGAACCAGCAGAACCACTCAGGTTCCGATTGCCTGAGGAAGGTCCAATGGCTACTGGCTTGGACATTTCCAGATAGAGGAGGAACCATCACTTCTCTCTCCCAGTAGCCTTTGGGGCAAACTCAGATCTTTCACTGTACCTAGCACTAAGCCTTCCCCGGCATGGTGTCCTAGGGATATTTGGGATGACAATTCCCAGCATTCCTGAGCACTGAGCATGCTGGCTGGGGATAATGGAAGCTGAGGTCCAAAGAATCCAGATGAGGCTGGGGTAATCCCATTGACTCTTCCACAAAGGACATTCCCCCATCTCTACAACATCTTCAGAAGACTGCAACTAAAGCCAGGCATGTGGACAGCGCCTGCTATGAAGGTGGCTCTAGGGGGTGCTTGGTAACAGTCAGCAGACCCTGACAACAGTCCCATGTCTCCCATGCCAGAGAGCTGGGTTGGAGGCACGCCATTTTGATCTCTTTCAATGCTTTCGTGAGACACGACCAGGTGCTCCAGAGCATTATGGGGGATTTAAAGGACAGCTCCAAATGGCCCGGTGTAGATAGCCCCAGAGACCCCGACTCTCTCCACGCCATTTCATGTTTGTCTCACTATTTGTGAATGTGCCTCTGAGTCTGGTGAACAGCTTCCCTGCTGCTTTGTGTCTGTTCGGTGGGCCCTAATCAAGCTGGTGGACCCTATGATTTGGGGTGCACAGATGGGGCAGAGGTGCGTTCTAGAAGTGCTATGAGGCTCTTTGGAAGACTTGGGGCCACCCACTGACTGTCAGCCTACCCTACCTCACAAAGCTGTAATGAGGATAAATACAGAGCAGGTCTATCATTTATACAGCTGAGGGCTCCGTGGGGCACAGGTGGGAATGGTATGGAATGGAATGGAATGGAATGGAAGGACCTCCATGACTTGAAATTGTAATATAATAAAATAAAGGACTTTGAAGGTTACTTGAACTTTAATAAAGTGGTAAACATTTCTAAGACTGTGCCTTACAGACTGCTGGCTGAATGTTGGCTTATTAGAAAAGGTACTTTGGTGGAGAAAATGAGCATATCAAGGAGAATAGTTGACCCTGATGTGCTGTTTTCCTGTCTAGAAATAAGTTTTACCTCTGTGGGGATCCCAGATGGATCAGGGCCCAGCTAACGGAGCATGTGCAGTAGGTTTCCTTGCCTCCTTGTAAGCATGTGTGGTCTTCATTTGGACCGAGACCCCCCCCCCCCACCCTCACGCAGTCTTTGGTGAAATTTGGAGGGGTAAAAAAGGGGAAATTTCTCCTTGGGAAACTCCTCTTCCTACAAAAAAAATCTGTATGAAGAAAACTGTGTGTGTGTGTGTAAGATTAACTCCCTTTCCCCAGAGCATCATCACTGCAGTCTAGATCCGGACCTCGTGAGCTCACATACAGGTGAGGAAAACTATCATCCATAGCTCTGTTGTTGCTCCCCCAGTCACAACTCCATGGCGTCCCGCATTCTTCCTGCCACGGTGCCGAAAAGCTCACGAGGACAGGTCTGGCGAGCTTTGGCACCCAGGCTCTCCTGTTCCTGCTTCCAGGGATTCAGCTTAATGGCCTTGGCCAGTCATGGCTGATAGGCTTGGACTGGACCCAGATTCAAGTGGAATCAGCTATGCTGGTGGAAATGGACTCTAGCCCCATGCTCCTTCTCAGTGTAGGAGTCAGGAGAGCACGCGAAATGTGATGCTGTGGCATAGGAGAGGGGGACTCTTCTCAAATCGGGGTCTTCCATGCATGGGCACTTCCTCTTGAGAAGGACCTTCTTCTTGAGGGAGGCAGGTGTTAGCAGTGACCTCTCCTCTTTATGGATGGCCAGATGGATTATGTTTCTACACCACCCAATAGCCAAAGCTCTCTGCAATCAAAGCCATAAAATACAGCATGAAATGCAAATATGAACCTTTAAAGCAACAGTATAACAGGAAAGCAAATCCTGAGCAAAACCATGCAAAGACTCACAGTGGAGTAGAAGATTGAAAGTAACAGAACCAGAAAGGCTCAAAATGCTTGGGGAAATAAGGGGTTCCTTATCTGGTTGAAGAAAAAGCCTCTCAGGGAAACTCGCTCCGCTACCTGGGGGCCACTGCACAGAAGGCCCTCTTCTTGGTAGCCACCCCCTCATTTCCTTTGCTGGGGCACCCAGAGAAGAACCACTGAGGACGGTCTGGGCAGGTATATATGGGAGGAGACAAGCCTGTGGGTTGCCTGGCCCCAAGCCATCGAGGGCTTTGATGGGTAAAACCAGCACTTGGAACCGGGCCCCCACCTGGACTGGCGGTCAACACAGTTGGAAAAGCACTGGCATAATAGGAACACATTATTTATTTATTTATTTATTTATTAAAACATTTTTATGCCGCCCCATTCGCCGAAGCCTCGGGGCGGCTTACAACTTACAACAATTATGTCCCCATGAGCAATCTCTCGGCCCTGCTTTGGACTGCACACCACGTCAGAAAGCGCCTGGAAAAAGCAACAGTTCCCTGCTCAGTATTGCAGATGGTATAAATGTTTCCCGGGCTGTCCCTCCTCGAACGACTCTGATGGCCTGCCTGCCTTCCAAGGCACAAATTCATGGACATCTATTACCATCACTGGGAAGAAAGATGCTTGGAAAGGCATGAGGGGAAAGGGTGTACGTCTCTACGTGTTCTTGGTGCTAATCTAAGACCTGGACTGGCTCCCATTCTCTGGGTCATTTGTATACAAAGTTCCCATTGTGAAACCAGGGCTAAGATGGCAGCCTCTTAGCGCTGCTTAGAAAGTATGCATTTTTTAAAAAGAAAACTTGTGTATGCATAAGCCTCTTATTTAATGAATGATTCCCTTTGTATTTACATGTTGCACGATCCATGGAACAAATAGGGCTTAGTCACTGGAGAGTGAAAACTTGGAGTCCTCTAGGCAGAAAGACAGAAAGAAGGGAAAGGCTGGAGAGGGGGAGCGGTTGATGTTGGCTACTCAGGAATTGGGGGGGGGGGCAGTGAACAGAAGAGGTTTTTTCTAGGGGTGTCAAAAAGGACTCCATTCCAGGGTTCTTCTCACCTGATCTCAGCAATGGCTGTGAGAGTTGGCACACTTTCCAGATATCCAGGAAATGGGACACGGTTTCAGACCCGATGGCTGAACCCAGCTGAAAAGTCCAACGATGGGGGAATGAATTAGATCACCATTCAGCTGCGGTGGGTGGGGGTGGGTGGGTGGAAGGAAGGAAGGAACATAACTTGAGAGGTTTCCAGATCCAGGCCTTCAATCACAACTATCGTAGGCATCTCACCTCCTTAACATCTCCAAGACCCCCTAAAAATAAAATAAATCGTTTTAAAGGACAGTAGTACCTCTTTCAGGATTGACAGAATGAGGGGGCAAAAGCAGCCAAAATAGCCTCCCTGAGCCCTGATTGAGGAATGCTCTTCAGTTACCCCTTGGCCTCTTTCTTTGATGCAAAGTGTGAATGAAAACACGGTGTGCCTTCTCTTGATTTAGGGACCAAAGCAAATTCACTGCCTCGTCCTTCTTCTGGAAACACTTTAATTTTGGTTTTGCTTGGTTTGCTTAAATCTATCATCCATCCATCCATCCCACCCTTCCTCCGAGGTAACAGAAAGATCGTAACAACTGTGTGGAAGATGGAATGTCACCCGGTATAACAAGCTGCACAGGCTGAAAGTCCCTCTTTCACACAACAATTACAGGGTGAAAGGCATCACACTGCTCCTCTCTTGTCAGTTCACAACAATCCTGTGAGGTAGGTTGGACTGAAAAGGAGAGTGACTGGGTCAGAGTCACCCAGAGAACTCGGCAAGGACTCGCCGTCAGGTCTTCCCAGCCATCCCTCCACCCACTTTTGCTTCTTGTCTGGAGGTGGCTGTATTAAAACACCCATCACATTTTTTAATTTCCATTTTTGTTTTTAATTTTGTTTTTAAGTTTTTGAAGTCACCCATTCCAATTGAAACCATTATAAATTAGTTCTCAGCCTGTATGACTGCTTTATAGGAGCAGTTGAAGAAATTTCCCCATATTAATTAGCAGCCTGTGCATTTTAGGGGGTGAAATTATGAGACGACCCTTCTCTCTGGAACCTGAAAGCTCAAAGTTATCATTTTCTTTTAATCCCCCATCTAGAAGCGTGAATTATTTTTGTATTTCCATATTTCTCAAGTAGCACTTAATTTAATCTCAGCCCCATTTCCTTCAATAAGCTATTGTTGCATCTTTTAAGGCAGCTCTGCTCCCTCCTTCTGACTCAGATACCCATGAAATTGGTTTAATGAAGCATAAAAGTATGAAGCATTAACAACAGTGGCACTCGTGTGGTAAGCTCCTCATTTTTCAGGCTATCTCACATTTCCTGCCTAATTTATAAAATCGGCACTCAAATGATTTTTATCACAGCCGTAGCATCAGTATAAATACATCCTCCCCCAGGATACAGCAGTTCGTCAAACATTTGAAATTATATCTATTAGCGGAGATGGGGGGCAGTGAGAGTGAGGGGGGCCCAAGGTAGACCCACCCTAGAAGTATTTTATTGTGGGATGCTGAGAGATGAAAGCCAACTCAAGGCAGGTCTCCAAATTTGGGGAAGTTGGTTTGGTTGATTCAGAATGGTAGGAATGGCCATCGGCCGACCCTTGCAAGTGAGAGGAATCACAGGGACTCGCCATGCCAAAAGAGAGCAAAGGACCTCAACACATTCTTGTGTGGATTTTGTGTGTGGTATGTGTGAGGGGCATTATGTGTGCAGGAAAATATTGGGTCTGGGGTACTACTCATAAAGGGGTACTGAGCCCTGTTGGCACCTCCCTTGATAGCCATGAGTCTCCCAGTGACTTTTCTAATGTTTTTCCCCCCTAAAGTTTCCACAGATCCAGCTAGGATCGTCATCAGTTTGTTTTCAGTGAGATGAGTATTTTGGAGAGCTGTCTGGAGGTGAAGGTGACTTGACGGGTGAGGCATGGACCCCACCCCCCCGCCTTGTGCTCAGTGCCTTGGCCCTGTTGCTGGTATTGAAGCTTGACCGGTTTGGCTTTTCTGTGATGAAGCAGGTCTTGGGTCAGTTGTCTGCACTGGATGAGAAAGAGTAGCTTTGTGCTTGGGAACCCAGACCAGTTCTCTGCCTCGGGCTTCGACTGGGGGGCTCATGACTTGGCACTTTGCTCCCTGGGAAATGGGTGTCTTGGCAAAGGCCACACACCATGGCAGCCATTTCTGTGAGTGGACAAGCTCCTTCCATGGGAGAGATTTCATGAGGGTGCTCACAACACTCTCAAAAATCCACACATGCCTGTTACCCTGCCTGCAACAAAGGCTTGGGATCACTTTTTTGGCAAGTAGATGCCTTGAATCCCAGTTGCCCAGGAGCGAGCAGGGAAGAGGGCAAGCTCTTGCTGATGGACTGTGGTGGAAGCAGGATTCCGAAGAGAGGGTCATTGCTCTGATCCACCGCGGCCCTTCAGATGCTTGGCATCAGCTCTGTGGTGGCCCATCCCACACGGGAAGCTGCCTGATTATACCAGGTCAAACCATTTGCCCACCGGTCCTACCCCAGAAGGGGGCATACGTCACCCAAACTGGCATAATATGTGCACATGTCATGTGTCATGTGTAGCGGTGTAGGAACTGGGTATCTGAAGTAGCGTATCCTTCCTTGTACACCTGCCCGCCCCCTGCGATCCTGGTCTGAGGTCCTTCTGGGAGCCCTCTTGAAGGAGATCAAAAGAGTGGCTGCCGGGAAAGGGCACTCTCTGTGGTGGCGCCCTGGCTATATGGAGTCTGCTCCCCAGGCAGGTGTGCCTGGTGCTGACACTTCATTCATTTCAGCACCAGGCCAAACCCTTTTTATTTTCCTGGCATTTTCAGACTTCATTGAGATCTTAATATTGTGTTTTATTAGATTTATACTTCATTGTATGCTGCCTCTCTGTTTTGTTCTGTATCGCCCTCTTGAGACTCCTGTAAATGACAGGAGAAAAATGCTTTAAATAAATGAATAAATAAAGGGAAATACATTAGATGTGGAAGATGATGGCCAAATACCCTGTCCACCTAACTGCTCAGTCTGCTGCCCAGGGACGGTTTACATGAAAAGCACTTTAGCTCTTTCTTCCAATGGTTCTCCATCAGAGGATGCTGCTTCCATAAGGAATAGTCCTCTCTCAGAAATACGTACAAAAAGAGGACTGTGTATAGTAAAAGAGGACACATGGCCACCCTCCACAGCTCTCCTTGTGGGGCAAGCATACAATCTGGTCCAAAGCTGGATTTACAAGTGGAGACACTTTAGCTGGAGATACAAATGGACAACATTCCAACTGGAGGGTGTGAATCCAGGACTGTATGCCAAACAAACGTTTTGCTCTACCACCAAGCTATGGTTCCTCCAACTTGCTTTACAGTTTCTTGGAGAATAGCTGCCTTAGAAGTGCCTGCTGGATGTCAGAGGGCAGAATACTGATCTTAGAAGCAAATAAAGCAAATATGCCTTTTCTCACAGGAACTCAAATTGGGTTGTGATCAATCCATTAGCATTTCTAGGATGACCCACTGATCATGAAGTCACTGTTACCTGTCCCCTGTGCTTCCTGTATCCTTCAAAAGGGGTCTTTTACCTGCAACACTTTCTGCTGGCATCATTCGCCTTTCATTGGAGTGCCTCCTTGTTCCAGCCTCGCCAGTTTTGCTGGGATGTCCCCAGGCAATCTCATAGGCTGCAAGGAACCCCTTCACTGCTCCAAATGCAGCAGATGCACACGATTGCTCTCAGCCACAGAGGGCAGGGGGACAGAAATGCAGTGTGCTGCTCAGCTGGTTGGAAGACCCAGTAGCAACAAGGTACTTGCAGAAAACTCCTGCAGATGGTGTGCTGCTCCGTGTTCCTTCTTCTGACCAGATGATGCCTGATGGACACAAAATAAGTGTTTAGGATGCTGGACTGGGACCTGAAAGGCCTGGGTTCTAGACCCCTATGTTCCTATGACGCTCATAGGTATGTAAGAAGGTGTCCCATTCTGAGTCAAAGCACCTGGCCTAGTATTGTCCACATTGACTAGCACCGGCTCTCCAGGATTTCAGGTGGGTTTCTCTCTTTGCCCTCCCTGGGCTTTGAAGCCAGGCATGCAAAGCAGGGGCTCCATCACTCTGAGCTGTGCCTCACCCCTTGCACAACTTTGGACCAGTCCCAGCTTAATGCGATGGAGAGGAGGAGGAAGATCTCGTTGGCCTCTTCAACAGCCATGTGGGCTTACACATGTAACACATTTGATGGCATGAATCATGCTTGGCAGGAGTCTTTTCCTGCTCCTTTGATTGATTTTAGAAAGGCACTCTGGATTCTGGAAAGTGTGTCTGGACACCTTGCACAAGGCAGTGTGGAGTTCTGCTTTCCTGAAACTGGGTCCCTCCAGAAGAGTTGGAATCACAGCTCCCATCATCACTCGTCAGTGTGGCCATGCTGGCTGGGGATGAAGGGAGTTGGGAGTCCAGCATCTCTGGAGGGGATCAGGGTGGAGGAAAGCTGGGGTAGCCATTGGACTGGTCTCTCGAGAGATGAGGGGTACCATCCATTAAGCTTTCTTGGGTTGACATTAATAATGGGATTCACTTTATAGATATGGCATGTGTGAGAACTTCAGGGCTGAAGTTTGGCTGCAGTTGCCAGTCACTGCAATGCATGCCTAGAGTTCAGATGTCTGTTGATGGCACCTACTGGCTGAAGGGGGGAAATACTGGGATATGCAAGGCTGTGAAGGAAAGAATAGCAGGAAAGGGAAGAGCTGGTTATGGGGAGAGAGATGTGGGGATAGAGAGAGTCGAAACAAGGTTTTAAAGCCTCGAATAAGCCTAGTTTTAAGATATGACTTGCCCTCAGCTGCTTTTTAAGGCATTTGAAAAATTTTAAAACAGAGCACAAATGTTGGAGGAAGGGGTGCAATTTCACCGTGTAATGGATTGTATACATTTGGTGATGGACTGAGAAATGCAGCTGATTGGCAGAGCTTTTGAATGTGCAAGTAGTTTTTACTTGTACAAATCTGCAAGTAAGAAGCCATGACTGCCTTCTCTCTTACACAGGTGGGATTGTCTCTCCTAAGCTGGAAATGCATAATCTAAAAAGCACACGTTGCTTTTCTAGTTCCTTTCTACTCATAAACGTATTTATGCACATTCTGCTGATGAACTTGGGGGGGCCAAGCCCAGTGCCCAGCCCTTCCCCAGTTCCCAAGATAGCCATGCCACCTTTCACTGGTCCCACGACCTTTCCCTTAACTGCCAAGTGCTTGGTATTTTCCCAGCTTTCCTGCACTTTCCCCTTTGCTCCAGAAGGTTTATTGTTTATTTATTTATGAAAGACTTTTCTAACCTGTCCACTATTGGCATCTTGGAATGGCTTTCAAAAAATGAGTAGAATAAAACAAATGCCCCAGCATCTGACAATTAAATACTAAAACTCCAATTAAGATCAATTAAACATTAAGATAATGGGAAAATAAAAAGCCTGATGCTGAAAAGGGTATAACATTGACACCAGGCAAAGTTCTCTGGGGCGTGTATTCCATAATTGGGGTGCCACTGCAGAGAAGGCCCTCCTTTGGGTCGTCACCCTCCTGATCTCCTTCAAGGAGGGCTCCCAGAGCAGGGGCTCCACCTCAGATCTCAAGGGGTGGGTGGAAGGCACATAGGGAAGAAGGTGCTCCTTCAGGTATCCTTCAGGTATCCAAGCCCTTTAGGGCTTTATAAGTCATCCCCAGCTGTTGAAATGCCTCTCGTAAAAAGTAACTCCTAGCAGTTAAGAGTTAAAAGTTAAAATATGCGGGCATGTATGTGCCCATCGGCTCGGATGTTACCCTCACTAAACACAGTGCAGTGCAAGGTATTACCCCCTGAAATGGTTGAGTTGCACGTGTGGACGTTGCAATGTCTCCAAAGTCAGCTCCACTGAGTTCAGTGGATCCCACCTAAGGCATCTGCGTGTGCCTGAACAGGATGGTGCTGCGAAGCTGAAATCTGAAGAAGTTTGCTGTAGTCCAAGCCCCTTTGAATGTGGTGTGCCGAGGACCTATGGGTTGACTGGGTGGTGTCAAGGGATTTGCATTACTACTGGGTGAAGTATAAATGTTATTTCTAAGCAATATAGAAACAGAGCGAGTCAGGTGGGGTCTCCCGGGCCATCTAGTCTGACCCCTGGCTCCAGTGGGTTCCGCTCATGACATGCTCACCATGTGCATGTCCAACCTATCCTTGAACACCCTCACCGATGGGGCCTCAACCACCTCCTGTGGAAACCCATTCCGCTCCCTGTGAGAAAAGCCAGGCAGGATTAAACCAAAGCGCACCAAGTCTGGCATTTCATACACATGGTGGCCAGTCAATGCGCCATGGAAAAGCCACCCACAGGGCGTCAGGGCAACAGTACCCTCCCTCCTACGTTCCCCAGCCACCAGTGCACACAGACTTCCTGCCTCTGGTCTTGGAGGAAGCATGGATAGCCTTCTCCTCAATGAATTTGTCCACTCCCTTTTTGCAGCCGTCCTCATTGGCGGCCTTGTGGAAGCTACTGAGGCAGCCGAACTCTGCCCTGCATGAAGAGGCCCTGGCTTGGGCCTGTCCCGAACCTCCCCTGCAGAGAACGCCATGGGATGACTCAACAGTTTCTAGCAATCCGAGAGAGGAAGACAAGCCTCTTTCGAGCTGCTCTTCCACCCTTTACATCTGCAGGCACAGGCATTATCGACAGATTAAGTGTTTTCAGGGGGAATCGGGTGTCCTGTGGCACGCCAAACAAGCAGCCAGACATGCAGCATCTTGTATAAACATTACGGAAGAGAACAGTAGCCAGCACATTGGCAGACAAGGTGTTGAGAGCAACGCAGAATCGATAGGGGTACAACCACCTATATATGGACAACCGTGAGGTTCAGATTAATGAAGACGGTGAAGTCAATTCAGATTAATGCTCGGGATCTCACAGGGTGAAAAATATGTAATTACTTACATGGTTTTCTGACATTCTGTTGCCATCATCAGAGCTTTTGAGTTCTGGCACTGCAGAGAGTGTTAGATAAGGACCATCACATTTATTTGATTGATTGATTGATTGATTGATTTCTATACTGACCAACAGTCAAAGCTCTCTGGGTAATCTATTTATTAGAAGCATTTTTATGCCACTCTGCAGCAAAAAATAATAAAATGAAAGGCTCCCAGGGTGGCTTAATCAGTTACACAAGAAAATTCCATCATGCGCATGCTTGGAATCTTTTAAAAAAAGGGAGGAAGGAAAAAGGGATGGCGAGGAGAAAAGGGAAAAATAAATTATTTTAGCAGGTCTGGTGAAACAGTCCTTTACCCTGCTCTCATCTCCCTGGGCTCATCCTGGTGGAATGACTGCTTGAGGTGATAAATCAATTAACCGATTCAATTAATTGGCTGAAAATAACCACAATTAATGAGAAGAGCTATCTACCCCTCTATCCCCTTACACTTATTTTGCATTCAACCATTTTACAAAACTGTGAATGGCAAGAACTAGTTTAGATTACAGGATCAGGCTGGAGCAGAACATCTGGAAACTAGCAAGAAGGTTTCTGTAGTTCTTTCATAGTTTCCCTATAATGCACGTGGTCCCTCCTTTTCTCCATGTACAACTGTACCCACGAGGTTCTGGTAATCATGATCAGGAAAACCTGACCTGATCCAGTTTCCCCATTACAGGTACAAGCTCTATGCTGACCTTTCATAGCTTGGCATCCTCCAGAAGTGCTGCACTAGAACTCCCATCAGCCCCAGCTAGCAGGACTGGCCAGGGGAGGGAAGGCCGATGTGTCCAAATACAGCCCATCTCACCTTTGGATCAGTGGACAGAGATTGAGGCTTGGCCAGATGGTGGCCTGGAGGTTAAGGCTGTCACCATTCTAACACATGTGGGGACTCCCTAAAAGTGGAGAACAGAGTTTCTCTTCTGGAGGAAAACTGCCTGATGCCTCCAGTTTTAGGCTCCAGATCAGTGCTATCAGTGCTTTTTAGCATGGCTCAAAATGTGATTGATTGATTGAATTTATATACCACCCCAATAGCCCAGAGGGCTCTCTGGGTGGTTTGCAAACCACATCACCATGGTGTTTCTATCAGATTCATTGCCTTATACCATGGAGATCAGTGTATTTGTATGCAGCATCTTCAAAATGTCCCATAAAATTATTGTGAAATGCCTGGAGAGCTTTGGCTGTTGGGTGGGATAAAAACATAATCGATCAATCAATCAATGCACTGTTTATGCAAAAGCTTCTTGAAATTATTGAGAAGAACAAGGAAAGTTGTGATCTTGGCACATGAATCCCAGCAGCACCGAACAAGGAAGAGCAAGTCTTTTCCAAGAGGGCATGATCCGGGGATACAAATCCAATTCTATCCACGTTTACTCAGAGGAGAGCACCAGTACTGTAATGGTTTGCCATTGGAGCCAAGCACTTTTCAAGTCCTACACAATTTCTTAAGCGCAGGAGTTTCTTAAGCACCAGTCCAACTAGAAATAATTGGGACCTACAGGTGCTTCGCTTTGGCTGAATTGTGCACATCATTTCTACTTCTTCTTTGTTCAGGTGCACAAATAAAAGTATCTTGCTCATGAACAAATTCTAGATGCTTCCTTCACTGGGAGAATCAGATTATGCTAGAGAATCCTGCTGCTCCATTAAACTCCCCTTGTTGGAAATCGCTCCATCCACCAAATTGCCAGTGGATCAGAAAGTTGTCTATAACAAGTTCAGTGGATGACCTTGCTGGGGGAGGCAGGCGGCTACCTGCCAAATTCCTCTCCTGGAAATTAGAAAGATGGCAATGCAGCAGCCTAGGACTCTTTTGGCAGCCCCTCATCCCCTGGGCCTGAAAGCGATTCACTGTGTTTCCTGATTGCTTCGGGCTACAGCAAATTGTCCCCCAGGGAGTAGAAGTAAATCAGTTATGATCTTTTGTCTCTTGGAGGGAGATTAGAGAAACCACACTGTGGAGTACCAGCAGTAGGCTTCTTTCAGTCTGTGTGACTGATTTCACCTTTAATCCGACCATTGATTGAATATTGCTAAGCAGTCTGCCATGCATTTGTGAAGGTTTGGCTGATGAAGGATGCACCAGAAAGAAAGAAAGAAAGAAAGAAAGAAAGAAAGAAAGAAAGAAAGAAAGAAAGAAAGAAAGAGGGG
>NW_025335548.1:7833967-8074209 GCF_004798865.1 Varanus komodoensis
GGGGGGGGGGGGGAGGAGGGAAGGGAGGGGGAGGGGGAGGGGGAGGGGAGAGAAAGGGTTGTTTGCAAAAAAAGGGAAAAGATGAGCCCTCCCTTGTGTTCCAAGCTGCAAAAAAATCACTGTTTTTGCAGAAAATCACCAACCCAAATTCCAGAACTCATCTTAGTTGCATCAGTTCTTTGTAGCACCCTGAACTCCAGTCCCAGAGAGCAGTTGGGGGTTTTTTTATGGCTTAGTTTAGTTTTTAGGGCAAAGCCCAATGTCCATCCTAAGTTGGTGAGGGAGGAAACTTTTTCCACTCTGGGAAAGGAAATCAAACGACAACGAAGGAAGTAACTGTGGCCTGAGGCACCGCAAGCAGGGAAAGGCATAGGAAAGACACATCATATCCTTTCTACCTTCATTTCAATCACTCCTCTGAAAAGTAAAATAGGCTCCTGTAATTGTGCTTTGGGATTAGGATGCCAGGAAATGCAGCTTGCATTCTCCTTCCCAATCACTTCTTACACCTGGAGAGTTTAACAGGGTAGAGTCTGGGGTATTTGGCTCTCAGCCCAGCTGTGATGAAATACTCTGTCCCTGGGCCATCCCAGAGAACCCACCAGAAGCACACCACTGGGATGTGGGACCGTGGGGCCATAAATCCTTCAAAGATTGTCCCACCATGGCACAATGCAGGCTGCCTGATGAGACAGAGACAGGCCAGGATGCCAGGGAACAGCCAGGAAATCCTCTGGGCAGGGATGATAGTTGTTGCCGTCCAGCAACTTTCATCCCTTGCTGCACCTTGATGGGGTCTGCAATTTTATTAGTTAGTTATCCCGCATAATGCTTTCTCTTCACAGCCATCACAGTAAGCTCCACAGGAAAGCAGCAGGACCAGTGCCAGGTTTTTCTCAACCCTGCCCAAACCCCACACAAACAGAGGTTGGAGGGCAGAGCCATGGCCCAAAGTGGCCAAATCCGCCCTGCAGGCCTGTGGTTCAAAGGGGGAAGAACTCTAGCTCAATGGTGCAGCTCTCGCCTTGAACATAGCCTTGGACTCAGTCCAGGCGCCTGCCATTAAAGGGATCTGGGGGAGTGAGCAATGGGGAAGTCTTCTGCTTCTGAATCATCAGCATTCATGGGCAGCAAGGGTTCGTCCTGTGATTCACCATAAGGCAGTTTCCTGTCCAGTGTATGATTGGGAGCAACTGTAGCTCAGTGGAAAGGGCAGGGCAGGGCAGCCACAGCCCCAAGAGCTGAGGCTGAGATATGCCGATACGGTGGCCCCACCCCCAGTGAAATGTGGTCCTGGAGCTGAAAGATGCTCTGCACTCCTGCACAGCCACATGGTATGTGCATCCCTGTGTTTCAAAGAGTGGCTGGGCAGATGCCCCTGGGAAGTGCACAAACGAGGCTTGGGGAATCACAGCTTTCCCCTGCCCCCGACAGCTGGTTTTTGGGATCTAATTCTAGCTGCACCCTCTCTCTGTTGGCACCTCCACTTGCACACACCTTCCTTCCTTCCTTCCTTCCTTCCTTCCTTCCTTCCTTCCTTCCTTCCTTCCAAACCCAACAAGGATCAGAGCATCTGTTGCCACTCTGGGAGATTCTAGTGATTCTTCTAATCCAGTATGTATGAATGAAAGCTGAGCTTTTAATTGGCTCGCTATCTTTACTATAAACTGGTAATTGTTGGTATCCCTAATGGCCATCTGATAGCCTTCAGTAATGCTAGAACTGTGGTTGATGTACTTCTGCAGCAGAAGCCAGTCCTGTCCTAGTAGGTCAATCTGAGCCACTTTGCATTTGTATCTCCCTTTCCACCCAAAGAAACTGACACACCACCATCTCGTTTTTTTGGCAAAGCCTGCCTTATTTTTTCCTGCATAAGAGCTCCCAGGGATTTGTCAGCTGCACAAGAGTGGAGGACTATTTTGTTGTGGTTCTGCGACCTCTGCAAGATGCTAAAATTAGATTTCCAAGCCAGGATACTGAGACACCAAAACTTTGATCTTTGGAGGAGAAATGGACAAGACAGTTAGAACGGAGGGTGAAATGTGAAACAAACTGAACAGAGAGTTGTTGTTGTTATTATTATTCACATTTGTATCCCATCCTTCCACACAAGCGCTCATATGATGAAGTCCTAAATGAACTTCTCTTCATTCCCATCCACAGCTGGAATCATAATTTTCAACCTCTCAGTTCCTCCCATCACTTTCAGGAACCTGGTGTGATCCAGTGGTTTTGGACTACAGGTTCTGAGATCCCTGACCTTTGGCCATGCAAGGGGGCTGGATTCTGACTCCAGATGAGCACAACTTTCACTGAAATGAGCCCAGCCAAGCTCCTGGCACTTGTGACGATGCAAATAGGGAGCATGGATGGATTCTTGGCAAATAAACTTCGGCAAGAAAAAAGTTTCAGATCTGTCCTTCGGGGGCACCTCTTTGAACTGTGGGATTTTTCTGGGTGCTTTTGTTGTGCAGCTGCCTGGCTGAGTGGCACAACTAGGACCACATCACCAAAAACTATTTTAAAAAAGGATGAAAGAGGAAGTCAATTTGTGCAAAAGAGGCTCATGTTAGAGTCTATGTCTAGACACAAATATAAAAATAACCAGTTTAAATGGCTCCTGTGACCTGTATTTAAATGGATCCTATGGTCCACCACACCTGATGTGGAAGATGGATCCTGTGACCCATAAGCCTACTCAGTTGGTGTTCTAGAGGGTGGGGACATTTGGTGGGCACTCACGAAACCCTGTTGTTGCTACGGAGGGCACTGCACCTCAAGCTGCAGTGCTCATCACCATAAGTATATTATTTCTTGGCTGCTGCTGTCAGGTTGCGGTAGCCTTGCAAGGTTTCCGGGGTGGAAGGTGGCACTGAAAGGCAAAAAAACCAGACAAACCCCTCTGCCTCTGGAACATGCGTGTCCCAAGGAGTTAATCATCCCAGCTGAGAGATGCTTGCCTTTGCCATCCCAGCACAGGAAGAGAGCTCATTTTGCAGAGATGTAAACTCCAGAAGTTACAGGAATGTATCAACCTGATGGACTGGCGGATGGATGGACGGATGGACGTTGTGGACTGCTTTTGACCCTGAAGGAGCTGGCAGGTCCACGGGGCTGCACTAGCACCCCTTCGAAACTGCTTTATGCAACAAACAGAGTGTGTTTTGTGTTTGCTAAACAAAGCATGAAAGGAGAGTGACAAAAGTAGGAGGAGCAGAGGTGGCTCAGACAAAAGCTGGAGGAGGAGTTCCTCCCTGCCATGGAAATTCAGTTCAGTGGTCCTGAATTGATATGCTCATCCTTTAAACCCCCCAGGGCTGGGAGATCACAGGGGCTGAAAGTCCATCAAAGACCACTACCCAGCATTGATCCGATCCAGAGCGGAAGGGTGGTGGGGGCCTGCTCAGTCCAGATGAGGCTACCTCCTAAACCTAAGAGGCTTTGCTCCTGTGGACACTGGGGGGAGACCCTCCCTCTGCCTCCCAAACTGGAGCGCTGTGAGTTTCCCAGAGAATCCTGCGGCCCTGATTCAGAGGAGTCTGCCGTGGGCAGATTAATTTGAAAGAGGACTGGAGAGGCCGGGAGGACTTTGGCAGAACCGGAAAATGGAGAGCAAACACTGCTCCTTCCTTATTTCCAACTTGCTGGCACTACTTTTTTCCGGGGTGCTGGAAAAAACTGACAGGACACCAAGCACAGCACTGGTGTTGTGTGTTCTTTCCACTGCTGCTTTGGGTCAAAGAACTATTTTTAAGTCTTTATAGATCACCAAGTAAATCATTGCAAAGTTGCATCGTAATGTGCAAGCATATACATTTCTTGCACAAGCCCTGGGAGCTGATTGCTGATCCAGGATTCTCCACTGGTAAAATGCACACCCATGTGTACCATCAGCAGATGTGTTCCCACGCACATGAGGCCTGTGCAGTATCTGAACTGTGTGCGCCTGTACCAGCCCACAACACTAGAAAAGGAAAATGCAGCTTTGGCAGGTTGAGAAAATGTGATATCCCGGAATAAAAATGTATTTTTTGCATATGTACAGGATGAACACTCCATCTTAGTATCTGGATTTTCCCTCAGTGATCATGGGTCACCACAATGAATTATTATGATCCTGTGTTTTATTTTACATAGTCGCATCATAAAACCACCCTGAGACTTCAGTAAGAGACAGTTTAGAAAAGTTCTAAATAAATAAATATAAATAAATAAATGGCTTTTCAAAAGACAAAGCTGTTGGGTTCATGGATTAAAAACCTTACAAATTGTATTGAAAGCCAATGTGGTGTAGTGGTTTAGGGTGTGGTTAAGACTGGGATTCAGGTGATTTTGGTTCTAGTCCCTACTTAACCAAGGAGCTCACTGGGTGACTTTGGACCAATCACAAACTCTCAGTCCAGTCTACCTCACAGGGCTATTGTTCTGAAGAGAAGATTGAAAGCAGGAGGAAAATGATATAAGCTGCTTTGAGTTACTTGGAAGGAAAAAAGGTGGTATATAAATAGGATGGATGGATGGATGGGTACTGTACTTAAGAGAAAAACAATTTTTATATATAAGCATAAACAGATAACACAGAGAGCAATACACATATCTAAAGAATGTTTACAATAAATAATAAAAAACAGGATTTAAAAACCTGATCAAATGCATCTTTGAAACACCATCCTCCCTTCTTGCCAGATTTAGGTCAGGGCAAGACAATTTTGGGATGTCCAGGACCCATTTTGCCCCCCAGGGCCCTGCCACAGGCTTCACTGTGGTCCCTGGGGAGTCTTCCTCCTCCAAAGCAGCCTGAAATCACTGGTTTGCCAGTAAAATTCATCAGCAAGCCATTCCCAAGTGGAATGCAGCACCAGAATGGTGGAATTCAGCTTCTTTGCACCCCACTGGTGCTGGGTGGCCACTAGAGACACCCCCAAGAGCCAAATTTAATTTGCAAATCAGCCCTTTGGGCACTCTGTAGCTGCTACAGATTCCAGCTTTTTTGTGGGGTGGGAAGAACCCTTTCATAATTTGAGACTGCTGGGGAGAGCTGGCGGGGACATTGGGCAGTAGCAGGGGCTGCTTCTGCGCCACGGGTCTCCCAGCCCTCCTTTAGGAGAAATCGAGAGATGTGTTTCATGCACCACACTTTCAAGAAAGGTTTCATCTTCCCAGCTCCTGCTACTTCATTTGCAACAGCTCACTTCCTTATTTTAATGATTAATGTATTGGGTGAGCGATGGTGATTATGCAACATCTTTTAAAGTCAGTTGCAGTCTGCTTTGTGAGTGTTACTTGTTACCTAACTCTGAAAAGCAGACCGTAAAGTTTATTCAATCAATCAATCAATCAATCAATCAATCAACCAATCACAACTAATAGCCACTGAGATCTATCCTGCCTGAACTATTCCTGACCATTTAATCCTCACAACCATCCTGTGAGGTAGATTGGGCTGGAAGTCTCTGGATGGCCCAAAATCACCAAAGAACTTGCACAGAAGAGCTAGAACCCAGATCCCAAGTCCCAGATCAACAATGCAACCCTAATCCCATGCTGGCTCTCAAAACCTCTCCCACTGAAACCAGAGGGCATGCAAAGCTGTGAACTTCACCAGGATCATGCTCACGGTTTACTTCGCAATGTTTTGCACATGTGCACACTTGTGCACACAAGTAATTCCCACAACCACACAATTCCCACAACCGTCTTCAGTGTTACGATCGACATGTCAGAGGGAAACAGGCACGTTGGTGGGTTGGGGGTGAAATAAGATTTAACATGTTCGTATTGTCCTTACTGGTCCCCACCAAGTCTGCATGAGCCCATGACTAGGAAGTCTAACTCCGTTCCTCCCTCCCCCCTCCCTCCCCCTCCCTCTCATTCCATCCTCCTCTTTTGGTGCTTTGCTTCATTAGGACTGTCTTACAGTGAGAAAGGTGGGGGAAAATGGGACTCATCAGATCCGCTGTGGTTTTTTTTTTTATGGCATCTGATTAGGGTCCTATTTTCCCAGCAGGCCCTTTTCCTTTAAACTGTTGACTATGGATGCCTTGCTGAATGAGGTGAACTTTGGGCTGGTAAATTGCAGCATTATGGTTATTTAGTATAATTTACAGGGGGGAGGAGAGAAAAGAGGGGAGTCATGATCACCTACTTCACATCGCTAATGATATCCCTCTTTATCGGAACAGGTGGGAGTTTGGAACATTATTCTCTCCTGCCAAGAACTGCGGAACACTGTCCAATTAGATACCCTAGGAAACTGATGTTTACCCATGGGGCAGTAATGAGTTCAGAGTTAAGATTTAATAGTCTTTACATAAGCATTTATTACCGTTGACCGTCCATGCTCACCTTGCATTAAAACTCTGTATCTTCACCTTTCGGTTTTCCCCAGAAGCTGCTTCTCTGTGTGTTTCTTTCCTCCTGCCGCTTTGTTGCAGTTTAGTCAAGCTTTCAGGCTTTCTCCTGAGCATTTCCTGGGCTCCCTGGATGCAAAAGCACTCTGATGGTCAGAAGCTGATCAGTGGGACTGCATGCATTTTGAAGCAGTCCTTGGAAAACTGTCACAACAAGGGAAGATTGCCCGGCTATCGGTGGCTGCATGGAGTATGGGCAGGGAACATCACAGAGAGGGGAAAAACGAGGAACTTTTCCTGGTTTTCTGGTGTGGTTTTGTGAAGAACAACCACCCAAGAAGAGATGAAAGTTGTTGCATGCAGGAAGAAAGATCGGCCACGATCCTCTCCTCAAAACTCTGCATGCTCCGGGAGGGACGAAATAGAAAAGTTGGTTTGCTTCCAGCAGCAAGAATCCAGCTGCCTGTGAGTCTCGGGGTCTGTAAGAGAAGTGATGTGAATCTGGTCTCCACCTGGGACACCCCGCCTGGTGACCAGGAGTCCAGCATGACAGAGGACACTCCTTGGTGGGACGGTGTTCTCTGTATGGAGGCCAGCGATGGATAAAGAAGCACAACAGAAGGACATAGCAGGGACCTTTGCGGTCCACCAGTGCCTCGCAACCGCTGGGCAATGGCTTGAGCCGTGTGGCAATCTTCTCCATTGCAGCAAAAGGCCACAATGTTCCTAGTGCACGCACCATATCCCTGTCTGGGCACTCTCTTGTGTGGTGCCCCCTCTTTCTGCATGGCATGAAAGTGGGCCCCTAGTTCCCTGCGGTTCAGCTTTCGTATCTTCCTCCAGGGCTCTGTGCACTGAGCCTAACAAAGTTATGCCAGATATTAAAGTGGCACCTTCACCAGGCTGACCTGAAGATCGCAAAACAAGCCAGCACGGCATAGCAGTTAGGAGTGGGACTGGGACTCGGGACTCAGGCCCCATCGGCCCTGAGAAACTTTGGGCCAGTCACTGACTGCTGCCCTACCCTACCTCACAGGGTTGCTGTGACGATAAAAGGGAGAAGCACAGGAGGGTTCTCGGGGCTAACTTGGGCTTCTCACAGGATCAATGGTGGCATATAAGTAGCATTCACAAGGGACCACCACTGTGGTCCCCTGCTGGTCCGCATCCTCTTTCCCCTCGTTGCTACACCAAAGGGCCAGGGAGCAAACAGGCAGTGCTTCCCCCTTCTTCCACCACCACCTCCACCTTAGTCAGAGCAAAAGCCCGGCCAGCCAGCAGCTTGCAAACTCAACACTCCTGTCTGCGGTGTGAATCCTGCGCAGGTGTCCAAGCCCTGGTCCTGGTCCTGCCTTGGATGTGGGAAGAACCTGGCAAACCATGGACCACTGTGGCGTATGAAGGTCTACCAGCCCTGCCATGGGAAGGGGGAAGCAGAAGTGCCTCGAAGTGCATGCAGCTGCAGAAATGCTGCCAACACCAGAGGCGTATGTGGGTCACCTGCTCACTGAAGCTGTGCGTGATAGGGATGTGCCATTCACCTGCTCAGGAAGAAGGGAAGATATAGCATTACCAGGTGATGCATGCACTCCATCAGTGGCTGTAAAGGAATACAGCTGTTGATATGGGACCAGTGTGGCAAATAACAGCACTGTTCTTGCATAGCTGCTGTCTTTCCGCAAGACAATGAAGGCCTTCCGTGGGGAGATTTCTCAGCAAACTCCCTCGAATAATCTGGATGGCCTCTTCCCATCGGTGGAGAGAAAAGAGGGTCATGTGGAAGGCTGTCAGGGCATGTAAATGTCCTAAGGTGAGTTCAAGTGTAAACAGAAAGATCTCAGTGTCTCTGTTTGAGGGAATGGGATTCATTAAAAACAAAGGCTTTTCAACTTGACCACCATCACCACCACCATCACTATTATTGCACTGCATTTATCCCACCTTTCTTCCTCTGGCAAGGGGCCCATGGAGGCTTATAAGGTCCTCCTCCTCTCCATTTTTTCCTCACATCAACCCTGTGAGGTAGGACAGGCTGAGTGTCCATGACTGGCCCAAAGTGGCATGGCTGCCATGGGACAAGAACACCAGGCCAGCACAGACACTGCCGGTGCCTGTTGGTTCTCGGTGAGCATTCCCACATCCACAGGGAGACAACTGGCCCTTTATTGATGTTTGCTTTTGATTCAGGACAACTCCTTTGACACCATTGCCCACCTCCTGTATGTCTTGGAAATGTGAGGGGAAGACATAGGAGAAGGAAAGGTCTATTTGAGACATGAGTGGGGAACTTCAGCCTTGGGACCCATTTCGCCTTCACAGGAAAGTTTGGAAGGTAGCTTAGATGGAGTCAAGCCCTTGGTCTGTCTATGGCAGGAGCACTGACACTGAGTGAAAACAGCTCTTCAGGATTTCAGACAGGTGCTTTGCCAACTCTATTGTTGTCAAGTCGTCTCCAACTAATGGTGACCCTATGGGGGAAAGCCCTCTAAGATGTCCTGTCCATCACAGCTCCATTCGGTGCTCCCACATTCAAGGCTGTGGCTTCCTTTACGGAGCCAACCCATCTCATATTTGGCCTTTGGTCTTCTGCCTTCAACCTGCCCTACTTCTCCAGGGAGTCCGGCATTCTCACACTGTGCTTGAAGGATGCCATCCTCAGTTTTGTCAATTTTGCTCCCAGGGAAAGTTCTGGCTTGATTTTGGTGTAGGACCACCCAGTCACCCTACCAAATTTTAATCCAGAAGTGGTTAAAAATGCCAGCTCTGCAACACTGGCCAGTTTACACTTGCTTGTTTCCAAAGAACGTGGAACGACCCCAGAATCCAGTGCCAGGCTCTTCCAGATTTTTATTGGCTGTTTCAGAGAAACAAGAGGAAATGATTAACTGGCAAACTCAAATCCATGTTTTTTACTTCCTTTATGCAGCCAATCCATCTCTTATTTAGCCTTCCCTTTCTTCTTCTGCCTTCCTCTTTCCCTAGCAGGATTGTCTTCTCCAAGGAGTCTTGCCTTCTCATGATGTGCCCTAGAAACAAAATGACAAAACTGAGGCTGTCCTACTTAAGTTCTGGCTTTATTTGATCTAGTACCTTCTTGTTTGCCTTTTTGTTGGTCCAAAGTATTTTCAAAGCTCTCCATCAGCACCAAGTTTCGAACACATCATCCACCCCACCCCACAACCTTCTTCATTCTCCAGCTTTTTTCAGGTCTGGAGCATAGGAGACTCTGAGTGGATCTGTTGGCAACATATAGGTACGTGAGAGGATGTCACATGGAGGTGGGTAGACACCTGTTTTCCCCTTTGGAGGAAGGCAGAGCATGCTCCAATGGAGCAAAGCTCAGGGAACCAAGCTTCAACTTGGATGCCAGGAAGGATTTCCTGACAGTCAGGACCCCAAGGGCATGGAGTGTCGGCTGAAGCCGGGGGTCAGACTAGATGGCCCAGGAGGGTCCTTCTGACTCACTCTGTTTCTATGTTTCTATCTAAGGAGAGTCCAGAGTGATGAACAATAAAAAAGATAAAACAGACAAAAACTTAAAGCACACATTGAAACCAGGATAACCTTAAAACTGGTCAACATGGAAGTCTTCCCAAAACCTGTATTCAGCAGGTGGTGAAAACAATGCTATTTCCAGCAACCGGTTGATTTCCAGAGGTAGGAGTTGCATAGAAGTGGGCCCACCACACTGAAGAACCGGTTAAGGACCTAGCAGGCCACATAGGACCAAAGATCCCTGTGAAACTTCCAGTGTCCTCAGTCAGTAAGAGAGAAAGTGCTCCCACAGGTATCCTGGACCCAAGTTGCTAAAGATCCGCATAGTGGTACTGGAAGCTTAAAAGGTGGCAAGGGACTTTTGCAACTGGGGCATTTTCAGATGAGCCTTATTTTTTTAAAAATCATGAGATTCCTTCAGATTTATTTCTGGGGGGAGGAGGAGGAGGAAGAGGAGGAGGATATCCATGCAGAGGAAAGGGCAGAAAAGCTGCATGGTGTTTTTCACAGGTAATATGATACTACTAAGCACAGCCTGAATCAGGGGAAAGTGGCCAAATGCATCTCAGCATTTGGCAGGATTATTACAGAATGATAGAATAGAGTTGGAAGGGGCCATGAAGGCCATCTACTCAAACGCCTGGTGGTGCATGACACCACCAGATTATACAGGATGCTGGCTCTGTTGTCAGTGGCGAGCAGATGGATTTCTTCCATTTTGCAAATGGGACTTGCAGGGCAACAAGGCAGTGCTTTTCAGGATTTCAGACTCTCTAGTCAGTCCCCACTTCCCCCTGTCCTGGTTTCCTGTTTCCTCCCCATCAACGGGCCATCAACATCCCTTGGTCGCGGGACATACGCAGTCCTCCTGGCAGTGTCTGGGGATCCTGCCCACCTGAGAAATGTTGGCACTCTTGCAGGCCTTTGGATGTCCCTTGTCTGATGATTTTCCCTTTAAGCATCAGAGGTCCCATTCTGGCTGCATAAGTATCCACAGTCAGACATCAGAAATGATTCTAGAATTTTGTTATGCAAAATAGTGAAAACATTTTTAAAGTTTAGATTAGATGGTGGCATTCCTTTTTCCTATTTTTGGGTTAGGGTTAGAGGGCTGCAGCCAAAGTTGGCCTGGCATTTCTATTTCATGTCTTCTTTTTAAATTCTCTCTTTTATAAAGCATGATGTACAGAGAATGATTTCAAAGCATCTGAGTGTTGACAGACCTTACAACTTCCCTGTGCAGTACTACTCATATCAGTGTGTGCTTCCAGCAATGTAGAATAAGAGGTGACTGTTATTATCCAAACCAAGGACTTCTTATGAAAAATAAAGGGTGTTTGGTACCCTAGCTAAGCTGTCCTTTAAGAAATCTGTTAAGTTGGCCTCTGATGATATTAGAGTTAAAATCCATACAATTCCAGAATTGGTCATCATCTGCACTGAGGGCAGGAGGAAGATTCATATAAGTGGAAATAAGAGCCATGGTTCAGCCAACATTTTAGCTCCAATAATTTATTTGGATGAAAAGGGTGCGTGGGGGCGGGATGTGAAGTTGCATTAGCAGCTTCATGGATTCCGTACTGTGTCATGTATTGATTAGTTGCCATGGCTAATTCATCATTTTTCCCCTCATCATTTTGGCCTTCAGCATCACTCTCGGCCAAATTTGGAGACGGGTCTCATGTGACCAGACATGCTGTCACTCCGAACATTGAGAGTTGGAGTTGACGCATGGGGGACAGAAAGGTATGGTCCTCAGTTTGCTCCTACAGAGGAAAATATCAGAAAACCCATCTTGCAAAACCAACACCACTCCACAACATAATCTTTCATCTCACAATCCGATGTTCGTCTTCTTCTGTGTGGCAACCAAACATGAAACTGATTATGGGGATGGAAACCGGGCAGCAATTTCCCCAGAAAGCCCTGCATCCCCAAACTGCAGCTTTCAAGTAGGAAATGGAAGTAAAAAGGTGTGTGTCTACAGAGAAGCCTTTGCTTTGTTTTATGAAAAGAGAAAGCTTTCCTTAGCTTCCCAGCTCTTGCATAAAGATCCACAGACTATGAAGTTAAAATAGCTAGGAAAAACTAGACTGCACATGTTCTCTTTTACAAAGAACAGTCCTCTGTTTGAAGGGCTGCAAGAGGACGGCCCTCCTTTTGAAGGCACCCTCCAGTTCTGGCTGTTCTGAAGCGGACGGGGCAGGGGGCAGTGCTAAGAGAATGGAGCCAAGGGATCCAAAGGGGCAGAAATGAGGGGTCATCAAAGACAGAACAGTGTTTGGAATGTGGAGGAGCACACAAACTGTACCACAGACAAGTATGCTTGAGTCACATGAACATTAAGATCATGAATTCGGGAGGGGGGGTGCGTGTGTGCACGTGTGCGCTTGTGTGTAGTGGGGATAGAATTCATCTGGCCACAGAAAAGCACTTACAGAGACCCACACTCAACAGTTCTACCAATAACTTCCATTGTACAGAAAGCAATTTTCAGCAACTGGCTGACTCCAAGAGACTTCCAGACTTTATGAGTTCAGTCATCATTAGGGCAAAATAGAAAAATTAAAACTTTGGTCTCTGACCAAAGCAGCTCCATTTAAGTAGTCCTTCTGAACCTACATTTTTCTGCAAAAACTCAAATCTCAAGGCATTAGAGAATAACCCCCTTGGATCTGCAAAGCAGATATGAACTCAAGTTTTGCAAGAAAGCTTAAAAAGGCAGCAACCCAAACCACAGAGAAGACAGGATTTAAAAGAAGTGTGTGTGTATGTGCGCGTGCGTGCGTGCAGAGGATGGGAGGGAATTAAAATCCACCAGCAAAGTCAAAACCTACTTTTAAAACCCCATTTCCTGGGTGATGATGAGGAGTTTCTAGATTCAATAATACATACAATTCAACTGCTGCAATTCACACTTACCAGAGGGCAAACTTGAATGAACACAATGACGTCCCAGTATAGGATTGTGCTATTGCTTACTCTTACATAGTTCTCTCTCTCTCTCTCTCTCTCTCTCTCTCTCTCTCTCTCTCTCTCTCTTTCACGCGCACGCACGCACGCACGCACGCACAGCACTACACTCTTGGTTGGCCATCTTGTTATAGTATAAGCTCCTGGAGCCAATCTGTATCAGGGCCACTGCACAAGGCACACATTCTCAGCACACAATGAGAGAGAGGGAGAAGGAGGAAGAGAGGGAAGGGGGGATTCAGTTCAATTAGTTCCAAAGGATTCCTCACTTTTTCAGTCCCCCAAAGGTGGGGCTCACTTTCAAAAGGAGCTGGACAGGAAGACCCATGCCTCCCCCACCTACATGCAGAGCTCAAGATCAGAACCATACAAACTTACACTAGGATTCATGCCACGCTACTGTAGGGCAAGTCATGCAAAGCCCCGACTGGGAAGGGAAACTTCATCCTGTTCAAAACTGGAAAACATTAAGTGTCTGGGAGAAGAGGGCAGCTGAAACTCTGAAAGATGACTGAGGTGGCCCCAGGCCAGCCTTCATGGGGCCTCATTCCATAACCAGGGGTCATCCCAAGAAGACCTTGCTGCCATCCTGAGCCTCCTTCAGAGCTGGTTCTTGGAGAAGGGTCTCAGAAACTGATCATACTGTCTGGGCAGAAACAGGAGAGGTACGCCATCAGGAATTGTGGTCCCAAGCCTTGTATCATTTTTTGTGATGTTTTCCTCTCATCGTGGGCACTGAGGTGGGTTTCAGAGCTGGATTCTTCCACAGCAGTTCATATCCATTGTGCCATTGAAGCCCAACCAGAGGGTGGCCTATAGACTCCGAATACGTGCATTAAACCCACACAAAAGGACTCAGTCCGTTGATGTGGGGATAAGACTGAGAGCAGCAGGGAGAGAATGATGTAAGCCTCTTTCAGTTCTTCAAAAAAGAAAAAAAGAAAAAAGGCAGGATATAAATCTAATAAATAAATAAATAACAGGTGGGAGGAAGATGCTTAGACTCTGCCCTAGTCTACGCAAAGAACAGACCCTGTGAGAAAATTCTGAGATGGGCTGCTTTCTGGACTGCTTTCTGCAGCATCTCAGCATTCCGCACTTGCGTTTTCCTCTGGACAAGAAGTTGTTTGCACCCAGAAAACAGGAGAGGAGAGGAGAGGAGAGGAGAGGAGAGGAGAGGAGAGGAGAGGAGAGGAGAAAGAAGGGCCTGAGTTGGGACAATTAAAGCCCATCAGCTTTGCAATGTTCCCAGTGGAGATGAAAGCTCCCAGAACTCTTTGTTGATCAAGATCAGCATTGTGGTTTGCAAGCTGGGACTGACTCTCTTGAGGGTGCTGGCCATTGTGTGTATTGGCACTCCAGAATGGACCATCATGAGCACATTCAGACCTAATGGTTTGCCCTTTCACTCGCTCCACAGTCACCACCACATCAACGCCCACTCACCAGCCTGTATGGCATAGGAGTCGGAAAGATGGACAAAGACTGGGAAGATCCAAGTTCAAATCCCCTCTTGGCCATAAAGCTCATTGTGCATCTTTGGACAGAATCTCAGGCAAGCCCACCTCTCAGAGTTGTGATGTGGGTGAAATGGAAGAGGACTGGGCACACCGCTTTGGGCTTCTTGGAGGAAAAGATGGGGCATCTCTGCAGCAGATGAATCTGTAAAATAAATTTTGACAAAAACAAGCAGACTTACTACCCTGAATGGCATTTTTGGGTGGAAAAGATGGGTGAAAATCCATCCATCCATCCATCCAGACATTCCCACATGCAGAGGTGGTTCTGAGTTGCAGCAGTGATATATGAATGTCACGGATCTGGACAGAATATGGAAAACAAATGATGGTTCTGATAACTCCTCAAGCACTTTCTGGGACCTGGCTGGCTCATGGTTAGGCATGCCGCTTCATCATGTCTGGAATTTTGTTTCCACCCCAGGTAGAAAACCTTCCTCTCTGTGTTGCATATGGAAATACCTCAGCAGAGGGGATAAGACCAGTAACGAGCAGCTTGTCCTCTCCCAGGTTGCCACAAAAGCAGCCTCTCTCCTGAGCCTCACCTTCCTTTTCAGGAGATGTTCTCCCCTGAACCTTGGTAAATAGCTTCTTTCCCCTTCAGCTGAAAGGGAGAAGCCTCTGCAATCAATCCCATTGAATTTCATTACTTTTGCATTGTGATTGTCATACATGGCAGAATAAGTAATACAGGCAGAAAGTTTAGACTTGTTCACTAACCCCCCTTCCTATTCTCCTCCTTGAAAAAGTGATCAGTTCATGCATGCCAAAAAGATTTGCAATAAAATATAATAAAATACTTGGCTGAAGCATACTTGGATTTTTTTCTGTCCAAGTATGCCTAAGGCAGAACACTAATTTCCAATTTAGAGCCCATTAAATATTATGTTTACATTGATTGAGAAAAACACCCACCGATCCATTTTTTCATCTTTAAAATCAAGGTTGCTTATGGGAGGGGGGCATGCAACACACATACACAAAAACACAGAACCCATGCCAAACTATAAAATGCCTTATATTGAGAGTTGTCTGATTTTAAATATTTTAATATTTTAAAGTTTTTTTAAGCTTGACACTTAGTATTCTGTTTTTATTTTTAGTCTAGTCATTCTAAATCTGAAACTTTTATTTGTAAACTACTTCAGGATGTCTGTTTAGACACAGTTACCTGGTCAATGTATTGATTCATTAAGTAATGATAATAAAAACAGTAGAACAATTTGTAAAGCAAATAGAAATTGAGCAAGCCCATTACAAATAAAAGTTGTTGTTGCTAGTTAACTAAAAGCCTGAGAAAACTGGATGTCTGGAAGTGCAGTAGAGAGAGGCTGGGACCAGTGGGGAAGCTGCCGCATGCCGTGAGTAGCTCCTGCTCCAGGCTTGCCAGTGAGTCGCCATGTCATTCCCGGGACAGCCAGAAGCCACGCTGCTCTGTGCTGCAGCTCTGGCCTAAGACCCAGCATGAAGCAAAGGTTCTTATGAGGACTGTGAGGGATTCAAAGCCCTCCCCAGCCAAAAAGGCAAAAATCAGGCCAAGGAAAAGGTGAGCCAGACAAGAAGGGAGCTAATCTTTCAGGCAGGAAACACTCTTAATTGCCCATCTCAGACTATCCGTGTCCTTCCCATTGATGAATTAGAATGATAACTGTGTAGCTGGATGGAAATCAACCTGGAGAGAAGCCTGCAACTGACCAAAAAGACCTTCCTTTTTCTGAAAGCAGGTTTCATAATTTTCTCCCAGTTTTGAATATTCATTTTTTGGGTAGGGAGTGACTCCTCTTTATCCAGTTTTCCTAGATGAGAAAGGCCAGTTAACTTACTGTCTGTTCTGAGTGAAGTGATTGAAAGCACTATTAAAGATAAAATTAGCAAGCTTCTAGAAGGACAAGCCCTGCAGAATTAGCATGGCTTCTGCTAAATCAGTCCAGTCTCACTAAGCTTTCAGGGTTCTTTGAGATTGCCAATAGCATGTGGACAAGGATGATCTTGTAGACATTGTTCACTTGGACTTCCAAAGGGCTTTGGCCAAGTCCCTCACCAAAGAGTCCTGAGAAAATTTAGCAGTCACTGAAAAATAGTTCAAGAACAGCAAACAGAGCACGAGTAAGTGATAATTCTCCAGGGATCTGTATAGGGACCAATGAACATGGAACAATGAACTTAAACTACTAGGTGCAGGATAGACACAAGGAAGCATGACCTAACTGTCAGAGAAATACGGCAATGGAACAATTGCCAAGAGAGGTTGTGTGCTGTTCTACACCACATACATTCAAGAAGAAGACAGACAGTTATCTGAGCAGGATGGTGTAACTGGCAACCAGCAGGGGGTTCGACCTGGTGGCCTTCTTGGTCCCTTCTGACCTACCGAGTCTATGATTCAATGCTTTTCAACACATTAATAAATGATCTGGAATTAGGAGTGGGCTTTAACGTGCCTGAATTGCTGATAACACTACATTATTTTGGTGGTTGGGAGGAGTCGCAAAAGGATCTCTCCAAACTTGCGGAATAGGCATCTCAATGGCAGATATAGTTCAGTGTCAGCAAGTCTAAGCAGTCCCATCTTCAAGTACAAGCATATGAGACCGGAGCCAGCAGTGGCTAACCAAGAAAGACAACTTGCATTTTGATGGACAACTTGATAAAGATACCGACCATTGTGCCGTTTCTGTGAAAAAGGCAGCATCCCTGTTAGGCATAACTAAGAAAATAATCAAAAATAAAGCTGCCAAGATCATACCTTCTCTATTCATATTGGAAGAAGAGATACAGTTGTTTGCTGTATATAAAATAGGTATAATATAGATAGGAAAAGGGTGACTAAAATGATCAAAGGGGTAGAGAAGCTCCCCTGAGATGAAAGATTACAGCAGGTGGGGCTGCTTAGCTTAAAAAAAATAGACAAGTGGAAGGAACAGGTGGAAGAGCTTGAATCCAATGGCCTTTAGTTTTCAGGATTCCAGAGAGTTTTATTCAGTCCGCCGCTCCATTCAACGTCTGCAGAAAAATGCTGGAAGGGCTTGTTCAGAGCTGTGGGGTCCAGTGTTACCAAGGACACTCAGCTCTCACTGTCTCTTTCTAGGAACCCGAGACCAGTGCTTGAGGCCAGTCATAGACTGCATGAAGTCTACCAAACTTTAATTAAGGCAAGGCAGAGATTCTTCCAATCAGCAGAAGGAATGAAATACTTAACCAATGTTTCATTGCCCCTAAAAACACTACAGTTTGCAGAGCTCTTGGGCAGACCAGCATCTGGATTTTCAGATTCTGTGTCCAAGAGCCGTGTTGCATGCCTGATACCTTTGCTGTGTCTCTTTCCAGAATCTTCTGCAGTGATCCATGCTTCAGTCTCCCCTTATCCTGATGACTGTAACATAACCAATGTGGGGCTCTTAATAACATATAATTATTTTAATTGGATATAATTAGGGCGCATTCTCATCACACAAGAGGTTTGTTTACAATAATGGAGAAAAACCTTCTCCCTAATATCATGTTCAGGTGCTGTGTGCCAACAGGATTGGAGCCAAAATTGGGGCCACTGAGAAACAAAAGGATCCGAAGATACTGGGCAGAACCCTGAGTTTTGCAGACCCCCCAACACCATCTTTAAAACCAAACTAAACAAAGGTCAGTTTCCTTCCCTGAACCGCTTGCTGCCGTGCTTAGCAGCTGTAGAAGGTTGGATTTTGTTTGGCAAAGAAAAACTGAGGCATGGAAGAAAGAATGTAGCAACCTCTTTTATGCAACCCATTGGCTAGAACCCTGATGAGCAGCTTTTCTGTTAGGAAGAAATATTTGAATTTTTGCTGCTTGAGCCATGTTTATGTTGTGTGCCCTTAGGGAGTGCTTGCTTGAAGAAGCCTGCAGATTCCAAGCCAGCATCTCCAGAGAGGGCTGGGAAGGGACTTGTCTGCAATTCTGGAGGGTATCTACCAGAGTGGCATGGATCAAATATTGCTTCCCTATAGTGCAGCTTCTTCTGATCCTGTTGGAATAAAGCTTATTTAAAAACAACAAGTGTTGCTAATATTGGCTCCACTGGTGATACAGTCCCTGAAATCTCCGTGGATTTTGCACTGGGATTTCTTGGGCCTCTCCTTTGGAGCTGGCGACTTGCAGCCTCTCTTTGCAAACGGAAATGGTAAATACTTAAGATTCAATTCAGGGTGCATACATCCAAATGTATAGAACCCAACTGCCGCACTTGGATGGGAATACTCCCTTCCAGGACAAAGAAAAGGTTGAATGAACCGTGTGGCCAATTACATGGTCACTGAATGGTGAAAAGACTGGCCCCCAGGAATTTTGCAATCGTTGGCTGATTCAAGGAATGCAACCCAGCAGAGGCAAAATCCTGTGACAAGTTTCCCAGCTATATAATCACAGTTGCTGGGGTAGAAACGTCCAATAAACAATCCATCCCTTGAGTCATATTTTTGCTCAGGACAGCAGAACCATGCTTAACTCTCCACTGAAATTGTACATTTTGCTATGGATGGCGTTGGGGCTCTGAATTTTCAAAACAATGGACTTCTGCCTTTTTATAGAAACACTGGTATGTTTTGAAAATTTCTTCTGCTGTCATGGGGGCTAGAAACCTGTGTTTCCAAAGCTGGGGGAAATGAGCAATGTGCTTATTTAAGAGCACACACAAATTACTGCCCTAAAGGCAACCAGGTCTGTCGTTCTGTCCTATGCTCACCCCCCATGTACCCTTTTTAGGCCAACTCTGCAAAAGTCATTTTATTAAGTCAGCTAAACCAACAGAAAGAAGCCTACCAGGTGGAGGCCTCATTTTCCACAAGCCAAATAACCTGTCTAGGACACCCAAAACAGAGACAGTTTTGAGTTAGCAGCTGGGTTTTATATTTTTAAAAATGGAGGATCAGCAATGAGCAGCTACTTGGTCTCAAGAGCAGGATGGAGAGGGTGGCCCATTACATACAGCTGGAGCCCCAAGTCTGACTCAGGGCTGAGATGCACCAGCAGTGGCAGGGAAGGTGTGTGTGTGGGGGGTGGGTTGCCATGGGCAGAAGAAAGCTGCAGTACACGGCACCTCCCTCTTTCCTTCCACCCTGCTAACAAGCACCATCCCAACTCAGAAAGAGATGGAGTGCCCAGATCTTGCAGTGCTTTGTGGAGAACATGCAGCATTGCTTTTTCAAGCTGCAAATTCAGGCAAGGAAGAGAGAATATTGGGCGTACTGAATCGTTCTGGGTTGACTCAGACCCAAGGGATTAAAAAAAAAGTGGGGGAGGCACAAAATTGTACGTCCTTTGGACACACCACGCCATGCTCTAGAATGTGTGTGTGTCAAAAGGACTCCTATTTATACAGCAAATAAAATTATAAATGCCAGTGTATGACAATCAATCGTGTATAAACTCAAACAAAGATAATATGTTAAATAAAATAGCAAGAAAACCCCCACAGCAACTGCCATCAGAACAGTCCAGAGGTATAACAGACGTACCAAATAAAACACAATATAAAAGAAAAAGAACACAAGAATAAGAATTCAACTGTTAAAATACTTTTTAAAAATGAAAACAGTTTTCATTTCAAGTTTTATTTACCCAGTATTTTAAGCTATTAAAATACTGGGTAAATAAAAAAGCTGAAAAGAATAAAGAATAGGAACAGATGCATCTCTTTGGGGAGCTGATTCCATACCAGGTGCCACAACTGAAAAGGCCCTTCCCCTAGTAGCCACCCTCTTTGCTTTCTTTGGAGTTGCTCTCTGAGGAGGACCTGAGACGATGCTCTCAAGGCCCAGGCGGGCATTTACAGGAGTGTGTCACAGTAATCTTGTCTCCTGTTTGGAGAAAGGACGTATGGATGGGCAAGAGGGCATTTGATTGCTGTAGGGAGAGTTGTCCTGCAGAAAGATTCAAGGAGGTGAAGCCCACGTCCAGGGGATCAGATGAAATGAGGCCATCAAGTCACCATGCAAGACAGGGGGAAGGGGCAGGGGGCTCCTGGAGAGTCGGGGCTCGGGCCCTGGTGGACTGCCTCCGAATGCTGCCTCTGAAGTTGCTCATGGCAGAAGAACAGGCTGTCTGATCGGTGACCGCAGCTACACTGATGTTCATATACAGCGATGGGTCATAATTTTGTGCTACCTGAAAGAAGGGGTGCCCAGATGGATAAAATACTGGGTGCATTACTTCACACGCCACCAGTACAATCTGATACGTGTTTACTCATCAGAAAGTCCCACTGAATTCAATAAGACGTTGGGTTTGGGGCCATCAGGTCATCGCCAGCTTATGGCAACCCTCTGCATGAATGCCTTCCAAAACAACCTGTGGTTGGAAGCCCAGCTTAGCTCTTATCAGCGCCAGGCTGTGGTTTTCTTCTGGACTTGATCAGCTCCTGGCAAGCCTTCCTCTTCCTCTGCTCCACCCTGGCATGATGGTCTTCTCCAGCGAAGCCTCCCTTTGACGTTCCTGAGATAGAACAGCATCAGGTTTGCCACTTGTGCTTGCAGACAAAGTTCTGGCTCCATTTGGTCTAGAAACTACTTACTCCTTTGAAGACTTAAGAGGTCATAAGACTTACTGCCCTGTAATTATGTATACTGGATTGCAGCTATGGATCGGGCTCTTTCTCCAATCTTTTCTGACATCCTCCCCTCCTGCATCGCGATTATCCTTGCTCACTGCACACGATAGATTTTCTCTCCCGCTTGTGCTGGTACTTCAAATAACGGATTTGCTCAAGGATTTGTGGAGTTGCTACTATTGAAGAATCCCCCTCCCCTGCAATCTTTTTGTTTCTTTTCTAGCTTTCTATCAGCCTTGGCAGCAAAGCATGTGCGTCTCAAGGTGATAAACTCTGTTTTAACTCCATTATTACAGGCTTTGCCTCTCCATTATTTGTACACTGGCTCTCTCCCAGACCTACACATGTGCACACTCACTTTGGGGACTTGTGCTCTCCCTCTCCTTCCCTCTCCTCACTTTCTCTTGCCGGTTCATTCTTTGGTCCCAGCAATTTTCAAAGATGCTGAAGCATTTTCATTACTATATTAACATTTTAAACATTTCTGCAGAGTTTTGAGCAAGAGGTTAGCCATGGGCCCTTGTTTTGACCCTGAACGTGTGAGGGTTGGGAGGTGGTGGGGCCAGATGCCTGTATTCTTGAGCATGGACAAAGGATTTTTTTCTTTTTCTTTTTGAGTGCTGCAGTGAACCAACCTACTTGCATTGGAGAAAATGGCCCATTGCACAAAGGCAGTCAAATTCCATGCATGGTCTCTCCTGTCATACCCTTTGTCTTGGGGTGGTGGATCTCTGGACAATCGGACATGGGCAGACTCCAGTGCCTATCAGGCACATCCAGGGTGGCCAGGGGTTGGGGATGATGGAAACTGCAGTCCAAAACCCACCATCTGGGTGACTGCAGGCTCCTCAGTACAGCTGTACTCCTGTGGGAGACTACAGTAGGCGGGCATGAGGGGCAACGAGATGGAGAATAGGGCCATTTGACCAGCCCAGCTGAAGACCTCTGTCCCTGAAGGCCCCTCTTCCTTTGGCTGCAGGGGTGTAGCAGCCAGTTCAGAAGTGCAGGTCCTCATTACGGCTCCCACACTGTGCATCCCCAGAGAGAGCCCAAGCTTGCTGCCTCCCCTCGCAGAGGAGCAGCTCCAGCAGAGCACAGCAGTGCAAACGGGCCAGAATTGCCCGTTCAAGGCCAGGTGACCCCCAAAGTCCTTTGCATTGCAGCAGGAGAGCACGTGTGATGGCTGGGATAGGCATTTCCCCCCACCTCCTGTGGGGATCACAGCCAAGTTTGGAGGTAAAGGGGGGTTCTCTGGGGTAGTGGAGGGGGTGCCACAAGACCTCAGCACCCCACCAGTAACCCCCACCAGCAGCGCGTCCAGTGAGCCCTTGCACAGCTCAGCCAGCAGTCAATCCAGCAGACGGGTTGGAGGGAGGGACCAGTCCCGAGGTTGCTTTAGCCTGCTTGCAGGGACTGCTTAGTTTATGGAGTAATTTTGCTTTGCATCGTGCATGTTTTCCTGGGAGGGTTTTATCAGTGAAAGCAACCTACCCTACCGGTGCAGGTTTTTTAAACACACGCACACACATAGAGAGGATTATCATCAATTCTGCAGGCAGGTCAAGGGATTCCAGGGAGGAGAGGGGTCCTTCCCCTCTGTAGGGTGGCATGCTTCGGATAGGATAGCCTCGGAGGCATGATTATCTGGGGGGCGGTGGAGGGAGAGCTTTTCGGAGGTTGGGAAGGGACAGCTCCAAATCCTCCAGGCAAAACCCTCCTGCCCAGAGGCCAAAGTGGTGGAGGGTGAGGGGAAGGAATTCATTAGCCATTGAAATGATAAGAACTGCACTTTACAGGTGGCTACTCAAGAACAACAAAACAAGCCATTAAGCTCCAGGATGGGGACAGAGGGAACCTGCCCATCAGGCGTGGATAGATTTTAGACCTTCCTCTTGGAGAAAATCCAGGGCTCCCTGTTTCCCAGACCACATGTGCAGGCCCTGCTTTGAATCCCAGATCTGCACCTTACCCCAAAACTTTCCAGTTAGTAGGGAAGGGAGGTGCTGGAATCAGGCTCAGCAAACCCCACATTCAAAGGAGGCCAAGAACTGTTATCTTTATCACGCAGAGCTGTGAAGTTCAGAGTTCAGGGATGTCCACCATGCTATCCACCATGGCTATCCAGAGTTCAAGGGATGTCCACCATGCTATCAGGGCCAGGAGAGCACCTGAGGAGGGACACTCAGGATGAGTTGGGGCTTGTCATAGCATGGGTGGTTGTCACCCTGCTGGTCCAGAGCTTTACTGGACCACAACAATGTCCATCTAGGTCCAGTGTTATCTTTCCCTTATAACCAACCTTGCTATGTATAGTTCTGGTCACCACAGCTAAGAGAAGTATATTGTAAAGTACGAAAAGGACAACCAGACTGGTCAATTAGCTTGAGCAACACTGCTGGGTGTTGGATGTGGAGACATTTTGTCCATCTCCCATAAGACTACAACAAATTGCAAGGTGGGAGGGTCAGGTCAGATCAGCGGAAGTCCTTCTTCACAGTGCAGAGTCTGATTCTGGGATCTGTGGCACACGATGAAGCAGTCTGGGTGGCTTGCAAAGGGGATGCGATCGATGCACGGAGGATGAGGCTATTTGCAGCCTCTAGTCCTGATGACTGCATAGCCCAGGACTGCCAACACTGACTAACAGCAATGGCTTGTGGGAGGAACGATTGCTAGCCTTGCCTGGAGATGTCAGAATTCAACCTCTTGCGTGTAAAGCTAGTGCTCTGCCACTGAGCTAAATCCCCTCCATATAATATACTTATGTATATTACTTCTGCTATCACAGGCAGTAGTTGCTGAGCCCACGTGATGAGGAAGGTGCCATTTTTGTGTGTCCCACTGGTGGGCTCCCCACAGGCAGCTGGTTGGCTCTGGTGAGGACAGAATGCTGACCCAGGAGCATTTGGAATGATCCAGCAGGACTCTCTTTCATGTTCACTCCTCCAGAAGGGCTCCAAGCAGGCATGGAAGGGAATAAACTTCTTCTCTTGATCATCTCCTGCATCTGACATTCACTGACACTGAGCATGGATGTTCCCAAATTCCATCATGACTAAGAGCCATTAAGAGACATTTTCTCCTCCGTCACAAATTCTTCTATTCAAGCTCCCAGAGTAAGTGGCTATTTATGATGTTCAGGAATCCTATAAATGGATTATGTGCGGTATGAGAAGGAGACCTCCTATTTTAGTATCTGTGCAGCCGAAGCAAGTACAAGAAAGATACTTCCTTAAGCCTGCTCTGAATCTCCTGTCAATGCATTGGGACACAAATGTCAGTCTAATTTACTTATTTTCTTCCTTGTGCCATCATTTTTTCCACTGAACACTAGACCCACACAAACACACACAAACCTGTAACCCGTGTTGTGATGTGCAACCAAGTCATCTCTGATTATGGTGACCCTATGGGGGAAAGCCCTCTAAGATGTCCTGTCCATCACAGCTCCATTCGGTGCTCCCATATTCAAGGCTGTGGCTTCCTTTATGGAGCCAACCCATCTCATATTTGGCCTTTGGTCTTCTGCCTTCAACCTGCCCTACTTCTCCAGGGAGTCCGGCATTCTCACACTGTGCTTGAAGGATGCCATCCTCAGTTTTGTCATTTTTGCTTCCAGAGAAAGTTCTGGCTTGATTTTGGTGTAGGACCTCCCAGTCACCCTACCAAATTTTAATCCAGAAGTGGTTAAAAATGCCAGCTCTGCAACACTGGCCAGTTTCACACTTGCTTGTTTCCAAAGACTGTGGAAGGACCCCAGAATCCAGTGCCGGGTCCAGTGCTGGAGCATCCAATGCAGGGACCACAGGAGCACCTGCTGGAGTGTGCACCAAGCGCCCTGCCCCTTCCAGATTTTTATTGGCTGTTTCAGAGTAACAAGAGGAAATGATTAACTTGCAAGCTGGCAGGATGCTGAGCGAGGAGCCCAATTCTAGGTCATCTTTATCTCCAGGAATGTCCCACACAGCCCTGAACGGTTCTTAGAATGTAAAATTGGTGGGTGGTCCAGTCCAGAGCTTTCTTTTGAAAGACAATCAGATGCTCGGGATTTTTGTTTTTAAAGAAGTAAGGGTTGGCAGTGGGAGTCCAAGGAAAGGATTCAAAGGAAGTGGCGGACAATGAGGGGTTCAGGTCACTTTCTTTTGAAAAAGGTGTGTGTGTGTGTGTGTGTGTGTGTACATAAAAGCACATGTTCTTAACTTTTTTGGGTGGTATAAGGCTGCATGTGTTTTGTTGGTGGGTTGTTATTATTTTGGGGTGCTATGCATGTTTCCTTGAGCATCACCAGTTTGCCTTCTGTGAAACGGATACTGTTTTGCATGTTGTGGATCAAAGATGTGATTTGTAGGGAGGCATGGATTTCCAGCAGTGTATTCTGACTGTGTTTTGTGGGTCTTTTGTTCGGACATCTGCTCTTTAACTGAAATATAAATATAAATATAAATATATAGTGGGGCTGCATGAGAATTTTCCTCCCCTTGTGCATGTGTGCCGCAGAGAAGGCGATGAAGGTGACCAGTGGCATGGAAAGCAAACCCTGCGAGGAAAGGCTGAAGGAAGTGGGGGTGATTGACAGGTAAGCAAAGACCTTCCAGACCTGATAGCAATCTCCAAATACCTTCAGGACAATCATAAGAAAAGAGCCTTTTTCTGTTTCTGGGCTGATCCAGGCTACATCTAATGGGATTAAGTTAGGAGAGAAATGATCCTCAGATGAAGTCTAGGGAAACTTCTTGGCAGAGAGACAAAGCAACAAATTACCTGGAGAGATAGTAGGCTTTTCCTAACTGGAGGCCATAGGATCTATGGAGTCTAGACAGAGGAGACTATTCTGTAGAGCCAGAGCTGGTCCTCTCAGACTGAAGCCTGCCAGAAGTTGGACTACAATTCCCACCATCCTTATCCCAACAGACACAGATGTAAGACTGATAAGAAAGCATTGAAACAGAGCTGTCACCTAATTCATCATGCTGTCCCAACATTCTTCAAGCTGGAAATAAGCCGTGCTGAGCAAGCCTCACGGAGGACCTTCCTTCCTTCCTTCCTTCCTTCCTTCCTTCCTTCCTTCCTTCCTTCCTTCCTTCCTTCCCTCCTTCCTTCCTTCCTTCCTTCTCTCCCTACCTGAGCTGCTTAGCATATGCTTTTTCCAAGCCGCAGGAAATAGTTCCTTCTCTTGCTGATTGCGCAGCACCTGCTAGATTCTCCCGGTTGTATCTGCAGGGGTCTTCCCCTTCACAGTAAAGTCTCTGCTCACTGTTCGGGGTCTCAGGTTTCACACATTCTCTTCCATCTGTGAAGCAGAAAGACCATCAGTGGCAAATGGGTGAGGGCTGATGGATGTCCTTCCCCATTTTAGTGCAGCACTCTCCTGGTTGTGCGGTCCCTGGGTGCCTGGGGAAGCTGATTCTGCTGCACGAACTGTCCCTCTCTGTCCCGTCGAGCTGCTCCATGTGACAATAAGGGATTGAAAAGGACGGAGCTAGTGCTGAGCGGTGACACACTGCAGCCTTGCTTCATCCACGCCCCCGCCCCCGTGCGTGTGCCTTGCTCGCTGTGCATGGGATTATTATTTCCCCCCACGAAGAACGCAAGGCAGCTGACACAGTCCGCCTCCTGCCCATTCTGATTCTCACAACAGGTTAGACCCAGGGCCTGCGAAGGGCTCCAAGTCCCCCAAAGGAGCTTCGTGGATGAGACTTGTGGAGTCCTGCGTGGGACCCACCTCCCAGTCCAGCACTTCAGCCAGTAGCCCACACTGGTGCTGGACTACAATTCCCAACCCACTGTCTACGCTGGACCGATGGGAGTTGTCTCCACTGTTCAGCCTCATCTGGAGAGCGCTGGGTTGGGGAAGGAGGGCACGCAAGAGCTAAGGGAAGATGCAGCTTAATCTTCGAGCACAACCCTGTGCAATCGGCTGGCTGACGTCATGGCTCAAGCAGGGGTTTGTTCTGGAAGCCCTTGGCTGGCCAGGGGCTGGTTGCCCCACTACCTGTTTCCCTGGGTGGTGGCTGGCTTGCAGGGGCTGCTGTGTGTTAGCAGATTCTGTAAGAACAACAAACAGGCCATGCAGGTTGAGAAGTTGTGCAGAAGTCACTGGGGAGCATCCAGATGTGGCTTAAGGGCAAAAGGCAAGCACTTGGGCAGGGAAGAACGGGCCTTGGGAGGCTGGAGTGGAGGTGGACTCAGAGGTGTGAGTGACACCCCTGAAGACTTCAAAGAACACCAAGGAGTGGGGAACTTTTAGCCTGCTCCCTCCGCGTGGTGTCACAGTTAAGGGTGCAGGACTGGGAATCCAGGAGCTCCGGGTTCTGGTTCCCACTCAGCCATGGAGCCCACTGGGTGACTTTGGGCCAGGCATAGGCACTCATCCCAGCCTACCTCACAGGGTTGTTGTTGTGAGGCTACAATGGAGAGGAGAATTATGTGAGCCACCTTGAGTTCCTTGACAGGAAAAATGGTGGGACCAAAGACTAGTGGCCACCTATGGATGGCAACAAAGAGGAAATGGAGCACCAAGAGGAGAGGACAAAAGAGGACACTGATCCCCCTACCCCAACACACACACAGGCATGTGCTAAGGTATAGGTCTAATTTAGAAATTATTATAAATGGAGGCATAGAACATCTCACTATAGCATGGCAGACCGTGGCTAGGTAACCTCTGTCTGCTTTCCAGTGGTTGATGGGCAGCAGCTTTTATGGTTCTTGAACTGGAATTGGACTGGGCAGCCCTTTACATAAGGATGGGTCTCTGGCACCCCTTCAAACAGAGGACTGTCTGCATAAAAAAGAGGCGTGTGGCCACATTAGGTCACAGGGCCACCTTATGGTGGTGGCCAGAGATGGGAGTGTTTGCAGTTCTGGGAGATCATCTAGCTTTCTCTCTTTTGATGCCCTCTGTATTTCCCTCCCTGTCATCTCTGAAAGTCCCATGGAATCAGGCAGGGTGCTGCATGAAACTATGCAAGCATGCCATTTTCAGGCTGCCCTTAGAGATAAAACCCTCTCCAGGCTGGGGATCAAGCACACCCAAAGACCACAGGTCCCCCAACCTGGCCTTCTCTTCAGGCTCCTTGGGGTGGAAGCTTGTGCTCTGTAGAACACCGGCGTGCATTGATCATGCGCAGCATTGTTGTGCTGAGTCCAGCACCTTTTCCCACAGCAGGTGACAGGATGACAGACACAAGCCAGGCATGAGATCCTACCACCTGCTATTTGTATTTCAGATACAGTGCCTCTGAACATGGAGGTTCTGTTTAGCTTGCAGTGCAGAATGTCCTCCACACTCATCCAATGCTCAGATCCCTCAAAGCTGATCTGCTGCTTGTGTGCTGCTGGTGTGTTACCCTGAAGCTGGTGATGAGCTCAGCCTGAGCACCATATCGGTAACTCTGCTTCCGAGGGGCGGCCATATTTGTTGTGGGTGAGCAACCTTCCCTTTGCTTGCATCCTGCAGGATGTGACCATCAAAGACCAGCTTCCAGAACTGCCCCTCCACCTGCCTGCCTTTTCGTGATGCTGCTTTGTTCAAACATGCTGCAGCTCCAGTCAGAGGAAGGAGGCTCTTTGCTCAAGATCAAAAGGTGCTTCTCTAAGAAAAGTAGCACTGCAAGTTTCAGCCACCCAAGGGCCAGGATCCAGCTCTTCAAGAAACTGACGGCAACCTATGTGAGGGAGTCCCCATAATGGCAACAGGGCTTAACTTTTGGGTTGCTTCAGCCCGGCAATGACATCTGAGCAAGCACACGTGGGACCGAGTGAATCAGCTGATGCTGCAGCAGGTGGAGGGAGGGGAGAGCCCTCTCCCCCATGGCAACTCTACGGAAGCAGATCACCGGAAGAAGAGATGGTGGCCTTCAGCTCAGAATCCATCTGTGCTGTGCCAATTGTGCTGCTTGGGATGAGCCCAGGCTAGCTAACTTGAGCTGCGAGGACCTGTAATTGTGAGTTCCTTGAGGACAGAGCTCCTTTAAAGCTCCTGTACAGATCCATCACTCAGATGCTATTATCACCCTCTCATTCATACCCCGGCTTTCTTCCTCTTGCAAGGAACCCAAGGTGGCTAACAAGTTCTCCTTCTCTTCCTTTCACCTCACAACAACCCTGCGAGGTAGTTAGGCCGAGAGTCTGTGACCAGTTCAGTCACCCAGTGAGCCCCATGGCTGAGTGGGGATTAGAACCCAGAGCTCCTGGATCCTCATTCTCACCATCACATCACATGGGCCTTACTAGTCTTACATGATGTAAAAGTAACAATTTGAAACTGATCAGAAAAATTGTCCTAGTGGATGTATTGCACCTTCTGTGTCCTGTCCTCTCCCCACCCACCCAGAATATTTGTGCTTATTACCTTTGTGGCCAAATGATTTTCTTGCTGTTGCAAAGTCCAGCTGGAACGAATACCCCTAAATGTAAACTTAAGCTTGGACCCAGGTAGGTTATGAGGGTTGGCCCCCTGGGTTTGTTTGGAAGGGACAAGAAATAGACACTTCTCTGAAATGGCTAGGTAGACTTCATCGTTAAAGTAAGACTTCAGGTTTTCTCCAAGTTCATTTGGTTCAAATGCTGAAGTGTTTTCAATTGGAGTTAGGATGAGGAGAAGCAGAGATATTCAAAGGCCCAATTTGGTCTAGAGTAATTCTAGAGTTTTCAGTCCCCCGCAAACACCCACACAGACAAAACTTTCCAGGCTAATTAATTCTAGCTTAAATAATCCAAACTGCCTTTGAGGTGGTGAGGAATAAAACCAAAAGTGGACAATTGCACCTGAAAGAATTGGTTCCTCTTTTGGGTGAACACCCTCTTTCCATGGTCTCACATTTTTCTCTTGCTTTCCACATGCTCTGTCAAATTGTAAAACACATCCATGGACTGAAGTTATGAAGCAAAGAGAAAACAGGAAGGGAAAAACAGGCCACTGCTGCGGAAGACCCTTTGGTATACAGGACTGTTTCTGGTTATCTTAAAGCACCCCTTCCCAGTCGGGTGCTCTGTGTGGGACTGACTACTACTGGTAACATCCCCAGCCAGTGGTGCACCAGGCTGGAAAAGGCAGAGAGCAGAACTGGAGGGAAAAGGGCCACACTTTAAAAACTAAAAATGTGGGTTGCATCTTCTTTCAATCAATTTACTTTCTCAAGTCACAAGTGAAATGGATTTGATCTGTAACTAGAGATAGAATTGATTTGGGTCACCAACCATGCTGAATTTTCTCGAAAACTACTCTAGTACAGCTTTGCTTGTAATTTCTAGCACTTATTTTATGAGAAGGGCAAGGGCCAGGCTGGAGCTTTGCTGATGGATTCCAAAAGGAGTGCCAAGTTTTGCAAACTATCTACCACCCTACAAGCTCAGAACTTACTTCATTAGGAGTTAAGCCCTATTCAAAGCAGAATGTCTTAAACTTGGTGGTCTACTTCCATGAGCAGTCTGCAAGTGTCATACTTAGGGGAGAAAATTAGTTACTAATGGGTGATACTAGTGAGAGAAAAATGGAGAATCACACTTCTTTGAACTGCTTCTTGAAATCTCTTTGCATTGACAGGATTTAGGTCTGTTCCTTGAGCATGAATCTGGTGAAAGGAAGCAAGAAATTGAGAGACAAAACCACAGGACACATCCCCAGAAATCTAAGTGTAACAGGCTCTAATTGTGATGGTAACAGGGAACCACCAGATGCAGAAAACTCAGTCCAAACTTGGGTTTTGCAAGGCACCGTCCATCCCACAGATACTCAGCAGTAATAGCCCCAACAACTTTAATGGATTTATTCCAAGTGAAGTGTACACAAGACTAGAACCATAATTTTAATATTGATCAGCTTAAGAGGAGTCCAATTTGTCTGATTCATAAATTGATACCCTTAGTGGACAGGAACCTGACAGATACAAAGAGACAAAAAATGGAGTAATTGGTATTAAAATACACCCTACAGCGCAAATTAAAGGGGAAATTGACTACTGGGAGCACAGAACTCCTTGTTGCAAGAGTAAATGCAGAGAGAGATGAACTATTTTTCTAAGTGATTATAGCATGCCCTCCTAAACATGTTTTACCAGACTTCACAGAAAGTTCAGTGGGCCCCACTTCAGAGTATATGTTTTCCATCAGTGCTATACATGTTTATTTAAAAAGTTAGCCCACTGAACTCACTGAAACTTACTCCCTGGTATGTATGTATGTATGTATGTATGTATGCAGGACAAGTACATTTCCTTAGGAGGAAACCATTTGAACTCACTGGGATGCACGTATGGACAGACGTGGCTGTGAGGCATCTTGGATTGTAATCCCATGCTCCAGACATGCTTGGAAATAAGCAAGGCTCTGTTTGAGGTTCAAATGACAGTAACTTTAAAGTCGCATTTTATCAAAATAAAATAAGATGGCTTTAGGTCTGATTAAGCAAACAGTTGAGAAAGACAGACAGACAGACAGACACCTGAAACAGATCACCTGAGATACCTGGAACAAAACAAACAAATGAAATGAAATAGGATGACTTCAAATGCCATTAAAGCAGTTCAATTATTTAGCGTTCTCCAGTGTCCTGTACTCAATCCATTTTTAATAGAGTGTAATTAAGGTTTCCCCAACCGGATTCACACATGTGTAAATATTTCAGAGGAAGACAGATTTTTCCACCCTTGAGCAAGTCGCTCTCTCAAATGACACCTCTGGTTAAAAGTAGGGCTTTAGGGGACTGGAGAGTCAGAGGTGCTTTCCTCGTGCAAGGGAGAAAGCAACAAGTGTGAGAAAAAAGAGAAAGTGTGTTTGTTCGGGAGGATGAGACCAGCTCACCAGAAAAGATTGGGGTGTAGTCTGCCCGATTCAGACAGTTCTGGGGCTCCCCACTTCCTTTCCCCTTCCTAGACCTGGTGACTTTTCAGGAGGGGATCCGAAGCGCGCTTCCTTTTGGTGGAACCGAAGTAAAAGCGGGCAGAGGCCAGATTTTAGCCCCTGGCCGGTTTAATCCGAACTCAGTCCCAGCCAGGACCCAAGATTTACTCCCGAATTATCACACTTTAAATCTCAGTCTGCTTCTCAAAAGCTGCCCTCAGGTGCCATCCAAGACTCCTACGGGAGTTACTTCCGAGTCAACTGTGAAAGGATCGGGCCGACAGCTTTCTCCCCCCTCCTCCGCCGCACCGATTTCCCAGGGCTTTCTATTCCCTAAGCAGAGCGACTCCGAATTCGGAAGCTCCGAGGACGACTGGAAGTAAATACGATCAGGAAAGCACGCCAGAGCATGCCACTCTGCCAGAAATAAACGTCAAAGAAACGAGAGCGAGAAAGTTTGAGCAAAGAGTTGGAAGGAAGCTGCGAGGTCCGCGTAAAAACGCCCGCCCGAGCGAGCCCGCTCCTGCGCTCTTCCCACGACCTCTCCCTTCTCCGCGAGCTCCCGTGCGCTCCGCGAGGGCGCCTTCCTCCTTATGGCATCGGAACCGGCACGGCGGGAGCGGTCTGGCTGCTTCGGGACCTGGCGCGCCCCGGCAACGCGGCGCGCCGCATCCCCGGGCGCTCTGACGGGTCTTGCAGGTCGGTCCGCGCTCGGGAAGGCAGCGCCGGCTCCGTCCCGACTCAGCCTTTACGCAGCTCACCAGTCGGCCCCTGGAAGTTCACACGAGCTATTCACAAACACTCCCGTTCGTAGGGCCTGCCCCGCGGGGAGGCGGTCGCTACGTTACCGAACCGCTCTCCGGATCGCAGCCTTCCAGGAGCTGGCGACCGCCACGGCGCTTGCTGCGCTTTCGGAGTCCTCCGGCGCAGCCAGCCTCTCTCTTCCTCCCTCGCCCCTCCCCACAAATAATCACTAGTGGATAGAAGGGGGGGAAAGTCGACTGAAGCAACCGGCAATCTCCCAGCCCCTTCCTTGGGACGGATCCCTCCGGTGGAACCGAGTGTGCAAGAGTGGTAGTGGTGGTGCCTGGTACCGGAAAGGTCCGGCCCGGGACGCAGGCCCGCGGGGCAAAAACCCCAAAAACAAAGCTCAAAATGAGACGCCCGATTTGCAGAACTGGCTGGCAAATGCTCCGAAGTCTACGTATTCGCAGCACCCTTTCTTCAAAGGACACCCCCATTTGTGAAAAGGGATGGATCCGCAGGGAGGGGACTTCATGTCGAGGGAAACATAAGCGGAAAGCTTTTGGCGGAGGGGCGCAAGAGAACCAAATACCCGCTCGCCTGCTCTGGGCTCTGTACTTAATTGAGCAGATGCCCCTGGGCAGACCAGCGGTGGACGCACGGCTTCCCAGAGATTCACTGGGGCGCCAGTTAAAAGAATGGGACAATCGGGGCGAATTTCCAAGCAAGGGCGCAGCCCGAGCCCCGCCGCAAACCTCGCAGCAGGGAAAAACGTTAAGGTTTCAGCCACGAGCGCATCAAGATTACATGTAGTTCGGAGTGAACAGGCATGATTACAGGGAAGGATCGGGACGCCTATCCAGATACAGCAGACCTGCCCTCGCGGCCGGAACCCAGGAGTCATTTACTCCGGAGTAAATCCACTGCGGTGGAGGAACACCGCCCGATTTGTTAATTTTTCAAGGGACGCCAGGCGACGCACAAACACACACACACCCGGAACGGCTGTTATAAAATTTATTCTCTTTTTAAAGTTCTTTCTTGCAGGGGGTGGGAGAAGGGAAACGCAGGGAAGTAAGTTCTCGTCAAAAAAACAAACAAAAAAACAAACAAAAAGCCAACCAAAAACAAAATCCCGGACAATAGCAATAGCAACCTAAAACGACCAAATTCGTGGGGCCGAAATGTTCTCCAAACTATCCCACGAGCAAGTCCACGAATAGGGGAAGGGGGAACGGAAGAGGGGAATTTACAGACATTTACAAGCGCCAGGAAATAGACCAGAAAAAGACTCAGGCTGTTTCTCTCTCCCCTAAGCCCCGTCACCAACAGCAAAAAAAGTTGCTTTTCAAAAGTCCTGGAAATTCGGATTCGCTTCCATTTCGTATGCCCAGGGTTCCACTCCCTATCCGAAGTAAGCTTACTCCAAACTGAGGGCCCCTCGACTCCGAAAGGGAAACAAACTTTGGCTACAGGTATCCCACGCGCACTTACTCTCCGGGAGGCTTAATTTCTGACTATGGGATCGGAACGTTTTTTTCAAGATTACCTTGAAGGTTCAAGTGTACCAAGCGATGAAAAAGGTATCTTTTAATGGAACAAGCTCTATTTATTTTAAAAATCTCTTTTACATTTTTCTTCATCTTAAAAATGGACAGCCAGACAAGATTAGCAAGGGATGAGGAAAGGAAAACAGAATTCTGAACCCCAACAATTAAAAACACAAATGCGAACGACGGAGGCCGGGCCGGGCGCTCACGGCGCATCTCATCCTCTGGACTCCTCTCGAAGGGGAGAGAAAAACCGCCCCGGCAAAGGTACAAGGCCAAGCACTCCCCGTCCGAAGTTCTCCCCAGACCGGTGGCAAATATCTGGAGGCGGCGTGTGCGTGGGGGAAGAATTTCACAGCAGCTCTTGCCCAGGTTCGCGGTAAAGGGCGCTCTATCCAGACAAGGAATTCACTTTTTGCCCCTTGAAAGGGAACAGAGTCCGCCTGACGGGAGCGAGTCGGCCGGTTCGCGTGCCTCCGCTTCGCCCCCTCCTGCGCCCTCGCCCGACCCCTCCCACCCGCCGCCTCGATTTCGATTGCCTGGCGCCGAAGGGGAAGGGGGACCTGGCGGAGTCCACCGGGGCCGCGCCCGGGAGCAGTCCTGGCGCCGGTGGCCGGGCCGGGCAACGGGCCCGCGGCAGACGGGGCGCACGGCGGAGCGCGCGGACGGCCCCGGCTAGATGTGCGTGAGCGGTACCGTCCCGTTCACGGCCGCGCCGCCGCCCTGGTAGTGCTGGTGGACGCCGTGGAGCCGGGTGCCCGGCAGCGAGGACGGGTCCGCCGCGTCGCCGCCGGGGGGCAGGTACACACTGATCATGTCGCGCAGGTCGCCCAGGCAGGCGCGCTGAGAGTGCGAGGCGATGGCCGGCGGCGGCGAGCTGGGCTCGGACTTCACCACGGAGCCCATGGTCCCCAGGCCCATGGCGTGGCCCGGCGGCTGCGGGCCGTAGGCGGCGGCGGCGGCGGCGGCCATGCTGTAGGTGGAGGCGGCGCCGCTCAGGTAGGGCTGCGCGCTGGTCATGATGGGGCTGTACTGCAGGCCGCCCACGTCGTAGCGGTGCACGGGCGGCAGCTGCGCGCCGCCCATGGCCGGGTGCTGGCCGTAGCCCAGCTGCTCGGGCATCAGCGAGGCGTACGCGCCGTTGGGCCAGCCGTTCACGTGCGCGTACGAGTCCAGGCGCTGGCCCACGCCGACGGGGCTGCTGCCCGCGCCCGCGCCCGCGCCGCCCGGCGCCAGCAGGCCGCCCGGCAGCGCGTACTTGTCCTTCTTGAGCAGCGTCTTGGTCTTGCGGCGCGGCCGGTACTTGTAATCCGGGTACTCCTTCATGTGGACGGCGCGCAGCCGCTTCGCCTCGTCGATGAAGGGGCGCTTCTCGCCGTCGCTCAGCAGCTTCCAGTCCGCGCCCAGCCGCTTGGAGATCTCCGAGTTGTGCATCTTGGGGTTCTCCTGGGCCATCTTGCGCCGCTGGCCGCGCGACCACACCATGAAGGCGTTCATGGGCCTCTTCACGCGGTCCTGGTCGGCGGCGCCGGCCCCGCCGCCGCCGCCCCCTCCGCCGCCGCCCCCTTTGCCATTGCCGCCCGGGGCGCTGCTGCCAGCCGGGCCTCCTCCTCCGGAGCTGGGCTGGGGAGCCTTCAGCTCGCCCTCCAGCATGCCGTACATGGTCGGGGAGGGCAGGAGGTGCGCCAGCTTGGCGCGCGGAGGGGCCGCGGGGGACCGGCCTGGCAGAGCGGGGGCGCGGCTCAGGGAAGTGCGTGGCCCGCGCGGCGACGCTTCTCTCGCCCGGCGGAGCAGCAGGAGAACGAGCCGCAGACTCTTGCGGGCTCTTCCGACGGCCTCAGCTCAGCCGCTGCCTCCCCGCGCCCCGAACTCTCCGGCCCTATCCACGCTTCAGCCTTTCTCTCCGGGCCGGTTGATTGACGGCCTATAAATGAGGCGCCGGCGGCCAATCAGAGCGCAGGCCCCTTGACGCAGGATACTGGCCCAGGATCGCATCCTCCCTCTCCCCACCCGTCCAAAGCTGAAACTTTTATGGGGGGGAGTCCTCTTTCCTCCCTGAGGGACCCCTCCTCTCCTTTAGCCCCTCGCCAAACGATGAGCGTGAACTGATTAGTTGCATTATTATTTTTAATATCGCATCCACCCAATACGTGCTGCTTCCTCCTTCCTCATCCAGAGTAAGATTTTGAGTGGTCAGCAAGTCTCCAACATGCATCATGTGATAAAAATCATCTTTTTTACTGAGGGATGCTTAAAACAACAACACCTCTGTCATCAGCGCCTTTTCCGTGCCCTGCCTCCCCTGCCGCCTCAGAACGAGATGCGACCATCCCACACGGGTCTAAAAAGAGGGTTCCTGACCCCGCTCTCTTCTTTTCCGTCCAACACTGTGCTCCCGAACGTGTGTACTCTATAGGAAGCCCAGTTCAACCTGGTCCCGGGCGAACCGGGGCAGGACTGCAGTCCTAGCCAAGCTTACTGGGGAAACTTCGGCCCGCGGTGCTGTCCACGTAAAAGCCTTCTGCCTGTACATCCCTAAAACACACGATTCCGAGGAACCGTGTCTCTTGCCGTGCAAGTCAGATCCCCGCGTAAGCTTTCACCCGGGGGGGGGGGGGGGATTTTTCACTTTCATGTTGCGGGGTGGGCGGTGGAAGGAAAAAGAAAAGCGCTTTTCCGTTCGACGCTTCCCCAGAGAATTCCACCTGATTGAAGTGCAGCTGCGGAGGAGCCCTGCCAGAAAAAAAAAATCTGGCAACCGCTTCGAAAAGTTGGCCGAGTCGCTGTGCCTGTTTGACGGGGCTTAGAGAAGCGATTTTGCGGGTGGGGAGAAGCCTTTGCGGAAGGGAGACGGGCTCGCCTGGAGGAGCGTTGCCCGAGATTGGGAACCACTCCCGCTCCATCTCTCGCTCTCCGCATGGCTGTAACCCGAGCACAGAACAGGGCTTGGATTCTTCCCGCTACTCAAACCCCGTGAAAATAAGCGACCTCTTTTCCTTGACAAACAAGCATCAATGAACCAGTGCGCGCTCGCTCTCTCCAAATACTGGAAAGCAGCCGAGGCCTTTGGGGGCTGGGGGCAAAATAAGCGAGAGTTTACGGCTGCCCACACATCTTGCCCACTGCGGCCTCTTTCTGAATGCTCCTTCCCTTTTCAATTTTTCCACTTGGCTGCTGCCCGGGAGGTGGGGACGAGGGGGGGGGGGCGGTGTGGACGGCCACCATTTTTGGAAAATCCGTTCGCATGGCAACCACCCAGCAGCCGCTGGCGGGGAGGGAGAGAGAGAAAGGAAACTTTTGTGGGGGCGGCTGGAAGCACCGGCTCGCTGGGACTGTCAATCAAGGGGCCTCCCCTCTTCTCCCCCCACCCCCCACGCACACACCTGCGAGGCCCACCGAATCGCAAGCTGCGAGCCCAACTCTTAAAGGCGCAGCGTCTCTCCAGCACGCGCGCATGGGGCGCCCCCGTGCGCGTGTCCGGGCGTGCGCGCTGCGCGAAGCACTGCGGTTGTGCTCCTCGCAAGCAGGAAGCCGGGAGACGCGGGAGCACGCGAGCAGACACCCGGGACAACTTCTGGAGGGTAGGCAAATGTGAGGATCCGCTTACTCCCGAGTCGCTCCCAGGAGGGACTCGTCCCGCAGACCGCACTGGGGCAAAACTTCCTCTTCTCGCTGCCCGGGTATCTGCAAAGAAGGGTACGGAGAGCCGCTGTCCAGGCCGGCAAATCGTCATCTGTAATGACTTTTTCACCTGGATAAGTACGTGTGCATGCCGCTTCGTGGATCTGCCTGAACGCGAGCGGAGAAGGACGAGCGAGAGCTTAATGGCATACTTGCAAAGGGCTGGCAAAGCGAAAGAACGTCTGAATGGGACAGTTGTGGGGTGGTGTGGGGACTGAATGGTGTGGGGACTGGTGTCCAGCTGTCTCCAGCGAGTGGACAGAAGCAGCTGAACTCTCCAAGGAGGGGCTCAAAACTGTGGGCAGCGCAAAGCGGCGGCCACGGGCAGGAGGGAACTTCTGAAAGTTCCCAGGATTTGGGCCGATTCTCTTCCGGCTTTTCCTGCCCAGAGTCGTCCGTATTCAGTTCCCCGGTTCAGCTTTTCCGTCTGCATTTGGGGAGGGGGGGGGCAGGCAAAAACCACAAACGCACGACTCCGATCGTGGACGCCACAATCGCTCTGTGAGGCCCGGAAGGTTGCAGTCCTGAAGGCTCAGCTTGCCGCGGCGGGATTCAACGGAGTGAATTTGGGCTGACTTGTCCTGTCAGCGGGCGCAAGTCTCTGGGCAGTTTGTGCCGGCTCAGAAGCAAACCTATAGAGTCCGACGGGGCTTATTGAGGGAGTAAAGACTGCAAGTCTATCTATCCCCCTTGCCTGGAAGGAAGTCCCAGCAGACGGCAACGACTTTCTGATGGAGACGAAAAGGATTGTTGTATATTTCTGCAGTTCCCGAACACTTATCAAGAATAAGGTCCCTTTGCCCTCAGAGGGGCTTGCTTGAAAGTCAGTATACAAAGAATCACGTTGGGTTATGGATAGGTTCTGTCGTATTATCTTATATACATATAATTACATGGGCATTATATGCATTATCAATATTTTTTTCTTTAAAAAAGCTATAGAGAATGAATTCGTGCAAGAAGGCGCTTCTAGCCACTCGTTCCAATTTTTTTCCCCCAGGCACAGAAATATAGCCAGAGTGGGGAAGCTTCTCCTGTGGGATTTCTGCCTGTCACACATCACCTAAAGCACAGGAGGGACAGGGAAGAGAAAAACTAGCAACCCCACTCCGGAATGGACACTGCAATTTGAAGCACCCTGAAAAAAATCTGCTGCCAAGAAGCTTTTTTTCCAAACGGGGGCCCAGCTATTCTGAAACAATTTCAGGGAAATTTCGGCGCCTACTTTTAAAGGCGCTGAACTAATTAATTCTCTACTTCTGAGAAGCTCGGGGTCTCGGTGCTGTCTGAGAGACTCTTTCCCTCCGACGTTGGTCCTCCATAAAGTTTACAGGTTCTTTGAGTTTTACTGGAGCATATTAGGACCATAACATTGGCCCCAAATAAAGCTGTCCGGAGCGCCTTTGATTTAAAGACGATTCCCACGAGCGCCCCGTCGCGGGCTCCAGGCGCCTTCGTGAAACACATTTTTCCAAATTTACTTCACACACACTTGGTATTCACATCAAATAAACATTTGTGTATTATTGGTCAGATTATTTCCACCTCACCTACTACAGGGTGGAAAGTATTCTGCGCATGGTCAGAGGCACTGCTTTCTTGATTGCATGTCAGGGTGGATCTTTGGTCTTAGCATGGGCTCTGGAACAGTTAACTTCGGGTTTGTCTTAGGGGATATGACGATTCAGTGGGAAAGGAGCAAAGAAGGCTGCAGTTTAGAGTAGGAAGAAACTTCCTTCACCCCCTCAACCCAGACACGGGTTCTCTCTCTGTTCTCAAGCCATCCCAGGCCCATCAAAAGTACAAGAACAAACGGGCAGATCTGCTATGTGGAAATGAAGAATTCTGCTCTTGGAACAAATCGCTGTTGCTTTTCCGGATTCGCTTTGAAGCCCCCGTGCATAAACGGGGCAGAGCTAACTGTCCCCAAGTTATAGTCACTATTGGTATTATCACTATTGGCTATTAATCGGATCTGAATAAATAATTTCATCCATCTCGCCTCGAAAGTCAATCCTGCGGGGCTCAGTGGGGTTACTTGTGAGTATTAAAACCAGATTAAAGTTCCGAGCGCTTGTTGCAAAATGCGATTCGGGCACCCGAAGCGAAACTTTCATACAAAGAAAGCGCTTTGTCGTTCCATGCGAGCTACTCCCGGGGGTGTTTGTAAGATTTTGGGTAGGGAGGCAAAAAGGGAGAATAACGCTCGACTGAGCTAAAAGCAAAGGTTGGTAGAGGAACTTCAGTCCGCAAGCGCACTACTCAGGAGTAGGTCCCGCAGGTTTCCGGTTTAAACTCGCTTCTCAACAGTTGGGATCGGCTAGGTCACTGTTTCAGTAAGCGTGTTCTGTGTTTTAAATCAACGTTTTCTGTCTTACAAATATAACTCCTCCTTTGTTTTTTAAACCACTTTCACGCCGACGCAGAAGGTGCAGATAAGGCTTGCAATGGTGCCCGACAGCTAGCCTCCCTGGATTCAGTAGGACTTCCTTCCGAGTTGACATGCTTAGGATTGCTCTGTAAACAGATCGCGCTGGATCTTACACCGCCCGCCCCCCAACCCCGCCTGTGCGCTCAAGAAACAAAGGCTACTAAAATAAATCAAAGCATTAAAACGAACCGTTTTACAGGGCTGGGGGGGGGGGGGGCAGTCAGGATCTTTTAAGCCCGGCCTGTTTCTTTCTTCATTCTTTGCAGTGAACTTTGTACACCGCCTTGCGATTTACCCATGAAGGGCGGTATAGAAATACGTTAAGCCGGCGAAAACGGTGGATCCGTGAGGAGCGCGCTGGCTTGGGAAACGAGCGGGACGGGAGAGCTCTGCAGCCGGCCCCGTTCCCAAATACCGAGTGGGACAGAGCGCTTCCCTCACGCGCTGGAAGAGTCTCCTCCGAAGCAAATCCTGCGTGATTCGATAGGCCAGGCCAGAGGCCACGATCGCCCGAAGCCTGACTTGAGAGCGAGCGAGCAAGATGATGGCAGGACTCAAGCCCTGGAACGGAAAGTGAGCTGGATCTTCAGAAAATCGCTCTGCCAGCTCAAGCGTGCGCAGGTCTACTCAGAAGGAGGCCCCGCCGAGTTCAATGGCTCCGGGATAAGTAGAACAGCCTTGATGAGAACCCTGATCGTGAGGATGGATCCGGTTATTGCAGCTTTATTCGAACGGGTCACTGCCCAGTAGGTTTCTCAGGCCGTCTTCCCTGCGAGGAGACTTCGATTTTTTTCATCGGAAGGAGGCTCCTTTAACCCCACCCCCCACCCCGCTTCCCCTTTCCAATTTGTTTTCCACCACCCAACACGGAGAGGGCTTTCCTCTCTTTGGCCTCGATTCTCTTGCTGAACCAAGTCTGAAAAGTTAAGCTTTTCCTGACGGTGGACATCCATCCTAAAGCTCACGTACTACAGTGTGACTCCCAGGAAATACAGTGCTACTTCCGAGTAAACCTGCAAAAAATTACGTTCAACAAGCTGCCTTCTTGCCACGGAGGTAGTCAAACCAACCTACTCTACAGGATTGTTGTAGCAAGCAGTCTGTGAAGCCCCTCAAAAGCTGGGGACCCCCCCCCCCAGCAGGTCTGAGGTGGCAGAATGCACAAGTCACTTAGAAACAGAGCGAGTCAGAAGGGGTCTCCCGGGCCATCTAGTCTGACCCCCGGCTCCAGCCGTCTCCGCTCATGACATGCCCACCATGTGCATGTCCAGCCTATCCTTGAACACCCGCACCGATCGAAGCCCACTTGCAAGAGGAGAAAGAGATTAAGTTTCAAACAAGTTGGGTCTGCAATAAAATGTTGCAGTTTGGAGTACTAGAAAAGACATGGAGAGGGAGGAGGAAGAAGCAATGCCTGGCTTGAATTCTCCAATGTGCAGGCCAGAGCAAGCCAGTTGGTGAAATCGGGCAGCTCCCCACAGCCATGATGTGCTTCTTGGCTGACGTCCCGTGGCCCAGACTAGTGCCAGAATCCAGCATGTGCTGCCTGTTCTCTCGGCAGCTCCAGCCCATGCAGCAAGGCAGTCAGAGTGCTGGGCTGGGAGCCCCGGAGGTCCGGATGCTAGTCCCCACTCAGCCATGGCGCTCACTGGGTGACTTGGGGCCAGTCACTCTCAGCCTAGCCTACCTTCCAGGGCTGTGGTTGTGAGGTTAACACAGGGATGAGGACAACCTTGGAAATGGTCTTGGGTTCCTTGCAAGAGGGGGACAGGTAGCGCATGAGTACAATGTAATAATAAAGAGTGCCATTGAGGTAGCAAAACCCAAGCCTTGCTCCTTGCCCCCAAGGAGCTTACAGTCTCGTATTTAAGAGCAGGGAAAATCCCTATGGACTCCTTGTACAGGGTTTTCCCCCCTTTGTTTGGTGCGTGTGTGTGGGGGGGCAGGGGGGGTCAGAAGAGTAGAAATGGAGACACCCTTAGAATTAAGAACAGAATCTTCCCCAGCCAGGGGGCTCAGATTTGTGCAGAAAACCACCAGATTGCCTCTCTTAATAAGAAAGGAAGAAAATAATTTTTAAAAATTAGCATTGCCCTTCATTTCCCTTACTAGCATGCTGGGGAAGCAACCCAGCACTGAAACTAGAAATGTCAAATCCCTAGAAAGTTGAGCGTAAATTCTCAACCTATGTGCAAGTAAGGGTGATCCAAGGAACACAGTGCCCATCATGTCTGAGTAATGTGGGCTGCATTGCAAAAACACTCTTGTGATTGACACCCCAATCCAAACTTGGGGTTTTCAGTTAGAACCCAACCTCTGGCCAAGACTTGCAGCCCAATCTTATATAGGCTTTAGTGCTTCTGATCACAACAGATTTATTCCCAACGAACCCACAATGTCCCCTGCCTTTCCAGGAGCGTAAGTGGATATGTTAATGAGTTATTTAGGAGAATCAAATTTGATTTTACTTTCTGTTTAGGGAGCCTAAACCAATATCCTTGCAAGGATAGCTGGAGAAACTCCCCATTAAATGACAAAGATGGTCAACATCAGTGTGGATCAGATCTTGATTGGACTGGAAACTTTCTAAAGTTAGTATGTGTGTGGGGAGGGGGAGAGAGAGAAAGAGAGAGAGATTATGTCTGGGCAAAAGCAAACAACTCACATCCACTGACAAGGTGTAACCAGCAGAGGTTGCAGTTGTGAGTGGATTGGGCCCTCATGAATTTATTCCATCAATTTGCATGGCCTCACTGGAATCAGCCACTGCTAAATTGTGCAAATCCCTTTGCAAGGTACAGAAGAAGTAATTAAAATTCAGCTGAATTTCTTCGTAAAGAGCCCTTCTTGCCTCCTTCAAAGTATTGGGGTGGCATTGAACTCTCTGAATCAGCAACCTTTTTATTTGTCTTCCAACACAGCACTCAGGCTCTGCCTTCAAGAACCCCAACATATCCCTGCCACATACTTGACCCCCACAGAATATTTATTTATTTAAAACATTTTTATGCCGCCCCCATCGCAACAAAGCCTCGGGGTGGCTCACAACAGAAACAAAATACATTAATAAATAACAATATACCAATAAAAATTATTTTAAAACCTCTGTATTTAAAATATAGAATGAATCTGCTGGTATTTCCTTAGGGTGCGATCGTATGCCTACAGCTCCTAGCCTGAATATCAATTCCTGTATTCTTTGACGGGTTGAAATAATTCTTCTGCCTCACCAAAGCAGCTTGGTTTGCAAAAATCAATTTGCAAAACCAAGCATGGCATCCACTGCTAGAGGTACAGGTACAGGGGTGAGTGAAAGAGTTGGCAACCCAACTTCTCTCTCGCGCCTCCTCCCCAAAAGTTAATTCTTACAGTAGTCAAGCTGCAATCAAAGGATGTCCAACTTGAGTGGAGTGAATTTGTCTCCAAGTCATGTGACTACATAGGTCCAAAGGGAGCCTGGGAGAAATTCATGCCAGTGAACCAGGAAAGATCCTTTGGAAGGTAAAGGAATGAGTTTAAGTTCAGAACTGCTGGTAAGAGAAGTCGGACCATCATTTTTCCCTCCAAAGACAATACGTCAGAATACCTTGAGTGGGAAAACAGCAGTCACTTTTGTGTGGGTCATTTTTGCTGTGCAAACGATACATACCACACACATTCATTCAGCACAGCCTCTCCACAATAAGGTTGGATTGTTGCAATACTGATGAATTACCGTTTTCCCTCCTGATGGTGTCAGAAGCAAGGCAAACATAGATTTCTTTTCCCTAAACACCCTTCATCTCTGCAGTATCCAGTATAATAGTCATTTCTTGGGGAAATATTTTCTTTTTCCCATTCCCCTCTGATTCTGTTTCGGCAAAGAAGAACTAGTTGTATTCCTAAGCAATAAAAACTCTTTTATCATCTTTCTTTTTTCTTTTGTATTAATGAAATCAGACTCTGATTGTACTGATTTAACTTGTTGATATGTCAAAAGCAAACTCTTTCTGAATGCTAAATCTACCCCTCAGAGCACTTCAATCCACAAGCAATGGGGATGAATTGGGGAAGTGCTACATTTATTTTCAAAGTATCCCCTCCCGCACTATCATAGCAAATTAAGATCCTGAAGGGGTTCCATGAAGGATAAATTATTAAAATATACCCTGTTTTAATTGACGTTATAGAGGATCTAAATGTGCTTTCCTGTCTCTTTCTCTCTCCCCCACCCGCCTTCTTTTAAGCAAAAGCGAGTGAAAGAAAAGTAGCAGTTTGCTAAATAAACCCCGAGCCAGTTCTCGGAATGGGGGTTTCAAGTAAATGAATAGTCATTAGTACCTTTTCAGTGATGCGGGCCTTTTGATCAGGGAAGAAATTAGCTCGAAAAGACACACAATAGAAAGCTGCCCCTATAATAGGAAGAGAATGGGATAGCTCCAGCTCCTAACAACACCTCTTTCTTTAAATTGGGGGAAGCGGCTGCTTTTCAGCTACAGCTGTTCATTTCATAGAAGGATCCTGGTGGAGGAAAACAGACGGGCGTAAACTGTTGCACCGTTAAAAGAGAGAGAGAGAGAGAAAGCGCCCCCCCTTTTGTGTGCACAAACATGTCTAAGGCAGATGCCGCCCACCTGGCTGTTGTTCCTATGAACTGACATCATCTTTGGGGGCATGGTTGGTGGTAGGATAGTTCCAAGCCAGGCTTTCTTTCCAGAAAAGGATGGATCGAAGCACTGCAAGTTTCTCCATCAAGGGATGGCTTGCCAGTGGATTCCCCTCCCTGAACAGAGTAATTCTGCTTGGACCGAGTCCAATTAGAGATGGTAATTTAACCATCACATCTCGATACCGTCCAAATGCTAAAGTTGTCAGGTGGTTCACCAGCGTGAAAAGCATAAAACACAGCAAGATGACAGTACAAGATGAAATAAAAAGGAAACACCCAAGACCCTAACATACAACTTCTAAACGTTTCAAGTTTCAGCGTGCACCTGAAATTCAAGGCAGTAGCCATGCAAAATGTTCGGCACAAGGAATACATGTAAAGGAAACCAGGTTGGAGGACTTCACCACCTGGGGGTTGGGGTGGGGTGGGGGGAAAGGTCTTCAGTCAGTACCCAAAAGGACTTGAAGTCATTCTGGAGAAGGTACAATGCAGACAGAGGGCCATCACCAAAAAGGCCCTGACTGTCAAAAGGATGCACCTCCCTCTTTTAGCCAGGGCACTGGGAGAGGGAGCAGATAGGTGGGGCTACAATTCCCATCAGCTCTAGTAAACATTGGGGATGATGGAAATTGCCATCCCAAACACCTGCAGGACATCACATTGGGGGTGGCTGTTCTAAAGCATTCTATGCAGAGTAATAACATTGCTGCTATTTTGGTGGAAAGGCAACCCCAGAACCCTTGCTTCACCTCCCTGCTCATAAACCATGAAGCACATGCCACTGAATTTGAATGCACATTTTCCCCTTCCCCATTTCCTCTGCCCTCCTCAGTCTCATTCCTCTGCTGCCTCATCCTCTCAAGATCGATGCTGTCAGCTCCTCTGGACAACGCTTTTCCTTTCTCCCTTGGCAAAGTCTGTTGGCACACAGCTGACCCAATGATTCTGATTTCAAGAGGGATGGCATTCAGTGTCTCCTTTCCAATTTCCAGGTACCCAGGGAAGCTGGGATGCTACCACACACCGGTCAGACACACCCCTTGCCTTGGGAGTGGGATTCCAGGCATCTCAGTAGAACTTCCCAGTGCCAACCACAAATTCAGACAAATTCAGGCTTTCCTGCAGACAAATCTATTTCCATGTCCTTATCTTAAAAGCTGATAAAATAAGCACTCATAAGGCAATGCTTCTGTTTTTCTTTTGTTATCTGTGCTGCATTTTCATCTAAAAACCAAGATAAGGTGTGAGATAAGGATAAACAAAATAGCACTTTGGCCTTTGGGGATGTGAACAGGATCTTCTGGGTGAACTCTGGTTGATTTGCAAGGAATCAACTTCAGATTGCAGATTTCAGATTTTGACTTCAGATTCAAGTTTCACAGAATAGCTAATAAAATGCACAATCACCTGTCCCAACACTCACATTGCCCTTTGCAGAATTATTTTGCTGAAATAAATGGGGGGGGGGGTTGAACAGAAGTATTGTGAGCTCCACTCCGTCTGGCTACTTCACTCCAAGGGGGGGAAAGGAAGAAAAATCCAAAGCTCCAAATTCTTTACCTTTGAAAATAGTGCCTTTTGCAATAGGCTCTGGTTGGAGGAATTTCTGGGAAACAGAGAGATGCTAAATATTTCCATCTACCCCGATTTAAGGGTACAGCTTCTCTGTCATGCAATTTTGCTGTGGAGAGCCAGTGTGATGCAGAGGTAAAGAGTGCTGGAAAGAGGTTTGTCAGGGCTTGGTAGACCTAGGTTCTCGCTACACAGCTCAGCGGGTGAAGCTGGGCTTACATGGCTTCCAAGTTTCTCTCCTCTCTGTTTCATCCTTCCAACAACATCCTGTGTGGTAGGTTATGCTGAGAGCCAGTGCTGGTCCAAAGTCACCCAGCTAGCTGCCTAGCAGAACGGGGACTAGAACCTTGATCTTCAGAGTCCCTGCCCAAAGCTCCATCCACTACACCACAGTGACTCTCCAGTGTAATGTAATAACAATAATAAGAGTAAGACACCTGCAGAACAGAAAATGTGTGTGTCCATGCCATGAAGGGTTACTTGTCCATCCTTCAGAGCCTATTGCTGTGAAACGCACCCAAACAATCCAGGGTGCATTTATTTTGCTAAGCTGATAACCTCTCAAGCCATTCTCTTAACTGAATGCTGAAGATAAATGGCACAATTATTTGCTTCTGTTGTTGTTGTTATTGTTATTGTCACCACCACCACCACCAATTCTATACCACCTATAGCCAAAGCTCCCTGGTATTCATAAAAACAGATAACAATCTGTAAACCTATTCATCAAAACAGATAATAAAATTTAGAAAACATTAAAAAGTTTAAAATGGCTAAAAAAGACAATAGCAAAGAAAGACCCTGTGGAAACCCCAGCAATGGGAATTGTAGACCTTGTCTCTGTCTAAACAGGTTTGGGTTCAATGAAATTGCCACATATTTGCGGCTCTCTCTCTCTCTCTCTCTCTCTCAGATAAGGGGTTATGATTTTTCCAAGGCTAATGGATTAAATGGCAGGTAACCCTGGCACTTCTAGTGCTCTCATGATGCCTGACCACTGGCTCTGCCGATGGGGAATGTTGGGAAATTGCTGTCTGAAACTTCTGGGGGTTGCCAGCCGTGCCTTCCCCTGAAGCAGACGTTTCCTTGAGCCCCCTGCTTCCCACCCATATCTTTCAGACTTCAGCTCGCATCAGCACCAGGATTGCTAGGAGCCGAAGTTGAAGGCGCTTGGCGGTCCCTCCTTACCTACTCTTGTTGTGCCTTCAAGTACCAGGTGACTCTCAGGCAGGTTAAGAAAGGAAATTCATGCTACTCCCCGGAGAGGGGCAATGTCCCTCCTGAGTACGGAGGCATTGGAGGCTGGCTTGCTGAATAGAAACACGACCCTTTTGGCAATGGATCCATTTACAGGACTGCAGGAGGAGCAGAAGGGTGAAGGGGAACGCGATCTGTTGGTGACATCCATTCTGGGGGAAATTGCAATCAACCGTCTTGACACGGTCGGTCATTCACAACTGGCTCGAAGGTAACCTGTCACCATTTGCGTGCATATGCTGCCACACATCACGACGGCCTCCCCAAAGTCTGCGTGCCGGCAAGAGTGGGGGCTCTGTTGTGTGTGGACGAATGGAAGGGGGGTGGAAGGTCTGGAGGGGCACACACCCAAAGCACCCCATGGGGTGTGTGCGAGGCTGCATTTTGCTCCAAGTCTGTATCCCGTTCTAGGAAAGGAGGAAAGAGAGAGAGTGGGGCAGAGGCCAAGTGGAAGAAACAAGGGGGTCCGGCTGGCCAAGTCAGACTTGGATGTGCCCCTTGAGATGTGGTGGGACAGGATGAGGGGTCCCCTTGAACGGAAGTGAGGCAGAATCCCACTGCATACCTAACACGAAGAGGGAGGGGGCATGGCCTGGTGGAAGAGCCCCTACTTTGGACCTGGGTTTGTTCTAGCAGCTCCAGTTTGTGTGAACAGTTCTGGGGTAGATGGATTGAGGGGTCAAGTTGCGTAGTACTAGAGGGTCAATTTTGCAGCAGGAGAGCCTGCTCTGGCTTAATCAGCCTGGAGGGACTCTTGCATGGTGCCTTCCTTGCATTTCCTGTCTCAAGATTTCCCACCTTGGACTCATCCATTGTGCCCAGATGCCTTTTACACAGTTGGCCGTGCTTTGTTATGCCACGCTGGCCCAGTTGGAGGGACTGTTGGAGGGTCAGAGAACCCATAAGGAGCCATAGCCACAAAACGAACCCTGGGTTGTTTGAGGGTTGTCCTGTGAACCCAGCAACCTCTGCTGCTTGGGTTCTTGTGATATGACAAGCCAGGGACTCCAGGTGCCATGCAGAATTGGAGCTTGGCAGAGAAGAGAAGGAATGCTCTGTCCTTCCTTCCTTCCGTCCTTCCTTCCGTCCGTCCTTCCTTCCAGCAAATTTAGTTAAAATTGTAATAGAAAGTAAACACAGTTTCCATGCAATTCACTTCTGTGCAAGTGTGCATACGCAGCACTGCTGTTTTACAATACCATCCCCTGCATGTATACTAAAAGCAAAAGGGGCAGTTCCTCCACCCGCTGGACCCAGTTTCTGTTCCTACTCAGAACTAATCCCCACCAAGTTCGATGGAATTTACTTCCACATACGTAGGTATGGGATTACAGCTTTACAGTGCAATGGCACAGGAGGCAGGTTGCATTGAGTTCAATGGGACAGGAGTCCATGCAGAAGTAAGCCTCACTGAGTTCTATGGGACACACGTCCTGGTAAATATGTATATAGGATTGAGGGCTTAGCACTGCTTTAAATATGGCTCAATAGATACAGGATTACAATAAATTGTATCCCATCCAAGGAGATTTATCCCCATCACTCTGCCCCCCCAATGTAGCTAGGACCCCAGCCTTAAACATACTCCTAAATGTTCTTTTTAATTTTTCCTGTGTTTGCAAAGAAATCTGCTCTGGGCTTCCAGGCATCTCTTCCTTGTATTTCCTATCTCAAGACGCCCTGGGCCTTGCCTAAGGATTTGCATGTGCAATTACCACCCTGATGGGCGAATACAAAGATTTAACAGGTGTGAAATGCTAAAGGAGCCATTCATCCTTAGTTTGTATATGCATACATTAGGGTCATATTTGCATTCACCCCTACTGTGCAGGCAGGAGCCCAGCCTTTCAGTTCTTATAAGTTAAAGTTTTCCTGAATTAACTCACTCGGCTTCTTCAGGGAAGAAGACTACAAAACATTTGGGCAGCCCTTTCTTTTCTCCTGGGTGTTATTATCTAATATACACTCCTACATTTATTTATTTATTTATTTATTTATTTGGCATTTTTGTATGCCGTCCCATTTGCATAAGCCTCGGGACGGCTTCCAACATTATAAATAAATACACATATATAAATATATACTTATATAAAATCTGGAAACATCCTGGCACAAAATTATAAAACCAATAAATAAAATCAGTGATTATTAAAATATCATTTAAATAAAAAGGTCTTGCCCTGGTGCCGAAAAACAAAGAACAACGGCACCAGGCGGACCTCTCTGGGGAGTGCATTCCATAAGTGGGGCGCCACCGCAGAGAAGGCCCTCCTCCGGGTACTTTGCCTCCTAATGTCTTTCACGGAGGGTTCCCGGAGGAGGCCCTCTGCCGCCCATCTCAGGGGGTGGGAGGGCAAATACGGAAGAAGGCGTTCCTTTAGGTATCCAGGTCCCAAGCCGTTAAGGGCTTTATAGGTGATAACCAGCACCTTGAATTGGGCCTGGACTTCAATGGGGAGCCAGTGAAGCTGGTAGAGGATTGGGGTTATATGAGAATAATGCCCAGTCCTCGTCAGCAACCTGGCAGTTCTATTTTGCACCATCTGAAGTATTCGGACGGTCTTCAAGGTCAGCCCCATGTAAAGCGTGTTACAGAAGTCCAATCGGGAAGTAACCAATGCATGTGTCACTGTCGCCAGGCAATCATTCTCCATGCAAGAGAACAATACATTCTCAATACATTCTCAATTCTCAATACATGGCTATTCCAGATTTTGCTTTTGGGAAGGCAATGATCTGGGTGCAAATCTTCCAGTCAGCCATGGCATTCACCCTGGGATGTAACCCATTTCAAATTCTTTGGAGGAAGGCTGCTGGTTAAGAAGACATAAGTAAATACATAGAAATGACCAAGTAACTTTCATTTTGCTCCATTCTGGATGTCCTATTCTGCTATGGTCATTCTTCCATCTGCCGTTATCCCATCTTCACACTGACAAAAGTACTGTGGCAACTCTGTACCACTTTCTTGTAAAAAAAAGAAAAGAAAAATTCTGCATGACTTACAGAATAATTTTTCCATGCAGAAATATTGAATTGCCTCTCTCTCTCTCTCTCTCCCTCTCTCTCTCTCTCCCCCCCCCCCCCCCCGTGCTTGTAGTTCCTTGTACAGATTTTGATTTGACTCTTTTCTTTTTGATACTTGGCATGGGCTGCAATTCTGCACACACTTACCTGGGAGTAAGTCCCATTAAACTGTGAAAAGGGGTCTATTTCTGAGCAGCTGTATACAGGATTGTACTGTTAACTGTGGGAGAAGAGACAGGCTTTTACATCAGAAAATGTGAGCTAGTCAGGAGTTTAGTGACGGATAATGTAGAATAACATATTTGCTATAGACTATCTGGGAAATTCAGAGCAGATACCAAACCAAAACCATCTTAGACTGGGGCGATGTGAAAGAAGAAACACTTATCTTCACTTATTTTTTCTGGAACTACCTCATTCCTAATACCTTGAGAACAAGTATCAGGGAGAAAGGAACTGAAGGCTGAGGAAAGAAACTTCCCTGCATGCCTTACATATACCAAAGGGCCACGTGCCACCAACTTCCCTCACTGGAAGAATCCTGAGAAGTTATGTTCTGATACCTATTAACTGTGATTTGCAGGGGAGATGATGATGAAGATGAAAATACTGATCTACCATGATTTAGAGGCAGGATAGAGAAGGAGATGTGGTGGACCATAGTAACAAAATTGGGATTGTCCAATTTAGTGGGATCAAACCCAAAGTCTGTTGGGAGAGCCAGTGTGGTATAGTGAACTGGGTTCTAGTCTTCACTCAGCCATGGAGCTCACTGGGTGACTTTGGGTCAGTTGCAGACTCTCAGCCCAACCTACCTCACAGGGTTGTTTTTGTGAGGCTAAGATTGAGAGGAGGAGGAGAATGTTGTCAGTTGCCTTGAATTCCTTGGAAGGAAAGAAGGCAGGCAATAAACAAACAAACAAACAAATTTAGTCCAACAGAAGCCAACCACAGAGGGTGTGCTGGTTGCTATACAGATCAAGAGTTCAGGTCCACTGGGCAAAAAACCAGGGGCAAATCTGCATATACTGTATATATTTTGCATATGCTTCAAAATCTCTCTCTGTATTACTAAAGGTCCCTGTCTTCCAAGGCCAAACTTATTTGTAAAAAGAGATCCATGGATGGGGGAGAGGTGGGCAGTTGATTTGAGGAAAAATCAGGCAAAAAGAGTCAAAGGAGGAGGTGAAATCCATATGCATGAGAAGCCTTGGGAATCTGATATCACAGAGATCATCAGGAGCACGGAAACCTTCCCAGCAAGTACCTATGGACATCAAGACGGTGGAGCAGATGGCCTCCAAAGGAAGATGCGGTGCTCTACCTCTCACTGGCCATCCCCTACCACCACCTCTGGTCAACCAAATGTTTATGAGGATCCCACATGTAGGACACGAGGACAAGATGCAGCTGCACTGATGCATCCCGGAATCATAGAGTTGGAAGGAGCCAGAAGGCCACTGTGTCCAACCCGCTGCTCAGTCCCACTTCAACCATCCCTCTCAGCTGGCTGTCCAGCTGCATCTCAGTGATGAGGACGCCTCACGGCATGGTAGGTCAGTTAATTTCATTCAGCTGAAGGGTTGAATTGCATTTTGGAGATGCTGGGTGGGAGAGGCCAGTGGGAAATGGCGGAAGGATAAACTACCCTAAATCACAGAATATTTTTTGCTTTAAGTTTACAGTGGCAGAAGCCAAGCTTCAGAACGACACAAAAGCTGGGAAGCCATGCAAGATTGGAGATTGTGGGAAAGGGGAAGGGGTTGTGCCCATCTGGAGACTCGGATGACTAGACAATATTTCCCTCCAGGGAGCAGGATTCAATGGAAGCTCTACTCCAAGCAAATCACAGCTCACCCTCCATCGTTGGTGGACCATCTGGAGTTCATTGAACTTCTTGTTTTGGCATCCCACCATGCAAGGAGGGCCGTTCAGCCTGATTTTGAGGAGCATGCTGAAAAATGGGTAATTTCAGGAAAGACACGAGGATTTTCTAATATTCCAGGCAGCTGCCTTGTCCCCTTCATAGTCTGCAGGCACGGAGCCACTCAGCAAGAAGCAGAGAGGTAGCTTGCCATAAATTGACATGTCCTGACAAGACAGCCTGTTTGCTTTCATTGTTCACGAACCCAAACCACTTGTCTCATCACTTGTTGTTCACGTTTGATCAAGCACTGTGAGAATTGTCACTCCTGATAAACTTCTTGTCACTACATTAAGCGTTGTAATCCCTCATGTCCCCACTCATTCTTCCTGGCCAAGTTCTGCTTGTTGCTCCTTCTGAAAGTGTTTTGCCACCTGGTTCAGAAACGAGCCATGAGTAAAACCAGAGCTGGAGACCGTACAGTTCCACCAAGGGAAGTTTTTGGCTGTTGGGTGGACACATAGGAGAATGAATAGAATATAATTAATTGGTGGGTAATTTGTAGAGCAGGATTTACTGCGACAGGATGCTCCTATACATTCTGGGGATTAAGGCTGCCATATTAGCATTTGCTGATAAATTAAGGCTGCAGTCCTGTAGTGTCTTGGTAGGGAGCATGCCTCACTGAAAATGGGGCTTACTTCTGAGTAGATGTGCTCAATATTACACAGGAAGCCAGCATGTCCACTCATCCAGCGGTCATACTGGTGAACTCAATGGGCTTACCTCTGAGTAGACATCAGAATCAGATTATGGCCATAGTCAACCATGATAGACCTATTAGAACAGAGCTGTCCCAAAAGATTGAGGCTATCTGAGGCAGATGTCAATTCTATGCATGGAAGTTGATCAGACTGGCACATCCCCCTCTTGCTGGAGGGGAGCAAGCTAGCTAGCAAAGGGCAGGCTAAGTGTGTATACACATTTACACCTGGCCTTCAGCACCTCTTCCCAACTGTGGCCTCTGCCATCTGGGGTGGCCACCCCACCTTGCCTTCATGGCTGGGCTGGCCCACCAGTCTCACATTCACAGGACTGCTGTGCCTTGAATCCGCAAACACTGTTATAAGAAAGTACTGGTCCCATTGGACTACATTACTCCCACCATCCCTGACCGTTGGCTGTGATAGTTGGGAATGATGGGGCATGCGATCCAACAGTACCTGGGGACCTGTGTTTGGGAAATGCTTCTTAAAAGTGAACACCTTTTCTGACATGGGGAAATGCCTCTTTTAACATAGTGTTTCCCCTCTGACACATTAAGAAGAAATATTAGTATTATTTTAAAAAACTCTATCCCTCCATGTATTTGTCATCTCCACAGTCTCGTTATTCTAGCCTTCCTGAACCTGTTATTCTCCAGATGTTTTGGACTTGCATACTTGAGCACCCAAACATCAAAACCCAGCATGGCCAAGGATCCCTAGTGCTGAACCTTGTGGCCCCAGACTTTGGGAAGGCATTAGGCGGCTTTCAGCCAGGACAAGAAATAGGAGGTGCCTAATCAGTGTGAATGGCTGATAGGCAGGTGGCAGAATTGATTTGTATTTTCCACCATGAATCTGTTTGCTTTCTCTCCTGCCAGACTGCAATTTCCTTGGGGCGCTCGGCTCTGTGCTTAGCTCTCAAATGAAAATGAACACCTTCCTTGGGCATTGAGGGATTTTCAAGACAACAGGGAGAGACCTGAGTAGACATACCAAACTTGTGATGTTCCTGCGGCCCATTTTTGGGTCAGGTGGCTCTGAATTCCGCCCTCTGTGTGGAGGCGCCCTCTGTTGGAAGGGGCATTCAACCCCTTTTGAAGGGAGGGATCCATAAGAAGGGCCAGCAACACTGCCCCTCCTTTCCGGGTCGTTTTTAAGGCACCTCACTGCCAAAATGTGGGCTGCCCTGGCAGAGGGGAAGGGCCCCTGGGTGTGGACCCCAAGGGGCTCTTTTCAACAACAGTATAACTTTACCTGGAAGTGATTATTGCTAAACATGCATGCATATCAGTTAGGAGATGACAGTGTTATGCAGATCTGAGCTCTGTTTTCTCCTCCTCCTGTCCCTCTCCTTGTCATCTAGTTGCTTGCTCAGACCCTTCTCTTTCCAATCTCTCCTTCGCTGCCCAGGTGCTTCTGGAAGTCAGGGGACCCTTCCCTGAAGTGAGCAAGAGGAAGAGTTTGCAGGGGGTTCTGGGAACTGGCAGCAAGAACCTCCAGGGGTGCAGCACTTGGCAGATGGCCAAAAATGCCTGACAAAGCCCGAAGTCAACCCTGGATGAGAGCTGGAAATCTCTGGGGAAGGTGAAGTTAAAGCTGGAAGTCACTATTTGCCACGTGGTTTGCTTCTTTTCTTGGGAAGAAAAGCACATGTGGGGCTTTTGTAGCCATGAAAAGGTTACTAAGGAAAATAAAAGAAAAGCTAGTTTTGTAGGGTAGGGGTTTTAGGGGGTGGGAGGAAGGGGGATATGAGAACTACTTTGCTCAGCTTCATTTTAATAAAAAGGCATGCTGCCTTTTGTCGGCAGCACTAATAAGAAAATATACAATAGAGCAGATGATAATTGCAGTGAGGTAACCTCCCATTTTTCTCAATTTTTGCTCATTTTTCTTTGATAGGATTGCAGGTATGTCAGGCAGAAGAGCTGCTGCTCAGCCAGACTTGATTAGTTCTGGGAGCTGCATGTCCTTCCTTCCACCAAAAGAACAATGTACAGAGGAAGAGAAAGAAAGCAAGGGCACAGCAAAACAATCCATGTGGCCAAAAACATTTTGCCCTGCACATCTTTGCAGAAGAGCATGAGTTATGCTCAATTCTGTCCCACCTCCTTGGGTGGGCTTCCCAGCAGGAGTGGTTGCCCCACCTATATCCACTCAATTAGTCAACACTTTTGTCCTCTGGTTCAGCCCAAGACAGTCCCTGCCCATAAGCTTACAATGGAAGAGAGATCGCACAAAAGGAAAGTAGGCTGGGAGGGGAGAAGAAAAAAGAAAATTCAGGCATGCGCTTCTTAGCTGCGTTCTGGGCAATGAGCTGCTCTTTTGGTTGCACCTTAATAGCATGCTCCTGTTTTTTAGAAATACAGGTTGTCTCCTTCTACCAAGCTGGATGGCAAGTCCAGCTGGTTCTGTATTGCCTACACCAGCTTGTCCCAACCAGATGCACTCCACAGCTCCATATGATGGGGTTCTTCAAGGTTTCAGGCTGAAGACCTTCCTCTTTCTAGAAGCAGTGGAAGCTGGTTGCCCCCAAGTCAGTGGGACAGTGAATCCACTCTGAACATTGATCTGAACTTTGAAGGAGTTCAGAAGTTCTGCAATGCGGGTTCAGCACCATGGGCCTCTCGCAGGCAGCCCCTTAAGCATTCAGGTTACACTGACAGTGGAGCCACCAGCATCTGCTGTTTACCTAAGAACCACCTGAAGGCTGCCAGCTCTTAGTCCACAGGTGCACTCTCTCAGTAAAGCACTGCAAGAAAGCAGCCAGCCCTTGGTCTGCCCAGCCCAGCCAGCACATTGACACGAACCAGTGCTCTCTGAGGTTTCAAGTCACTGTTTTTCCGGCTGTGTCTGGAAGGACTGGGGACTGAATCTGGGATCTTCTGCATGCAAACCAGGTGCTCTTCCACGGTACCTCTAACACCTGGGTCCACTTAGGTGCCAGTTGAAATGACTGGGGTTATTCCCTGCTTTGGTGCAAATTATTGGTGCTTTGCATTTCTTTTGCATTTCTCTAGTACTAGGTAAGTGTTGTTTTCTTTCTTTCCTTTTTTCCTTTTTCACTTTTTGCCTTTTGCTTTCTGCTTCCTCTCCCTCTCTCTCTCCCCCCTCCCTCCCTCCCTCCCTCCTTCCTTTCTTCCTTCCTTCCTTCTCTTCATTAGGGAGAATTCAGTGTCTTATTTTTCACTTATAAATTAACCATTTGGCATGTCTTCATCTCTTCATAATGCATTTCTTCTTCTGCAATGTTTGGAAACCAATTGCACGTAGCAATCACATTCCACCGGTTGCGCTTCCCCTGAAAGAAACAGATCCCAAGGTACGCTTGTGCACCAGGCAAGATATAGAACTACAAATGCACATATCAATGGAGGCAACTGCACTCATGCGGAGCTAGAGCCGGAAGCACCATTTATGCTTGCAGCAGCTGTTCAAGACACGGCAGGCCTGCCAGGGGAAAGGGAGCCAAAGCAATCTGGAAAGCGCTGCCAAGCCCCAGCATGTCCTGCAGGGAAGGGCCACCTCTGCTGGGTGCAGGCAGTTCCTGTGCATGGCCACACAGGCGACAGAAGAGGGATGGCCAAAGAAGGCAGCCTCTTTCCCTTCCGTCAGTCCCAGTTAGTAACATCTCAAGCACCTGCCAAGGCAAGGGGTCTCTCTGGGACGTTCAGTGTCAGCCTCTCTCATTAAGCTGACATTCAGCTGGCTAACTAACAGATGCCTTTGACATGAGCCTCTGTGTAATCTCTTTAACCTTGTCCCATGGACAGCCAGTGAGTCACAACTGAGTAGGTCACCTGCAAATTAGGTTTTGCGTCCAAGTCTGTTTCATCCTTCTGATAGCCAACCTTTTCCCTTCCCTTCCCTTCCCTTCCCTTTCATGTTTGGCAATGTTTACTTTAGTCCTCAAAACAATCCTTATGCTTGATTTTAAACCATGATTTGTAGTCAGATCTTAAGCTACACTTTCCCAATTTGAATGTAACAAGAAACCATGGTTTAAATTCTCCCAGGAGTATTTCCACCCACCCATCCAATATATGTAGAGCAGGGGTCCTCAAACTTTTTCAAGGGGGCCAGTTGAAAGATGGCAGCTAGACACATGGGCTGGTGAGGAGTGGGGGCCTGGGTGCGCGGGCCGATGAGGCAGGTGTGCACGAGGTGGCGTCGGGCACATGTGGCTGCTCAGAGATCTCCCAGCAAGTCCAAAACCATCTCCGAGCGAGCAAGCCACCGCCTCCAGCCTGCGCTGCAAGGCAGTGGCGAGCACGCCTGTGCAGGGGAGGCAGGCAGTGATGGCAGCTTGCTCTCTCGGAGATCGTTTTGAACTCACTGGGAGATCTCCTAACAAGTCCAAACCCATCTCCGAGCGAGCAAGCCACTGCCTCCTGCCCATGCAGTGAGCAAGCACGCGGGCCGGGGGCGGTGGCACGGGCCAGATGAATGGGCATGGTGGTCTGGATCCATCCTGTGGGCCATAGTTGGAGCACCCATGATGTAGAGTACTTATCAGATACTTTCCAACACAAGTAGGTTATGATTAAATGACAAAATAACAATTTAGGGCACAAGCCTATACATGTTTAGATAGAAGAAAGGCCTACATTTCCCAGCATTCCTCAGACAGGACTGGAAAGAGAATCACAATCAAACAACAGAGCATTGATATTATCATTGCAGGCAGTCCCCGGGTTATGGACGAGTTCTTTTCCTGAGAATGTACTTAAGTCAAATTTGTATGTAAGTTGGATCACAAATATAAAAAGCATATAAAACATTTAAGAAACACTTCCATATACACTAAATATATTAAACACGATGCAACATTTTAATAATAATAACAATACAGTAATAATAAAGTAACTGAACAAAGGGCAAGAGAATCTGTATGTGTGTGTACAGGTATAGTTCTGAAAACAGTTTAGATAGAAATGTAAACAAATAGGTAAAAGATGATTAACGGTTAACACTTCTTGAGCGAAGGTTAAGCCTAACATTAAGGGATTGGTGCTGGAGCATCAGGAGTTGATTGTGCTGCTGAGGGGAGGAGGGAGGGGAGGGGGGCATTACTGCTGGAGTCATGCTCTAGTTCTGACTTCACGGCTTGCAGGCATCGCTTTCCCTCTTCTCCTTCCCTTCCTCCTCCCTTCTTCTCCTTGCTGTCTGGCACCATGGATGCCCACTTGCTGCTCAAGAGTGAAATGGAACCTCTGGGTTTGCTCCTTCTTAAGTAGGGGTTGTCTGTAACCGGGATGTTGGCAACCAAGAGACTCCCTGTATTACTGCTCCCCCTCCTACTGTTATTGCTGTAACGGTATATTTGCATCCCACCTTTCTTCCTTTTACAAGAAACTCAAGGCAGTTTCCAAGGTTCTCTCCCTCTCCATTTTATCCTCACAACAACCCTGTGAGGTAGGTTGGGCTGAAAGTCCGTGACTGGCCCAAAGTCACCCAGCGGGCTCCCTGGCTGACTGGGGACTGGGACTTTAACCATGGCAGCACGTTGGGTCCAAAACAATAAAGTGGCATGTGAAATCCAATCCTACTTTCAGTTAAAGACCTGGCAACTATTTTTCCCCCTATGGCAACCAAGATGGCCTCCAGATTTCCTACACCCCCGTCAGCCCAGGGACCATGTGAGCCCTGCATGTGCCCTGAAGTCCCCTTTCCAATGTCTCTTTACCATTGAACTGGGCTTGGATTGGACTGTCTTCAAACAGAGGACGCTAAGTCCTTTGTAAAGCGACATGCACATGGTAGGCATGTCAGGACTGGAGCCTGCTGGAGCTGGGGGTCAGACTAGATGGCCCAGGAGACCCCTTCTGACTCGCTCTGTTTCATACTCAGGCACTTGGCCACCCTAGGGCCCCTTCTGCTTGCTCTCCTCTCCAATATGTCAACTGCTCAGCCAACAGTGAACCTTCCCTACAAACATGAAGGGAGCTCAGCACTGCCAGAATTCTTCTTTTCTCCACTCCCACTCCCACAACATCTTCTGGTAAGGTGCATGCACAAGTGTTCCCTTGCAAGTCTTTGCAGGCAACCATTGACAAAACCCCGAGCAGCTCCCAGAAGTGAATAACTCACTCAAATTTCAAATGCTCACCAGATACTGTCAGAAAGCCGGCTCAGCTCACTGTTTTCCCAATCTTAAAGACTGAGTCAATTGTCAGGATTAATTAATTGTCAGGATTGCTGGTGATCACTTTTTGGCACACTTGCATGCGTGCACACACACACAACCTCTCCCCCCCCCATATACTTTAGAAATACTTTTTTAAAATTAACAATTAGAATCATAGCATGTTACAGTTGTACTACTGCTGCTAATTAAAAGACTCACTTACTAGGCTTTGAGAAGAAGGAAAAAAGAAACAAACAAGTCTTAATTTGCCAGATTAATTTTATGGCCTGTTCTATTTAGTGAAACTGCACCTTCGGGTGAAAATGACAAATCTGGATTGTCAAAGTGGGCTTGATAAGAAAGATAAAGGTCATCTATTTTAATGTCACAGAAGGTCTTATTAAAGGAATCTTAATTGCGTGAGGTATCTATGAAAACATTAATTAAATACTGTCGGGAATAATTAGGTCCAGTTACTGATGGCTTAATTAAAGTTGGTTTCCTATTTTAAAAGAAAATCCTGGTTGGTCCAGTATCTGTCTTCTGCCAGGATAAGTGATAATATGTCAGTGGAAAAGTACCCAAACAGTAACCTTGAGCATCTGTGGGAGAAAGGGAATACGGCCGATGGAAACCTTCTTGCTTGTCCTACCTTGGATGGGGTGCTGGTGGAAAATCTTCTGGTTTATGATTTCAATAAATTCAAGAGGCAGAAGCAGCCGTTCTGCAGTTTCCCATGCAGAGCCTTTTGTAACTTCACCGGTGACCATGTGCAAAGACCAACAGAACTTGGAAAGGAAGGGCTTTGCTTGGTCAAGCTACCACTGCTGATGCCCCAGAAGTCTGTGTGAGCCAGGCTTGAAGGCGATCTCTTTCTCCTTGCTCTCCCAAATTAAGATTCAGTGGTATAATCCATCTCTGTGCTAGCGATGTGCAAGGAATCTGCTTTATGAGGAAGATATGTTGGGCTCCCCGTGCACTGCATGAGCAGGGCCATGCTTCTGCACCCATCACTGCCACCAGCAGCAGTGGGTGGAGAGTAACATAGAAACAGAGCAAGTCAGAAGGGGTCTCCTCGGCCATCTGGTCTGACCTCCGGCACCAGCCGGCTCCGCTCACGACATGCCCACCATGTGGACGTCCAGCCACTGGTCATGGCGGCTGGCATGCCTGCCTGAAACTCCCCTCTGTTGCATCTTGCACCTGCTCCGGATAGGGGAGTTTGCTGGTTGCACAACTGGGAGTCTGTGAACGTTCATGGAATTCCTCTTGGCTTGGCTAACTTTGCAGGAGTAGGCCGAGCTTGAGAGGAAGTCCATGGATTCTGAAAGGATGGATCTGAAAGGGTTCATCTGAACCGTTCTCTAAGCCCAAAGATTTTACCTAGCCATTATACCACCGATGGACCAAGACTTTAATTGTGTTGTGCAGTTGCTTTGGACTAAGTTCATGTTAAATACTGGATACTTTTCTGCTATGTATCTGGGAGAGTTCCAGCACTTCACCGTCAGTTTGAGGTTTTCACTGTCCTGAACAATTTGCTGTCATCTGCAAAAGCCAGCTCCCTTAGCACCCTAACCCTTGACTCTCGATAATTTAGGAATACGTCCAGTGGCACTGACTTTTACACAGATCCCTGGAGGAATCCACAACTAACATTCTTGCATTGTAAAAGCAGTCCTTTTGTTTAGGTCTTCTATTTCCTGGTTTGTTTTGTTTCCCCCCTCTTATCAGTCCACATAAAGACCTACCCTTTATCCCATAATTTCTAAGGCTACAATCCTATGCACACTTTCCTGGGAGTAAATTCCATTGTGGGACTTGGTGTTTGGATAAAGTTCAATTTTCATGGCAAATTTCTGTAAGAACCTTTGAGGAAAGACTTTAGAGAGTTGTTGCTTCCAAAATCTCATGGATCATCCCATTTGTAGCGTTGTAGACTCACAGAAAATATCGTAAATGAGTGACAGTCTCCGATTATTGTCACCTCACTTATTCTTTGTTTTCTGCATTGTCATCATTTCCAGCCTAAATAATTTGTTACAGTAATCTAATTTACTGGTTGCTTTTGCATGTGAACACACACACACACACACACACACACACACACACAGACAGAGTTCAAGGTTTTCAATCCAAATGCAAAAAATCTATAACCCAAACAGAGTGACAGGTTTCAGCCTGGCACTCTTTACTGAACTTGTACTTCTTGGAGAGTAACATTTTTCAAACGACAGACACAGAGGTCTTTTTATCAGGGGTACCAAGCCTTGGGGTACTTCTGGAACAACAGACATTATAAGCGACCCTGCAATTATGAAATGCAAACACTCAAATCCGGAGATAGGGCTGAATGCTTTATCTCCAGTGTGAGGCAGAGATAATTCTTCCCCATCCAAAATGGTATGCTGACAGCTCCATCCTGACCACACTGCAGTCTCACTTTTTACTCTCAAATACATATGCTCCAGATCACAGGCGATCAGTGTGGATCTGTCGTGTGAACTCTGAAATGCATGAAGACATGCAGGCTACAGGCACCCAGAGAAGTAAGTTGAGCAAGCTTTCCGTAACATAAACATAATTAACTGCACAAGGAAGTCAGGCTTCTGCAAAAGATGAGCACTTACCTGGCATGTTGTGCGATTTGCTGTAAAGATTCTTTTCTTCCTGACAAGATTTTGGCAAAAAAATAATAAAATAATAAAAAGAAAAGAATAATGTGGATGAAATGCAATAACGAAGAGTCAGAATTTGTCCCGTTATCAGCTCCTCACATACAAGCAGGGAGTCCAGTGCAGGCACAGGAGGGAAAGAAAAGACTATAAGTCCCGGGATCGTCTCATTCAGGCAAGATTGCTTCATACAAAAGTTGACAATGCGCTCACGGAATCCATTGTTGATATTCAACATATTTTAAATAGCTGAACAGTGCAGACAATAAGGCGGGAAGGAAAACTCGGAGAGGAGGCTGGCCCTGGGCTGTCAGTTCATCGGCTGAAAAACACTGTCAAAAACAGCCCGGTGAAAATGCAGGTCTGACTTTTTCCATGATCTGGGAAGACAAAAATCATATATCAATTAAAGCCGTCCTTTGCATGTCACTGTCTTTTAAGCAGGAATCATTGTGTTCAGAGTGTGCTGGAGCTACAACTGGGGGTGGGGGTGGACGAAGCTGTTGCTGATGCTTTCTATCCAGTGATAATTCCACAGCCATTGATTATTATTAGAACCTTGATCAAAGGCATGGATGTGGCACATATTCACTTTTGCTTAAATGTGCATATGGATTTAAAAATGTAAATCATTTCGTCTTTCCATGGGTTATAAATCTACTCTGTGATTTGTTCTAACTACAGTTGTTTGTAAACGATCCCATGAAAATTGGGAAGAGAAATCGGGATGTGGAAGGAAATTTCACTGAATTTCTCCAGTGGGATGAGAAATTCTCCAGTTGTATCTCCCAGGCTCAGCATTAGCAAGGGCTGTAGCCCTGCTTCTTGCATTTTTATGAGGGTCTTTTTTGGGGGGGGGGGGTTGTACTGCAACTCCAAGTGGCAACAATAGCAACTGTACTGGCGGCCTGGTACCTAATTTTGCATTCTTTACAATACCCCAGACATACCATTTTTCCAGGAAATTGTGATGTGAGGGGAGTTGGGGGAGCAAAATTCCTCAGGAAATTCTTTAAAGTGGCTCCTTATTTCTAGCAGGGTAAGAAGTGAAGAGAAAATGTCAGGACCTTCTAAAAATGTTGGGCTTAGCTCTAGTGGCCATTCTGTAGGTTTCAATACCCAGGATCTTTCAGATGAATAAAATTTCCAAGGGTTGAGGATGGATCCATCCTGTCTGTTGTGCAGGTGCAATGACTGGACATGGGAAAACAGGACCCCAATCCACACTCCTTGGGCATGGCAAGAACTTGTTAAAAATGGCTTAAAATTTCTACTCCTCCAAATTGTTTTCAAAAACAGCTTCTTTTCTATCACATTGCATGAGAAAAAAACTGGCACAGCACTAATTTCAACCATGGTTGGTTGCTTTAGCTGGGAATTGTCTTGCAGCAGAGCAAAACATGGCTTGATGCCTTGTCTGGGGCTTGTTTCTCTCCTACCAATTTTGCCACCCTTCAGAGCAGTTCCGTTTCCAGGCTGCCCTTTCAGAGCACCCTTGTTTCAGGGTGGATGCTAACGCAAACATGCCAGGCATAAGCCAGAGATGTTCAGCAGACCCAAGACAAATGTTTTTGCTGAAGAAGACATAGCCTGAAATCAACAGATGTGAGAGCCAGATATTAAGCAGCGATCCGCCAATTTGTGGTGGCTCCCACAGCCACTTCTCAAATACCCCCAAGTGCCCATGCAAAAAGATGGGGCCACACATAAAGCATTCCCTTCCTGCTTTTTCACTCTAGGTGGCATTGTGCTATAGTGGAAGAATGTCATTACAAAAGCTGGAAGATAGACTTGATCTCCCCTTTGCACTACAGATCCCATTTCCCCTGCTCTTAAACAAAAACACACGAGTGGAAGTGGAATTGCCCTTTAGCCAACACTGAGCAAAAGCAAGTAGGCTGACTGCGCCCTGCAGAGGCCCTCAGGAACCTCCATTAGGTGTTTGACAGAGACGTGCACCTTCCGGAAGGAGGAGGGCGCTCCACAAGAAAGGCCGCTTTCTCCTTATGGTGTTTCCCTGTGCTTGGCTTTAAAAGAGTTGTCAGAGATTTTGCTTCTATTCCAGTCTATTTACTTATTTAAAATATTTCTGCTCCATTTAGTAGATGCTCCAAAGTTCCATAGTGGCTTACAAATATTAAAAAAAATTAAAAGCAACAGAATAGCTATATCCATGCCTATATTAATATCATCCATCTATATCTATATCTATACCCATATGGAATGCGCTCCCCAGAGAGGGACCTCCATATGGGCACATTCCATATGGGTATAGATACCTGGGTACCTGGTGACATTGTTATTTGTTTTTCAGCACCAGGCTAAGACCTTTTTATTTAAAACTTATTTTAATTGCTAAATTATTGAATTAATTAGGATTTTAACATTTTAGCTAAGAATGCACCGGGGGATTTTAAGTGTTAAATAAATAAATAAATATATATATATATCATCTATCTGTCAACCTGAAAAAATGGTGGAACTATAAAAATAAAAGCAATAGATCATTTCCAAAGACCATGTGAAATGCTATCTTGTGAAAAGAAGGAAGGGAGATGCTCAAATTTCTCTAGGAACTGGGAGTTCCATTAGGGCTGGGGCTGCTACTGAAAAGTCACTGCTCCTGGTCGAGCCTAGAAACCTCATTCGCTGACTGCCTATCCTTCTGTAGCCAAAATGACACCATCCATGTCAAAGGGAGAAATGGGAAGGTGACCCTCTTCAGAGAGAATTCAGTGAGAACTGAGCATGCTCAATGGGCATGGAACATTGCCATACCATTGGGAGGAAAAATTGAAACCTGGGGACGGGACTGGGAATGGAAGAGCATGTCCAGGAAAAGGCCACAGCTGACCCATTGGAAACCTCTCATTTTCTGATACTGTACATCTTGTCTTTGTTTACAAAGATCATGTCCAAAGACTTCTGCCTGCTTATTTGTAAAACAGGCCAAGTTAGGGCATCCCAGGGAATGGAGTAAATTTAGAAGGTGGGTGAGGTCAAAAACTTCGAGAAACGACGTCTTAGAGACCATTCTGGAATCCTTCTCTTATGGGGATCTGTTCAGCATGAATTCCAGAGGAAAACTAATCAACACATTCATACTTCCACACCCTTCTGTGTTTGGAAGGATAAAACAAATGTTTTTCTAGCTGGTACTTTCCAGTTACCCACTTTAATTTAGTAGATTAGGTCTAAGAGGACGTTTTGATGTCACTGTTCTGAAGGGGAGGGAGAGATGATATTATGCTAGTCACCAGAATGCTCTGTGTGGGACAGGTTGCTCTTGGCAAGTTCGCAAGCCTGCACTTGTCAAGGGACTCTGGTGAACATTGTGTGCAACCTCAATTTAACGATAATGTTACACTGTTTCCCCCTCTCTCCTCTGAGCCTTGCAAAGTGACTGTGAATTTGTGGGAAAGAGATATTCAATACCAGGGCATTTGTGAACAATGAGGAAAATGACAGATCTCTGTTCCAAGGATATAACATGCACCTTGTCCGTATTTCCCTTGTGTTCATTCAAAAGGGTGCCAATCCCGCAATTCCAGATAAGTATGGGACATTACACGTATTCAGTGTCCGTTTAAGTTATTTTAAAGTTTTAGGTTACTCCCCTAATTGCAAAGTCTTAATTTCCTGCTCTTACCAAAGCCATGATATGAATTCCATTCTCATTGTTATAATTTCCTGATACAACCTGGCTACAATTTAGCACTCAACTGAATTCCATTATGAAAATTTCTCTTCCTTGTGAAGAATATAGCACAGAAAATGCTTACCGAGCAGGGAAGACTTTGTCATCCAGTTTGCTGGAATGCTACCTTTGCAGTTTTTGATTTTTGTATTTTTTCTTTTGGTCATGGTGAGAGAAGAGTTTCTCTCTAGCAAGATAATGCAAAAGCCATATTTTCTGAATGAGTGACACCCAGGTATATCAGAGATAGAGAAACACATGACCTTCACAAAAGTTAATTAAATTTGGAATTGAGAGAGAGAAAAAAATGACAAACCAATTCTTTCGAAGGAGTTGATATCGCCGATAGTTCCCCCCGAATCAATAATGTAGGTTAAAATGCCTTATCATTTTTCAAGGTCCCCTTGAAAACCTTCCCCTTTGAACACAAGATTTTAATAGGTTCAGGGGAAAATGTACTTCTGTCTAAAATTACTTCAGTCACAGCCAAGTTGGGCTTTTGAATAAATGTGAAAAACAACAAAATCTCTGCATTTTTAATTGATTTTTTTTTTGAGGGGGAGACACAATCCCTCTGCCTCCTGACACACATTTTTAATGGCCGGAATTCATGTTTCCTTATGTCATGACACAAGTAGAGAAAGCTGAAATTTACTCTGGAAATGAGGCATGGTAGTAAAAGAATCATCCTGAATCCAGAAGATGCAATTCCATTGATGGGAATTGCTCTGGAATAGAGAGTCAGGTTCTGTCAGAAATCTGGGTGTTTATAGAACAAATCCTTTACAGCCATTCGTGGTTAGTTCCAAGATAAGGGCTCCCATATCTACATTTTGATATGCAAATACAAAGTTTGAAAATGACCCTATTCTTCCTTTTCAACATTTCTGTTACCAGTTTGGGGCCTCTCCAGCTAAAAATCCAATATGCTAACTTAGACGCAAGGGGTTTCCCTAAATGGTGCTAGATTCACAACCATGCGATGGGGCTGGTGTTTGCACAAGCGTTGTGCCTGGGCAAGATGAGCTTCTGCCACCCTTCTCACTTGCCTCTTCTACTTGCTGCCTCCGGAGAAGTGCTTTGTTTTCATAATAAGTGGGTAAAACCACGTACAGGAGACTCCCTGTGAACTGGAGCTCAAGCAACCGGCACTCTAAGAAATCGGCAGAAAAATCGGAGAAGTAATACTTTAAATAAAAATTAAAATAAAATCAGTTTCCAGCGGAAATGGAAGTTTAAACTTGGTGCGCAGAGCACCATGCCCTGAGTAAGCCCCAGGCTTCACACATCACATGTTTGCCTCCCTCTCCTGCCATAAACATACCAGTCAGCTGGGATCTCTTGTTATTCAAATATTGTGTTCTCACCCAATTCCAGTCCCAAGTAAGCATAATCGCAGAGTTGCAATAAAGATGGCAATATGCAAGAGGCTTGAGAAAACTGACAGTTGTGCAGTGTGGATGGAGGAATTTAATGTCAGTTCCTCAGTGATCCATGACATTAAGACTCAGTCTCAGAAGATAGACGTTTGTCTTCATTTTCTTTTAATTGCTGAATTTCAATATTAATATCAAGTCAATACAGAGTTTAAGGTATGGTATAACATTGGGTATAGTATTAGTTATGTCTATTTTTGATAGTAACTCTCAAGAAACCAGAAACTCCGGCAGCTACCAGTCTGCACGGTGCTGGGTGACTGAGAGTGTACTGTACTCAGAGTAGTATGTAAATCCCGGGAAACAAGGAACTCGCTCCAGGTGGAGCCATGGAGGGAAGCTGTGTGTACTGGCCAAGAGTCATCTGTCCTTTACTGACAGTGTGTAAAGGTGACTAAAAGTGTGTAAAGTGAGTAACCTGTTGATTTCCTCTTGTACTAAGATCTATTTCTATTTCACTAAGATCTGATCTCTTATTCTGTCTTATTGTTAAACTGTCCTGAGACTATGGTAAGGGATGGTCTAAAAAAAGTTTTAAATCAATAAATAAACATCTCCTTTCATTTACCATTTGTGTGCCAATTGCCTTCTAGTCCCTTAGTGGGAATTAGACTCTTGGCATCTGGTAAATGGTATAGTGAAATCGTGCAATTCCACAAGTGAAAAACGACTTTTCCTGGATGTTTACAAATGATACCACATTTTCCCTGCTCTGAAACAAACAAACAAACAAACAAAAACTACTCATGTGATGTTTAAAATAAAACAGAAGCAAAACTGGAGGGTCACAATGCAGACTAAGGAACCTGTAAACAGACGTGAAAGACAAGCACACAATGAATGCCTTGTGGAAAATCTGCAGTGAGTCAGTTCTCCCATTCTGCTGTGGGCTATTATGCAGTGTTGGCTCAGCATTGTGAAGGAGCTGAATTTGTGCAGTGGAAGAGGTGTGCAATGCAAACCTTGGCAATGTTTATTCATTAGCATATCACACTCATTCATTGGGAGGGGGTTACTTCAAAGTGTGCATGAAAAGGTTGCTTCTCTTGGCCCAAAACTGGGGTTACTGCTGCAGAGAATGTATATGCCCATGTTTTTCAGAAGCACACTACACATATATATGTAGCAAGTAGTTCTTTTAGGAAAACAAACAAACAAACAAACAAACAATTTCTAGCCAAAGCTTCTTTAACCCACTCTTGCAGTATCTGTTCCAAGCAACACTTAAACAATGCCAGGAGTTTCAAAAGTCATTAAAATGAGATCTGTGAAAAATGAAGGTACACTTGCCAAAAGCACTAAAATGTTCATTTGAAGAGTTAATAGGGAACAGTTTCAACAAGAGATGGACAAATATGGCTGGTTTGCTGAGAGATACCTCTGTGTCTCCTCTCCTTTACTTTAAAAGTGTTGGGGAAGCGAAGAACCAGAAAAGCTCAAGAAATAAACAAGGGTGTTTGGATATGTGTTTTTTAAAAATATGTTTTCGCAACAAATGAAGTTGAATATCCGTAAAGGAAGGCCGAGTTACCAATTCTGCCTATTACAATGTATTTGCTTATTTTTTTACTGTTAAAAAAAGCTGATAATCTTGTCCTGTAAAAATAGTGCATTTTCAAATTCTCCAGAGAACTGACAGGAACCCAAGGCCTCTGTGAGCCAGAGCTGGTACTGAGTCTGTGCTTCTTGTCAAAATTTAATGAGAGGGCCAGTTCTAAAATAATTGAATTTTCATATCAGAGCAAGCCAGGATTACTCAGACAATAAAAATGCTGAGTCCTGTACTGTTACCGGCAAATACCTTTTGCTTTGCTCACGAAATCAGTATGTAAATGTTCAGGGCTTGTATTTAAGGCATCTTATGCATTTAGAGTTGTAGTACCAGCAATAATTTCAAATAGCAGCCTTGATAAGTGCTGCACTTCTTTTCCTGCCTCCACTGGCCCCCCTTCTTCTTTTTTTATATAATGTTCCAGTTGTAATTTGTTTGGCGATTCGGGATAAGCATTGGGTTTATATTTTATATAAATGTTAATGTAGTTGCAGTTTAATTATGTTTCTTAACTTTTAGCGTTTCAAGTGGAGGAAGAATTTGAAGGCGGATGCTCCATCAGATGGTCTCACATGCAAGAAGAACTTAAGCGAGGACAGTTTGCTTTCCTCCATGTGAGCATTTATGGAAGGAGGAGGCAGTGAGGAGGAGAGAAGGGAGGGCTATGCGTTAAATTCCACGAAAAAACCCTGAGCACCATTGCACTGGTGCCCTGATTTATAAGGCGCGATATTTGGACGTCTGCCGTGGCTGGGTTAGGCCATTTTAGGCACTGTAGCAGTGGTACTTTGCTTTAGATCAGGGATGAGCGATCTGCTTTAGACTAGGGGCCTTCCATAGGTTAAGGCCCCGTGATCCCTCACGCCTGCCTTTGCTGGCTGGGGCTTGTGGGTTAAGGTCAGAACATCTGGAAAGGGCTTGCGTGGACTACTCTCTGCTTCGACATGTTCAAGTCAGCTCTGCTGTGTTCTGGAAAGTTTGTGATCATTTTGCTGAGTTGTACCCTGGTTTTCCTCTCCAAAGCCCTGCTTCAAGGTGCCCACCACTAGATCCAGATAACCTCCATTCAGAAGGGGACGGCAGAGGTTTAGGTGGCTGGATGGGGTCACTGGAGAGGTGGGTGTGGGTGTACTTTGGGGGATGGTGGAGGACAGGAGAGCCTGGAGGAATGCTGTCCGGTGGGGTCGCAATGAGTTGGGCACAACTTTGTGACTGAACAACAACAAACCTCCACTCAAGGGTTCAGCGTGGATGAGGTATGGGTTGGCACTGAACTGTGGGTTATTTGCTAAAATGTGAGGGATTGTGTTAACTAAGCCAAGCAGAGCTAACAACAGGTGACTCATTAATCATGAGCAACCCAGGGAGAGCATCTGTGGCTTATCTTGGATTGTGAACCATGAGTTAGTCACCATGGTTTGTGAAAGGACACAGCATGATAAGCCCTGTTTCAACAGTCCATGCTTCAGCAGCAGCCCTCGCTCATCCTTGCTTGCAGGTGGGTTGTTGTGCTCTCTGAACCAAGATACTGTCTCTCTTGTGTGTCTGTGGCAAAGAGTAGCAATTGTGTTGATCTGCTGGCATCTGGAATGCTGCCTCTCTCTCTGGGCCAGCTTGCACGTCATGCTAATCCACCTCTCTCGAGAGATCCCCCACTCCCATGAGAGGAAAGATCGAGCCACCCAATAAAACAGGGTGGACCTAAATGCAGAAGGGCATCGCTGACTGCTGGAGCTGCTGCCCCAGGCCCGGAGGTGATGCTACCTCTAGCATTCAAAGAGGGGGGAAAAGGCATGCACAGATTACACTTCGTGAGCTATTTGCCCTCCAAGATGGACAGAACAAGCATGGCCCCTCATGCACTGATGCAAAAGAGGAAAGGGCCCCAAAAGAGAAGACAAAAGGACAGGGGGAGCTGCATGAAACCTGCACGTATAGATGTGCATTTTGAAATAATTCCCACAACATAAATAAAAATGATCCCCCCCCAACACACACACACCTCGCCATAGTAAGGAATGTCACGATCTGAGTCCAGGGGCTGTGGATAGGCAGCCTCAAGGTCCCTGCTGCCCCTTCTCAAGGGCTCTTTCTCCTATTGCACACAAGTCCTTCCACAAGGGGACCGCCAAAAAGAGAACTGTTCTGCAAATAGAGGGCACACGGCCAGCCTAAAGAGAACCTCCATGGAGACATTGACTAGATGCAGAAAGGAACTCAAGCTTTGCCTGCAGGAGGCTTCCAGTTTAGCCTGGGGAAGCACTGCCAGCCAGTGTTGGTGGCACTGGCTTGGATGGACTAATGACCTGAATCTGCGTAAGGAAACTTCCTAAAGAGAAAGAGCAGGGATGGTGAAGGCAAGCCGTACGCCCAACAGGGCCCTCAGCCAAGTTCCCACTTTGGTGGGCTTGTCTGGAGGCAGCATGGGGCAGTCAGGGAGCAAATCTGCCCTACAGTTTGTGGGCCTGATTCATGCACAGAGTGTGTGCTGCTGCAGCACAGCTGTGTGCTTTCCCTCGTGTGTCACTTAGTGTCACATGCCATGGTTCTCAGAAGCATATGCAGAAGAACTGCTGATTCTGGGACCAGACCAGCAATAAAGCAGCTCTATTTTGCACCAATTGAAGTGTTCGGACCGTCTTCAGGGGAAGCCCCACATAAAGCGCGTTACAGAAGTCTAGGCGGGAAGTCACCAGCGCGTGTGTCACCATCGCCAGGCAGTCGTACTCCAGGTAGGGGCACAGCTGATTAATCAGCCGAAGCTGAAGGAAGGCGCTCCTCGCCACCGCTGTCACCTGAGCTTCCAAGGAAAGCTCCGGGTCGAGGAGCACTCCCAAGCTGCGGACCTTGTCCCTAAGAGGGAGTGTTGCACCATTCAGGACCAGGTCAAATCCACCCTCTCCGAAGCCCGATCCGCCAACCAACAGGACCTCCGTCTTGTCTGGGTTGAGTTTCAGTTTATTGGCCCTCATCCATTCCCTTACCTCGGCCAAGCACCGGTTCAGCACAGCCACTGCCTCACCTGGATTAGTGGAAAATGAGAGGTAGAACTGGGTATCATCAGCGTATTGGTGATTCCGCAGCCCACACCTCCTGATGACCTCTCCCAGGTTGCTGACGGGGACAGGGCGTTATGCTCACATGACTCCAGTCCTCCGTCAGCTTCACTGGCTTCCCATTGAAGCCCGGGCCCAATTCAAGGTGTTGATTATGACCTATAAAGCCCTAAACGGCTTGGGTCCTGGCTACCTGAACGAGCGCTTACGTCCGTAAATGCCTGACTGCCCTTTGAGATCTGCGGGAGAGTCCCTTCTCTGGGAACCCTCCATGAAAGAAATTAGGAGAGTAAGTACTCGGAGGAGGGCTTTCTCTGCGGTGGCGCCCAATCTATGGAATTCACTCCCCAAAGAGGTCTGCCTGGCACCGTCGTTACTGGTTTTTCGGTGCCAGGTAAAGACCTTTTTATTTAAACATCATTTTAATTGTTAAAATATGTGATCTGGCCAGGGCAACTTCTTCTTCCTTCTCCTTTCTCCTCCTATATTATTTATTTACTTATTTTATACCGTTATTTTTAATTTTATATTATTATGTTTGAAACTCAGTGTATTTTTTGTATTTTTGTATTGAATGGTAATTTATTATGTTCTATTGTATTTCAATGTATTTTATTGTGTTGTAAGCCACCCCGAGGCTTCGGGAAGGGGCGGCATAGAAATGTAATAATAATAATAATAATATAATAAAGATGACGCATTGTGAATTCCAACCAAACTTTATTTGGAGTGAGGATATGAGAATGCGTAAGAGGGAGAGAAACAAACATAATGCTCTTGCCTTAAGGATATTGTTATTCCCCCTGTACAATTGTATCACACTCATATCCCACCTTCCTCTTGCAAGGAATCCAAGGTGGCTTACAGGGTCCTCCACCTCTCCATGTTATCCATGCAACAACTACCTTGTAAGGTAGGCTAGCCTGAGAGGTAATAACTTGCCCAGTGGGCTCCATGGCTGCACGGAGAGTAGAACTGGATCTCCCAGGATCCTTATCCAGCACTCTGACCCCCTGAACTCTCCTAGGGACACAAACCGATGCAAAGCGAGGCTGTGGAGGAATGCTAGCAATCCTGTTCTTGCTAGTTGCCCGGCTTTATTTTGAATTGGGTTTGAAAGTTACTGTTGAAAGTTTACCTTTTCTAAGCCATCCTCTTGACAAGCATGGATCACATAAATAAATGTGCTGCAGTTGTTCCATGCCAGCTTATGCGTGCGAGCACTCCCCATATCCTGCCCTTGGCAGCCCTGCCCAGCCCCTGTGAACTCGAGGGGGTGGCTTTCTGGATGGCATTGATCTCTCTCCTGCTGGGTCTTCTTCTTTTCTGCCTTCACTTTCAGTGTGTGCCTGAAGTACGACTGAGTCAGTTTTGCCATCTTTCATTCTAGGCTAAGTCCTGGCTTGATTTCATCTAGGACTCACTTGTCCTTCTCCCAGGTAGCCCAGGGTAGCCACAAAGCATGGCATCTTGAATGCATCCATTTCTTTCTCTGTACTTTCTTGACTGTCCAGTTTTCACACCCATACCTAGTGAAAAGCGATCGATGGATCGATGGGTCAATCAACCAATCAATCAAAAGGCACAGTTAGAGCAGCAATAGCATTTCCTTGCCAGCAATAGGATGTGGATGATTTTAGTTGACGCATAGCACCTCATTATCCCTTCTGCTTGGGCAGAGGTTACGCTTGCCTCCTCTGGGAGCTTAATGCCCATCCTCCGTAATTAGGTGCTACTGGATGGGGTGTATGTTTGTGTGTGAAAATCCTATTGGCCCATTAACTGGTGCTTTGGAAGTAGGCTGCAGCCAAGGATGCCTTCGTGTCAATTAGCTGCTTCTTGATTTATTAGCTGAAGAGTGCCAGGTTGAAGTTGCGCGGAAGCCATTCTGGGGGCTTTCTTCTGACCTGGCTTCCCCAGCCCTTGATTGCCCGTGTGCATATATGTATACACCTGCAGAGAGGAAGAGGAAGAGGAAGCGTTTGGGTTCAGATTCTGTCACACTTCAAAGTCTACTCTAAAACTGGATACAGCACCATAACATGCCAGTGTGGCATAGTGGTGAAGAGCCTGGGACTGGGACTCAGACAATCCGGGTTCTAGTCCCCGCTCAGCCATGGAGCCAACTGGGTGGCTTTGGGCCAGCCACAGACTCTCAGCCCAACCTACCTCACAGGGTTGTTGTTGTGGGGATAAGATGGAGAAGGAGAATGATGTAAGCTGCCTTGAGCCCTTTGTCGGAAAAAGGCAGGATATAAATCGAAGAATGAATGAATGAATAAATAAATAAGGCTGAAACTCTCTAGTCATTCACTTGGGAGTGAACACCATAGAAAATAATGGCTATTATTTTTACGCAGAAGCATACAGGTTTGCATTATCAGTTTATTAGTCAATTCAGGGATTTTCAGACTCCCTCTGCCCCTTGTACAGTGGAGCACTTAGTAAACCTTTTATTCCCTGCAAATCAAAGTACATGCATAACTCACATCTTAATAAGCATATTCTTGTTACAATCAATGTAACTGAACATGCCTGAAACAAAACTGCACCAGAGCTGTAGCAGGAAAATCATGGGACCTCGGTCTTGATAAAATGTTTGCTAATCTGGCCTTGTTTTCTAGGATTGGAGCAAATGAATCAAATGCAGAACCAACTACAGATATTTCCAACCAGAATACTAATGGTTCCATGGCCCACCTGCATCGCGTTCTCAGATCAGAGATTAAAATGACTGGGTTAATTGGTTAATGACATACTGATTGATTGATTGATTGAAAAAGTGTCTCTGATTCACTGATCTCCCTCTCCCTCTTTCAAAAAAGCAGAACAAAACAAAACATCACCTTCAAAAAGCGTTTTCTCCAGTGTGTGAGAGAAGTGGGAGTGCATGCCTGCCATGACATCTGGAAATCAAGAGTCATTTTACAGAACTTGCCCATAGTTTCTTCCTCAGTTTTGGATGGGTTTTGCCTTCTCCAGAGTCCCCCATCCAATGGCCTGGAGCCATAGAAAATGTGGGTGTTATGCAGAATGCAAAAGGGGGGCCAGGCTACCCAAGCAGTTAAGGACAGTTGTCACTCTATGGCTATGCACCCCCCTCAAAAAAGCTGAGCAGTTAAAAAAGAAGCAGCTGTGTTGGAATCTTTGCCAATGGGGAGTCCTACTCATTGGAGACTTTCTCCTCCCATGGAGAAATTTGGGGGTATTGTCTTCCCAAAGTCTCTCCCCACAGATAGCGTGAACAATTGCAGGAGGTTTCGCGCAGCTCTACCTGTATTACTGCATAATACATCTCGCCCTGCCAGGTCAAGAATCACTTCCTGTTGTTTTCAATATCATTGCTGTTCATGCCACACTCCCACCCATCTGTCCATCCATCCGTCCGTCCATCCGTGCATTCACCTCTTCCCAGCCAGGCTTACAGTGCTAAAGGAAGGTTTGCCTGCCACGGCTGACATCAAGCTTGGCAAGGCAAGGACAGAGGGGCCACTTGAAGGAAGGCCCTGGAGCTGCTCTTTCCTTCCACGCTTGCACCCTGCTTATCCAGCTAGCTTCTTGCTCTGACCTAGACCGTGGAAGTGGGGAGGGGAAGATCAGGAGATGCCCCGGCTCCCTTGCTCCCTGGATCTTTTCCTGTCACGTAGGCAAGTGACGCAAAAGAAGATGAGGGGAAAGAGCAGTTTGTGCCCACTCACAGAACGTGCCTTGTCTAAAGGTCCTCAAAACACAGAGCTGGCAAGACGAAGCTTCCCAGACTTTCCCCACCTCCCATCCCTGCCTTTCTCTGGATGCCATGTTCAAAAGCTGCATTGCAGAAATAACAGGTGAAGTGGAGTTTAATTCAAGTGGCCACCAGCTCAGCACGAACCAGACGCTTATCAGTGCCCACTCTGTGTGTTGCCCTCCTCTGAAACCTCCAAGGGGCAAGAGCCAGCGGTATAAACCCATCTTGGAAGCTCTGGGAGAGAACCAGCAATTTCTAATTTGCACTGTCCCTTCAAATGAAGGGGGGAAAATCCCCTACAAAACCACAATACTCAGGCAGGAATCAGACACATCAACATGTTTTTCTCACCTTATTTTTTCACAGTGTTCTTTGGAGAGATTGCTGGCAACATCTTATAGTCTTATCTTGGCTTGTGCAGCTCCTCATTAATATTCCCTACATATGGAAGAGTTTTCTATATCATTGTCCATTAACAAGGTGGATAATCACTCATTCAGTTATCAGTCCGTCAGCTAGGGTCTTTCCTTCAGCCTCCTGGAGCAAGGAATGCTGGGAGATCAAAGAAGGTTAAATGTGTCCAACACTGTGATCGTTACATTTTTATATAATTATACGTCTATAATAAAGTTGATCAAAGATAAGGAAATGGTATTAGAGCCTTTTAGGCCTAAAAGACCATATTAGCAACTCTTTACCTTTCCGGTGATAGGAGAGGGAGGGAAGGGGAAACTATATATTTCAACTGATACATTTATGTAAAAAGAGAGCATTCTTTCACAGCAAACAAGGAAAGGTCAGATGTTTCTGCATAAATTATGTATTATTTCCAAGGTGCATTTGTAAAGTGCCACAGTGTGGACTGAGGGTACAATTATCCAAGAAGTATAATTAGAAATCACCAATATTGAGGTTTGCAGAAAGTGTTAGCTACAGTAAGGACGTGTTAAAACATCCCCAGCAATTTCAGTTAATGAGAGGCTATAGCTGGGCACAGGTTTCCCCATCCTCATGGCTTTTGCATTTGATGGACTGAGAATCCCATCATCCCTCACCACTATCTGGGCAGGACTGATGGAAGTTATGGGGCCAAACAACTAGAAGGGCTGCAAGTTACCCCTTACCAACCTGCCCAGTCACTGATGTGCCTGGTGGTTCCCCATGGAACTTCAGCCTGATGAAGTCCATCTGGAGAAAGACTTTCAGCATGGTGGTTCCATTCCTGTAGAACTCCTTGCCTCTGGAAATCAAGATGTGTCAACATTGTCTCTTTTTGGCGCCTCCTGAAAATATGTCAGGAAATGTCCCTGAATTAACCAGCCACCATTTTATTATTCAGTAATCTTTAATGTATTGTTGTATTCTTTTTCCTACTTGTACTTGTATTGCTCACTGCTCTGAAACTTCTGAAGCAGAATACAAAGCAGTTAATAACTTTTGTAAATCCACCAATAATGTTGGTCATTCTGGAGGATGGAGAAGGCAGTGCTTTTCATGCAGAAGTGCCTGGATTCCAACTGCCCCCGCCCCCCACCGGCAATCTCAGTGACATTTCTTGGAATTTCAGGTAGTAAAAGCACCATCAAAACCTTTTGCCCAGGACTCTGCCAAGTTGCTTCCTGTCATTGTGAATGTCATCAGGCTAAACATCTTTTTAACATATCTGGTACTTGTACCAAAATTGTTTTAAACCATCTGAAAAGTGGTTTCAGATGATATGAAAGAAATCAAGCATGCACCAATGCTCCAATTCTTAACACGTGAGGGGTTTGTACATGCGCACAGACACGTGCACACACATATGCATACTCATTAGGTTCAGAAGGAATCAATTAGAATTTAACGCAGGGGGCAGAACTGTCTTCAGGTGGACTTGATGATGTTGGTGGATGTGGCTGCTATCACTGATGTCATCTTCTCTTTGCCCATTTGCCCTTTCTTCATTGTGGGAGGCCAAGAATTTCCCCCTGGAGGAGCAGAAGAAGGTCCGATATGGAACCTCCATGGTGTAGACAATGCCCATCCATCCAAGCTTCCACATCCATAAGGCCATGCCCAGGTGCACCAAGTTTTAATTGGAGTTCTGGGTCAATCAGTTGGCCATCACTGAAAAATTATTGAAGACAGTGGTAACCGGGACAATCTCTGTATCTGGGAAGCAGAGTGAGAAGATGGGTGGTCGCTTGTGGCTACATATGGACATCTCTGTGGGAGGTCTGTACGCATCCAAAGTTGAAGGTTTATGGGTGGAGCAGGAGAAGCATGGAGGTGGAGGTTCTGCTTGGAGGTTCTCCTCTTGTTCTGCAAAGAACTTAGATGGCTAAGTATGATGCCCTGTAGTGGGAGAAATGGAGGCTGAGTGCCACCAGAATATGTCACATCTTGGTGGTGCTGGTCTGCTTCATTCCCCTGTGCTATCCAGAATGCCCCCCAGAAGCCCATCTCACTCTGATGACCTTGAAATCATAGAAGTGCAAAGTTGGAATGGGCCAAGAAAGCCTTCAGGTTCAACCCCCTGGTTAGTGCAGGGCTCCCAATTAAACCATCCCTCTCCAATGGTTGCCCTGTTGCCTCTTGAATGCCTCTTGCATAGGAGAGCCGGCTACCTCCCTAGGTCATTGGTAGCAATGTTGTGCTGCTCTACCTACCAGTAAGGAAATTTTTCCAGTTATCCAGCTGGAACCTGGCTTCCTGTACTATGAATTCATTATTCCCTGTCCTGTACTCTAGGATGATCGAGAAGAGATTCCAGCCTTCTTTTGTGTGACAACCTGTCAAGTACTTGTAGAATGCTATCGTTCTATCACCTCAGTCTTCGCTTCTTTAGGATGAAGGTGCCCGGTTCTCTCAATGCCGCCTCTCAGGGCTTTGTTTCCAGCCCCCAGATCATCCTTGTCGCCCTCCTCTGAACCCCTCTCAGCTTGTCTGCATCTCTCTTAAACTGTGGTGCCCAGAACTGGACACCATAGTCCAGATGAGGCCTAAGCAGTGCTGAGTACAAGGGAACCAGGCAGCGCTGTTCTGGCCATGCAAGCTGTACAGGGAGGGAGAGGGGAGCTGAGAGCAGATCAAGCTACAGAAAGAGAGATTTTCTGACTCAGAGTCTGGGAATCCAACAATGTGCTGTCAATCACAATGGTGCACAATGGTGAGTATTCCACGGTTCGATGGATTGTACTTCCACTTAAATTATGATTCTTCCTGATTTTGTATCTATGCATGCAAATTGGCACGTGCAGCTTCTAGGCAAAGTGCTGCCTACTTTTGTTCTCTTTCATGGCAACGTGTTCCTTGTTTATTGTGATTCAGAAGTAGCTGTCCCAGTGGAAAGCAGTGAGAACTTCTTTGCTGGAGGTATTCAAGCAGAGCCTGCATGGCCATCAGCTGGGATCACTATATTGTATCCTGCAGGGGCTAGACCAGGGTCGGCAACCCGTGGCTCCTGAGCCGCACGTGGCTCCTGAATCCCTCTGCTGCGGCTCCGTCGCTCAAAGTACGCGTCACAGCCACCAATCTGTGACCTGCGCCGATTTATTGAGCTTTTTACCCCAGTAGGCCAACCATGGATGATTTGAAGAAAAGTTTCTGAAGAAAACCGAACGTTTAAAGGTACGTGGATAGATTCATTTGCTTTTACTGCTGACGAACTTATGGGGTTTGCTGTTTAATGCATGCAGTCCTTTAGCACTGACTTTGACTCTGCAGGAAGCTGTTCTCCTATTCAAAATATATGAAAGGAGTCCTACTAGTTTATAATGTAAGATTAAAAATAACAGTTTTTAGTGACTGAACAAGAGCTGCAGCTAAATCATAATGGAGATATAGATCTACTTCCTTGTGTTAAGAAGATTCTTATAAGAATTCCAGCAACATTATTACATTGGGAGAGGGGTGTTTGTTCAATGTTTCACCAGACCATTATTTATATTTGTTGTATTGCAGAAACTCTACTTACTGAATGAAAGTATCAGTTAGTCCTTTTTTTATTCAGGTTGACAGCTGATTGCACCCTCCAGTACACGTGATAAAAGGATGAGGGCACACAGAAGCAGAGGGCATTTTTGGTTTCCTGCAGGTGGATAATTAAGTTCGGCTTTTTATTTCATAAATACGAGGACTCAAATAGACATTGAGTATTTTATTTGAAAGTAATCTTCAACCCAGTGCCTTTTTTTTTCAGAGTTCAAAATGCTTTTGTTGCATGCAGAAATAAAAATCTGTTTTCTCTGTAGCAGTTCATTGATTTAATAAATGCAACACACTATAGTTTTTTTATACATTGCATAAAGGTAAAAAACGATATATGCAGTGTCATCTTCATTTTAGATGTCAAAAGGGTTTTGCGGCTCCCGGTGTTTTCTGTGGGAAATGGGTCCAAATGGCTCTTTGAATGTTAAAGGTTGCCGACCCCTGGGCTAGACCAACCAGAGGGGCACCTTAGCAATGTTCACACCCAAAATTTTGTGTTTCCATTATGGGAGTCGATAGTCATTTAAAAGCCAAAATGCCAAATTTCCATGGAAATGTGGCATCACATACCCGTGTGTCCAGAGCGGGTGTTCACAGGTGTATACTATTAGCATAAAATTGTACAGCATCTACTGACACGAGGTGAGTGTGTATGTGTGAGAGAGTGAGTCTAAAAGGTTCTCCCATTTTGCAGTTTTTGTTGTTAGTGACAAAAGGAGGGGGAAAATAGGTTTGAAAGAAAAAGTATTTTGTAAGTTGATTAATTTTACATTAGCCTTTGTCAGAGAATAGAAACATGGAAACAGAACGAGGGGTCTCCCGGGCCATCTAGTCTGACCCCCGGCTCCAGCCGGCTCCGCTCATGACATGCCCACCTTGTGCATGTCCAGCCTATCCTTGAACACCTGGACCTCTCTAGTATCTTGTAGTACCTTCCAGACTGTATTGAAGTATATAATTTTTGAACCTTCTAGAATGTTATCAGGTATGTTTTAATGGGAAATTGTATAAATGTACTTGCATACTTGACAAATTAGAGATTCTGAAGATGCTTCTTGACCCCCAAATGAAGTTTGAACTGACTGTTTATCATATTCATCCATCTGTCCCAATAGCAGAAGCTTTCTGGGCAGTTCACAAAGAGCACACACCTTAAAATTGTAACATACAATACTATAGTAAACATAATGCAGAAACCTTAAGCTTCAGCAAGGGTAAAGCCAAGTAAAAACCAGAGTATAGTCACCAGCAGAGCAAGGAAAGAAAAATGCACTAATACATGTTTTAAAACTGAGAGGCTAAAATACTTAAGGACCAAAAATACAACCAATAACTAGGCCCAGTGATGGGCATCAGCAATAAAGGTACGTGCCGAGCTCTGGAGTAGCTATGACCTAGTCCACTTTGAAGGTTGTAATGTACATCAGGCTGGGCCAGAGGTGCAGTGACTGAGGAGGCCCTGCATGTGCTCTGAATCTCAAAGGGATGTGTCTGACCAAGCAGAGCTTCTCCTGTGGAAGGCGGCACATGTGCTCCTTCACTTCCCCCTCTCCCTCATTCTGTCTTTCCTTCATGTGTGTGCGCATGCCCACCCAATACAAGAGTTTCTGAGAAACGCTAGAAGAAACACTAGAACATTTTTGGATAGTAGAACACATCCAAAAATGTTAAATGGCCGGCTTAAACGAGGCCCCCTCCAACCTCCACAGCTTGGGACATGATGAGCACATTTTCTGTGGGTGTTTGGTCCAGGCCATGTGGGATGGCTCCCCATGCATTTCGATGAGGTTAACCAAAGAAGGAGCGCATGGCGTTCAGCTATGTGAGGCAGGAAGACCCAAAATACCCCGTCCCCATGAGCAGGAGCTTTTCCATTTAATGCAGCAAAGCAGGAGATGGGTCCAGTGAAAAGAAGCTGTGAATAGCAATGAGACCAGTTCAAGGTGCCAGTGGTAGGTGCAGGTCCAATCACTTCAATTAAAATAAAAGCACTTCTAAATGCATGTTTTGCTTTCCCATAAAAGCCAGAGAGCTTCCAATCCACATATTGTCTTTCATTTCCTTCAAGGTGCAATGAGGAGATATATCAGTTAGTGTTCTTGACATTGGCAAAAGAGCCTGGAAAAAAATAAAAGAAAGAAACATTTTCCAGGGAGAGCCAATCTTCCTGTGATAGTTGAATAGCGCTTGCTTTTGATGACAAAGGTTTGGGTGAAAAGATGAAGTGAGAGAAATGGGTACCTATAGATGGCTTGAGCAAAACATTCATTTTCTATAGCTCATTTTCTCCCCCTATAAAATAATAAAAACCCCTTTTGGAGTGTTTATTCTGAATACCCATTTGACGCTTTCATGTGTCTGGGTTGCTGAATGGAACCGTCTCTGCGCTAAGAACTTTGGGATGGCTTCGTTTCTGAAATGATGCACAAAGGTGCCATGGGTTATGCATTAACCCCATTAACGATGCCTCACTCAAAGATGGAGCGGAAGGTGGCAGGGCTGATGAAGACTAAAAAGCAGTATCTACTTCACCACAATGGCCTGTGGCATTTCCAAATAAGCCCCTTCCTCACAGCCTTTGTTTCTGCGGATGATCTTCCAAGCTCTCTATTTAAGACACTTCTCTGGAAGACAGCAAAATGTTTACTTTGGTTGCCAGTGGAGGATGTTCCCCGTGACACAGATTTGTTGCAGGAATCCAGTTGGTCTGATGGGATGTTTCAGGGATGTTGACTATGAATAGAAGATGAGCTTTCGCAATGGAGAACAAAGACCCATTTGGGCAATCTAATGTGGAGTAGCCAAGCTGAGTCTAACATTAGGTGAAGTGTGGCGACAACTTCAAGAGGCGGATCCTGGGGTGTGGCAGTGCTGGCAGCTTCCTTGATGTTCCTCCAAAATTCCTTGGATGTTCCCCTCTGGGAGGACAGGTGCCACAGGAACTTGTTCTAAGCCCCTGAAGGCTCAGCTCTGGGGCTTAAACATGGCCCCTTCTATCCAGCCCACCATGATTCCTGAGGAAGCTTCATTCCTTTACCATGGCCTCACCGCTTTCTCCCAGTGTTTGATCATTCTGTGGTTTCCTGGCTTTTGTGCAGTTGTTCCCCTTTCTGAAAGGCCGAACTGTCTTCACTAAGGTTTAGTTGCTGGCAGTAAAAGCATTTAGCTAAAATATGCTGCCAATTTTGGCCCACCTCTTTTGCTTTTGGTCCCACCTGCTATTAGAACGTGGTCCTCCAAGGATCCTCCAAAGTGGAGTTTGACTTTTGGGTTGAAGGTGTTCAGAACTCCTGGCCTGGTCTCCAAGGTTTCATCACCCTCTCCATAATTTCCATCAAGCTTGATAAAGGACAGGAATCAGCTGTCCTCTAGATTTTTCAGGTTGCAATGCTAAAGTCCCTGACACTGGTCAGGCTGGCAGTGGCTGATGGGAGTTGTGGTTCAAGACACCCAAAGAACACTGAGTGGTCTACCTATGCACTGGATTGACTGAAAGTAGCATGAAGCTGTTTATAGGTCTTTCCCAGTAATATTCACCACTGAACCCCATTTTCATACCTCTTTATCCACCTCTTCCTCCATAAATCTCTGGTTGGGGTACATGAGTTTCCTTCCCCTCCCCACCAATTTTGTCCTTACAGCAATAGTAAGCAGTTATGCTAAGAAAGTGTAAGTATCCCAAGGTCACTCTGTGAGCATAATGGCTTAAGTGGGGATTCCAACCCAGATGTTCTACTTCTAATCCAAAAGCTAACCACCTCCCATCCTGTTGGTTAAATAGGTACATTCACCACTATTTAAAAAGAGAGGTATTTTCCCAAGAGCAGGGAATCACAGCTCTCACTAGTCTCTTTCCTGCAGGACCCATCCATATGTGCATTCACACAGTGTGCAGAGCCTTTGCAACTCCCAGGAGTTTCACTGTGGTATAAGTCCTCCTGCCCCCCACCAAAAAGGTAGCAGGACTTGAAGGTGTGCTGCTGAATTAAAAGCAGTCCATTGCCCTGTAAAACCTACATTTTCCATTAAACAGCAGTAACATTAAACAAGAGATCCAAGCCTCTTGAATCAGAGACTTGGAGATCCTATGAATCAAGACTGTAGTCCAAAAATCTTCCATTTCTGCATCTTTTTCTCATCCACCTGCTGAACTTAAATCTTCAGGAGGGGTTAATGCAAATGATGTTGTTATACTGGTCATTCTTTCCTTTCTTGCAAACTCCACAGGGCACCAGGCTTTTCTGAGTACAAAAGCCCCTCCTTTACAATAATCCTGCAAGGATTATGGTCATTAGGGAGAAAAGTTTGGATGTGCCTTAATTTGCCTCCACTGGAGGATGGCCCGCTCCCCCCCCCCCCCCCCCTTTGCATCACAAAACAAAGAAAATGAGGTGAGAAGGAAGACATTTTTCCCATCCTCTCCTGCATCCAGAGGAGTCACAGCTGGAACCAGAAAAACTGAAGAGTATTCCAAAATCCCCAAGGATCCAACATCGCTGAATTAAGAGTGCTTATATACACAGCTGTACATTTCTACTCTAGTTTCCACAAGACCTTCTGCAATCCAGAAGCCTCCAAATGTGGTGCGGTACAACTCCCATCACCACCACCAGCTCGACCAATGCTGTCTGCATGATGGGAGTTGTAGTCTACCCCATTTGGATGAGACCAGATTCAGGCTGCTTTGACTTTTCTGGGTGGAAGCCAAGAGTCATGCACAGATACTGATAAACATCAGAGATTTATGCAAAGAAATATTTGGTCATGAGATGCAGTGGCAGCCCCAAATAGATATATTCTTTGCATTTTGGACACAGGGGGAGCAGTGAACTAACTCAGCTGTGAGGGCTTCAGCCTTCTTGAGATGTCCAATTAGAACTGCGTGTGAAGAGGCAACAGGATCCTGTAGTCCCATCTCTTTGTCATATCCTCACCATCCATTTATGTGGCCCCTCATGTGCTGGGTCTGGAGAGTTACATCAGGGAGCTAGCTCTGCTCAAAGGGCCCACCTGAATGCTCCTCAGATTATGCAAGGGCTCAGGTTCAGATGACACAGCAAACCGCACCTTGAATATTCAAAACACAAATATGGCAAGGTGGGATATTTGCTCCTGTGAACTGGCCCTTAGAGTCTACAGGAGTAACTTAGATCTTGCTGGAAATTCAGGTTGAAAACCAGATGGGAACCTCAATAAGCACAGAAGGCTCCTCAGCACAGATGGTACCCCTCCAATGTGTAGATGGCTGGCTGGGATGGGTGCAAATGATGACATGGAGGAGGCAAGTCCAAAAGGTTTCTTGTAGTTCTCATATGTTTCTAATCCTATGGAGTACTTACAAATATCTCTTTCAGAAGACAGAGCAGAAGAATCTGCCTAATCCTCAATTGTAACTTTGAGCCATCCTGCGCACTGAGTTTTCAGGCTGGAATTTTCCAGCTTTACCTGGAGATGTTAAAGATCAAACTTGGGCCATCTGCATGTAAAGCTGAGGATCAACCACTGACCTATAATTTCTTCTCAACCAGTTCAGTCCATGCCTGAACCATGAGTTGCTCAGAATGAGAAGCTAGGCTAGATTCTGTAGCTCTCTGCCAATGGGGGGGAATCTGTAGCTCCCCTGAACCCATCAGTCCCAGGTGATGGGAGCAGCAGTACTTCTATACTTTTCCCACCCCCTACATCAGTGGTGTCATAGTGCACGGAAGATATAGGTGCCTCTTTCTTCCTAGCCTGGCAGCTGGGAGATGACAGCAACATGTGCGTGCTGCAATGCTTGAATGGTTTGGGAAGGGTACAATTCAGCAGTGGCTGGGCTAGATACCTGTGGGAAGTGGTGGACACAGCACACTGATTTCAGTTGGAATAACAAGACACCCCCCCCCCCCCGAATTTTGATGTGGCAACTAGATTACTTGGCAAGCATCCTGAGACAGGTGCTCTGCATTCAATTATCTTAAAGACTCTCCAGGAATGATGGGCTGCATGATATGCATTTATCTTTAATCTAATATAGTTTGCAAAGGATGTTTTTCTCCCCCTCCCCTGACAAATTACACTACCGTTTATGGAAATGTAACATTTTCTATGAATGGCTCCGAGGAGCCAGGGTGCATGCCAATGAGGGAGAGAGAGAAGCACACCTAGAATCGGCAACTGGCTCAGCCCTTTCCATTAGCAAATTAAAATCTGTTCAAATTTATTTACTAATATATTAGGAAGACACTCCAGGATGACCCAGCAACCCATATTATGGAGCAAACAATGGAGGCGGAGGAAATAATTATTAGGAAGTTTGCTGCCTCCTGTTTGTTTGCTATTCTAATCATCCCAGGGGGTCAACTGTATGGCGGATTTACCATCTGCATTCTGTTCTAAGGCCACATTTACTTAAAAATTATCAATTACATTTTCCATTGGAATCTTCTGCCAATGGGGCTCACCTAAGAGATGTTTTTGTTAGCCCCCCTCCCCCACAGCTTCACAAAACGCTTTCCTCTTTTAATGGGTGGGACTATTTGTGAGCTCATGTTGGTTCCTACTGACAATCACACCAACTCCCGGCAAGGGGCCCAGAATCCCAAACCCATCAATTTCACTGAGTTGAGGTTTGTTAGGCAATTTCCTTTGTGTAGATCTGCGATGGGAGTTCTTGTCCAACACTTCTGGAAGGAACCATGTTGTTAAAGTCTCCACCACGGGGTCTCTCGGTGTTCAGAAGAGCCTACCTCAATCTGGTACCCTCCAGATATTGGACTGCAAACCTGGGAATTATGGGAGACACAGTCCAACACTGTTCACCACCTGACTAGACGAGCTCTCAATGTGTTCTTAGAGTGGTCGCACTCCCCTTGAATTAGCAGGTTCATTCCCTGAGGAAGCCATCTTTGTCATTTGAGGCTCAGGTGGCCTTCACGGCATAGAATGCCCACCACCAGCTTCTGTGGGTGACCCAGCTGCACTTCTCCCTAGGTAGGAATAGCCTGGTTTCAGTCATCTGTGTGATGGGAAGCTCCAATGTATGCTATGTGGCTCTTCCCTTGAAGGCTGTTCGGAAGCTGCAGGTTTTCCAGTATTGCCAGTAATTGCCAGACCAATATCTGGGCTCAAAAGATCCAAACATATATTGCCAATTCTGGCCCATGCACAGTGGTTGCTTGAATGCTTCCAAGCCTGATCTAAGATGCTGGTTTTAACCTCTAAGGTCTTGTATGTTTGGGGACCACAATACCGATGATATGCATCTCCCAACCTGAATGCTGAGGGTCAGGTATTGTTCAGACTCTGCTGGAGGACTGGAGGAGACAAAAGCCAAGATGGTTTCTTAAAAGCATGCCAAAGCCTGGTGGCCTTCAGCTTATTAAGAAGAGCACCAGAGATAATGGCCTTGAAATTGCGTTCCCCAGTAGTTCTGCAGCTAAGTGTGAGAATGAGGCCGATCACCTTACTGAAACAGCTGCACTCCCAGGAAGAGAGAGGTGCCTGGGTGCACCTGGGCAGGCGTTGGGAGGAGAACCACTTAAAATGCATGGCAGGAGGGGCTGTCCTTTGTTCTCCGCTTGGGGAAAGAATCGGTGTTGCTAGCCCAGGGACATTTAATGCCCACTGGAGCCCCCCCCCCCCCCCGTTTCAGAAAACCCAAAGGTTGGAGAAGGGGAGTATAAGCTTTCTTTGCTCATTTCTTGATAGTCTGCATCAATATTTCAGCATGGTACTAAAAACAGCGATGGCAAAAGGAGAAGGGACGGCAGAGGGCGAGGGGGCTGGATGGGGTCGCTGGGGTGGTGGGTGTGGGCTTGGGTGGACTCTGAGGGATGGTGGAGGACAGGAGAGTCTGGAAGAAGGTTGTCCATGGGGTCGTGATGGGTTGGGCATGACATTAAAAATATCATATACTATGCTTGACACAGGTGGCTCTGTATCTTTGAGCCTAAACCAGAGTGCACTGGATGGACCTGGTCCTCACTGTCAGAACAGGCCATTGCTGAGGGAGGCTTGGATGGTAGCAAGCAGGAGGAAGGTCTTTTCAGTGGTGACTCGTTTATGGAGTGATCTCACTGAGCTCTGCTGGTGCCAACTCTCATCTTTTTGGTGCAGGATTAGGACTGCCTTCTCCCAGACCTTTATTTACACTGAAGGGTATTTAATGTTATGAGGTGGCCATTCACACCTGCATTTTGGGGAAGGCTGAACAGAACCTCCATTATCTCAAGTGCAGTGTTTTGTCCAAACACTCTGGAAGTACTATGCAGAATTTACTTTTGCAAGGACCAGAGGTCTCTGAGCAGCATTTAACCATTGCTTTACAAAATATGTCAACACACATTCTGGAATACGAGTTGGTGCTTTAAAAAAGCATAGAACCAAGTAAAAACTGTACCTAAAGGCGTGTTGCTACTTTTTAAAGAGAATAACTTTTCAGAGACTGAAAAAGCTACCTTGGAGGTTTGGGATGTGTTGTTGGCTCCCTCTAATGGCCATGCTCTGAAGTGCTAGACAGGCAGTGCATCAAGACGAGATAAATGTTGAAGGAAGAACAATAGGCTGTTGTGTTCTCTTCCTTGGAAGTTAAGAACTCACGAGGGCTTGTATCAGATCAAAGTTCTCATAAAAATGTAAGTGGAGGGGAGAAGACATCCTTCTAGTCTTTCATTGGGTTCCACACTCGTCATTCAGATGTTTCCAAGGAGCCCTCCCCTAGCAAATAGTATTCACGGGAATATTGCTGCTGAACATGGAGGGTCTACATAGTCATCATGACTAGAAGCTACTAACATCAGTTTGTCCATTCTGGAAAAGAGAATTCTTAGCTGCTGATTCCGTACAATTTCGACCATTCATTTCCTCCTCTCTGACAATGAACAGTGTAAGCAATCACAAAGAATCTCATGGCATCTTAAAGAGTAGCATATTTATTCTGGCCCAGACTTTTATGGTCCTCAGACTGCTTCATGAGAGGCATGGAGTGCTCTGGGTTATTTCAGGTTAATATACAGCATGGGGGGCAACTTCTGGCCTACAGCTCCCATCAGCCCTAGTTATGATAGCCAATGATGGGAGTTGGAGGCCAAATATGTATGCATATCTGTAAGTTACCTATTTCTGTTATATGGTAGATACACAAGGAGTTGTAAACAGTGAGGCTGGAAGGGAATTAAACTTGGAAAGTCCAGAGAGTGACCATCACATTTGAGTCTATACTGGTCACTCACAGTGATAACACAGACATTACATGAGCCAATTCACACATGTAGTGTGATCAAAATAATTTATCTCCATCTAAACTTTAGTGATAATGGCAGAAAATGAAGAGGAACTAAAGATCCTCTTGATGTGGGTGAAAGAGGAGAGTGCAAAAGTTGGCTTGAAACTCAACATTAAGAAAACTAAGATCATGGCATCCAGTCCTATTACTTCCTGGCAAATAGATGGGGAAGAAATGGAGGTAGTGACAGATTCTATTTTCCTGGGCTCAAAGATCACTGCAGATGGTGACTGCAGCCAAGAAATTAAAAGACGCTTGCTCCTGGGGAGGAAAGCTATGGCAAATCTAGGCAGTGTACTAAAAAGCAGAGACATCACCCTGCCAACAAAAGTGTGTATAGTCAAGGCTATGGTTTTCCCAGTTGCAATGTATGGCTGTGAAAGCTGGACCATAAGGAAGGCTGAGCGCCAAAGAATTGAGGCCTTTGAATTGTGGTGCTGGAGGAGATTCCTGCGAGTCCCCTGGACTGCAAGGTGATCAAACCGGTCAGTCCTAGAAGAGATCAACCCTGACTGCTCTTTAGAAGGCCAGATACTGAAGAAGAAACTCAGATACAATGGTACCACAGCTCATGAATGCCTCAGTTCACAACCAAATTGGATCACAAAGATTTCATAAAAATGTTGACTCAGGTCATGAACTCCATATAAGGTGGAGACCGCGATTGCAGCCATCTCCCCAACCCCCTGAGTGAGGAGATGACTGTGATCATGCTGGGGGGGGGGGGGGGGAGATGGCCGAGATCGCACCCATCTTTCCTTCATGAGCACGCCCGTGATTGTGCCCATCTTTCCTGCATGAGCGATCTTGGCCATCTCCCCCCCAAAACACGATCGTGCCCGTCTCCCCCCCTCCCAGTGCACCCACATTCGCCCCCATCTCTCCCCCCACAATGCGCGATCTCGGTCATTCTGGCGGGGTGGGGAGGTGGCTGCGATTGTGCTTGGGGTGGTGGGGGGAGATGGCCACGATCTTTGTTGTTCTTTGTTACTTTGCTTCACATTTTTCTAATTTAAAAAAAAAAGTTACAGAACGGATCAACCTTATTTACATTGAACCTTATAGGGAAATTTAACTTGACTCACAACCAATTTGGGCCACGACCAGAGCCCTGGATCGGATTAAGTTTGTGAGCCAGGGTACCACTGTATAAGTTGATCAGGTTGCAGACCTTTTAAAGAGAAACATGTAAATGGTATTTAATGTAACCCTTATTTTGCAACTGTGCTGCAATGTATGTAAATTCAAAAATATTCACTAATCAACCATGGGTACACTTCTTGCCATCAACTGAGACATGGTAACAAATATCGAGAAGAGCCCTCTATAGCAGAAAACCAAGCAGGAATAGGAATATTTCTAGAACAGGAATATTCTTATTATATAATCATAGGGTTTGCTTCGCTTCAGATCTGATAATGCCTGCAGTGATGGAGAACCCACCACCACCCATGGCCGTCAGTTCCTTCTCGACTGCTCTTAGGAACACTCTTCTGAATCAGTTCTCATCCTTCTCCCAGTTCTTTCCTGCTACTTCATGCCCAATGGCCTTGGAAGATAAAGAGGCGGCAGCCATTTTTGTGACAACCCTTCTGGTTCTTCGGAAGTGTTTTCATGCCCTTCTCAGTCTTCTCTTTGCAAAGCTACACATACCAAGTTCCTTCCATCTTTCCCTGTAGGACTTCACTTCTAGTACCCTGTTATTCTCTGTCGCCCAACCCATTTCAATTTATCTGGAATGTCTTATAACTGGACACAGCGACTGAGGTGACCTCTGCCCACTCCTGGACTTATTCCATGCAAAACATCCATGTCACTGAACTAGAAGGATTATTTCTCATTAAGATCAAGTGGTGATAATTTATTCAAAGAGCCTGCAACTATCTAAGGGAACAAAATCTGTTATGACAGTAGACCCATTGTTTACAAAATATCTGACAGATTTGGGAGCCTGAATAAAGCTTTTGATTAACTTTTAAAGAATTCAGATTAACTTTTGATTGGTCGTATTTTGGATACAGGAGCAACTAATGTTTGCTAGTGAACTGTGTTTAGCTTTGATAGAGCGTTGGAACATCTGATGAGGTTTAGCATATCTTACAGATAATATTATAAATGGGGCTTCAATTATTTGTGACTAACCTGTCTCATTCTTTTCAATGGGTCTACTCCATGCAGGACTAGCATTGGATACTACCCAATGACAAAGAACTAGATAGAGTTACATCCTTAAAAAGATGACTTGAATGCCTGCTTTAGGTATGTCTTTTAATCTCATCTGCAGGGGACAGTGTAGCATTCGCCACCAGCAAAGGCTTCCAGAGGATGTCACTCCATCTTCTTCCAACCAGTCTCACAAAGCTCCTATCCTCTGGCGGAAAAGCCATCTCATGTCTGAGATGATGAATGGTCCCTTTTCTTTGTCTGCTTTCTTGTGGCTCCTGTCTGCTAGTCCGTGTCCTCAGACTCTTCTGACTCCTCTTCATCTTTCTTACGTTTGGCTTTTCTGTGGACACTTTCTTTATTCTTCACAATCCCCTTCTTCTTTTTAGAGGTCTTCTCTTTTAGTTTCTTCTTTGCATGTCTTAGCTCTTTCTCCTCATCTTCATTAGCCTTAAGGAGCCTAATTTCTTTTGACTTTTTGTCCAATGCCTTCTTATTCTTCCCATCGGCCTCTGATTTGGCTGCCTTCTTAATTTTGCCAATGTGCTTTTTAACCGCCTTGGATTTGGCTGCCTTCTTAATCTTGCCAATGTGCTTTTTAATGGCTTCTGACTCTGCCACCTTCTTAACCTTAGCCAATTTCTTCTTTATCGCATGCTTTTTACCTTTCTTCTTTCCCTTTCCTTTTGCTTCCACAACAGAAAATTCTTCTTCCTCCTCCTCAGATTGGTCTTGCTCATCTTCTTCCTCTTGTCCCTTTGTTATTTCTGGTTTCCCTTTCTTCAGATCCTTTCCCATCAATTCTTCCTCCCCATCTACAATATAATAGGACACTTTAGAATGAGGAAGTCTGCTTTCACATCTGAGCTTAATCTTGAGTGTATTGGATAACTTTGATTAAGTTGCTTGCTTTCCACCCAAGCCCAAGTCTGTGTTATGCCAGAACCTTCAGAGTCACTTGGCCCTCCAGAAAACCCTGGCAAGAGCCAAGATGGTTCAGGATCATCAAGGATGATGCTTTGAATCTTTCTCCTGGAAAGGCAAAGAGCTCAGCTTCTGAGGCAGGGCCAGACCCTGGGCCACCACTTGGCCCCTGAGAATGCTGGCAGCTAAAGACTACTTATGAATCATGAACTCCTTATAAGGTGGACATCTCACAAGCTACTAGCTCTGGCTCTAGTGGCTCTGGCTCTATCAGTTTTCCAGATCCTGGAAACAACACCTGCTCTCCACCCTGAGTCTCTTTATCCAGTGTTTTCTATAACTTTGCCAAGTGTTTGGATCACCATGCTATGGACTGATGGACTTCTCCCTGACTCTGCTCTTGGATTGCATTTTTACTTGATTGATCTCCTGGCTTTTACTTGGGCTGCATCTGGTACTTCACTCTGGAGAACTCCATATGTTCTTGTAAAACTATCCTTGACCATTTGCTTGATAAATCTGCTGCTCTGTTTCATCGAATCAACAAATCATACTATCATCGAATCATACAATCATAAATCAATTAGGAAATCATAGGGTTGGAAGGGCCACTAGGTCCCGCTCCCTGCTATTGCAGGGCACAAAGTTATATCATCCCATTTAGTGTCCAATCACTTTTTGAATGTCCCCAGCGAGGGAGAGTCCGCAACTTCCCCAGGAAATCGGTTCCATTGTCATACTGCTCTGACAGTGAGGACACTCTTCCTGATGTTTAGTCTAAATCTGGCTTTTTAAAACTTAAGCCTGTTATTCCATGTTCTTCACTCTGCAATGGATGAGAAGAGATCTTGTTCTTCCTCTTTGTGACCTGCCTTCATATCACTTCTCAAGTCTTCTCTTCCTGAGGCTGAACATGCCTAGTTCTCTCAATTTTTCCACACAGGGCTTTGCCTCCAGTCCCAGAATCATCCTTGTTGTCCTCCTCTGCACCCCCTCCAGATTTTCTGCATCTATTTAAAACTTAGGTGCCCGGAACTGGATACAGTACTCCAGGTGAGGTCTGACTAGTGTTGAGTATAGAGGAGCTAGTACTTCACGTGTTTTGAAAGTGGTGCTTCTGTTAATGCCACCCAAAATAGCATTTCCCTTTTTGCAGCTGCATCACATTGTTGGCTCATATTTAGCTAGTGGTCTACAACAACTCCAAGATGCTTCTCATATGCAGTATTGTTGAGCCAACTACTCTCCATCTTGCAGTGGTGCATTTGGTTTCTTTTTCCTAAGTGGGGGACTTGGCATTTGTCCCTATTGAATTTCATTCTTTTGTTCTTTGCCCAGAGTTCTAACCTACAGAGATCACCCTGTATCTTATCTCTCTCTTCCAGGCTATTTGCCATCCCACCCAACTTTGCGTCATCCATCTGCAAACTTAATTATCTTTCATTGTACTTCCTCATCTAAATCAATAATAAAAATATGGAAGAGTACTGCTCCCAGGACAGAACTCTGCACCCCACTTTTCACCTCTCCCCGGTTTGAGAATGTGCCATTGATGAGCACTCTTTGAGTCCGATTTTGCAGCCAACTATGAATCCATCTAGTGGACACACTCTCTAGTCTGCTTTCTGCTCGTCTGGTAATCTGGTTGTCATGGGACACTTTGTCAAAGACTGTGCTTAAGTCTCGATGATGTCCACAACTTTCCCACAGTCCATTTGGGAGGTTACCCAGTAGAAAAATGAAATAAAATGAGTCTGGCAGGATTTAGCTAATGGACTCCATTTAGGCATGTCTAGATCTACCTTTATGAGCACAGGCAGGATTGGGCCTCTCACGCAAGAGCGTCCATTAGCCACCTAGAAAGCTGCTTCCAGCCTAGCGGGTCCTCAGTGGCGTAAGAGTAAAGATGGTGCTATGGGTTCTTGGCTGGTGGGCAAGACAAGTGCCTCATCCTGCCAGCCTCTGAATCCTCTGATGCCTTACCACATCTGGAAAATGAAACACGACTAGCCTTCCTTGGGAAGATATTGCACACTGTGCTAGATTCCATTAGAACTTCCCTAATGGAAGGAAACTTGGATTTTGTTCCCCAGTTGCACTATCAAAGAGTGTGCTAATGGCTAAGTAAGGAGGCAAGGCTGGTCCCTCCAGGGAGAGAATTACTAGCTTTGGCTTATTGCATTGCTAAGACAAGTTCAGGAGGCAGGAGAGCCTGGAGGAATGTTGTCCATGGGGTCGTGGTGGGTCGGACACGGCTTTGAGACTAAACAGAACAAGGCAAGTTCATCAACAGGTGCATCATACACAACAACATCACCTGACTCAGTTGAGCTGCTGGCTTCCTTTTCGTTCTTTAGCTTCTTTTTGGCTGCCTCTTTCTCCTTCTGGAGTTGTCTTAAAAAAAAATTCTTTTTCGCATATTTCTTGATCTGAGGGCCAAGCTTCTTTAGCACACTCACTTTTGATCTGAAAGCAGAGATGTTTTCATTAAGGGAAGATGACCCCTCTAACCTTTGCAAAAACAGGTAATTTTTGATGAAGTACTTCTCATTATAATTCTGCCCAACAGTGGCCATTCATCAGGGTGGAGTACACTTTCACCCAATACTCATTTATTATCATGGTCAATGCACATTTCTTCAGCAGCAAAGAAAAATGCCTTAGTCTGAGCTATACCATTGATGACTTTCCAAGTCTACAATATCCATTTTAGGTGTGGTGACCAGAAATGTACACAATATTCCAAGTTGTGATCACACCTTAGAATTCTACAAGAATTCTACACCATAGATTTCCATAATCTTGGCTGTTTTTATCTCAGTTCCTTTCCTAAACACAGAGTTTGCCCTTTTCATGGCTGCTTCAACCTAATCTGACATTTTGATCAGGACCTGTCTCCCAGATCTCTTCCTTGGTCATTCATAGCTAACTCAGATCTCATCCACTCATACTTGAAGTTGTGAACATTTGTCCGATGGTTCATCACTTTACAGTTCCTTTCATTCAGCCTCATTTTCAATGTTAATAGCCATTCCTGCAGCTTGGAGAGATCCATTTGGAACTCTTCACAATCCCTCTTGGTTTTAACCACCCTAAATAATTTGGTGTAATTATTTGCTCTAACCTTTTAGAGCTGAGAGTGTCAGTAAACATAGGGACAGTGGTGATCCAGTAGCTATCATTTAGTTGGACTTCCAAAAGGTTTTGACGAAGTTCCTAACCAAAGACACTTAGGAAACACCCTCATGGAAAATGCATTTATCCAGTCAATGTGGGAGCAATTAAGGTCATCTGTCATTGCCACTACATTTGCAGGCCTTCCTAGTTTTGATTTTCTACCTCAAGTTCACTCTGAGCATCCTGTACTGGACAGTTCCTAGCACAAAATAAGTTTCAAATCCTGGCATTGTCCTTCTTATAGAAATTACATCTAGAGATGATTGCGTCCCATTGGTGTTCATCAAGCTGCCAGGTTTCTTAATCACCTTCTATTTCTTCCATAAAAGCAGCCTTCTCTTGCATTGGAGGCTTCTTCATTGCCCAGGAATACATTGTCCCACCCAAAATCTTATGGCACTTAAGATTTTGCTCTTTGATTAGCTATGCTCAGGGCCTATACTCTTCATTTTGACATTTGCATGATCAGAAATACTCTCATCTTAATCCTTGCATCAGCCCAAATGAGATGCTTCCCAGCTCCTGCTGACTTTCCCAGGGGTTCATCTTCAAAGAGTCCCTGCCACAAGGCAAGGGGACCAAGGTAAGGTCTCAGAAGGGATCCCAAAGGCAGACCAGGAGCTGACCTTGGTGGGAGTCACGGGTGTTGCTGTCCGCTGCGAGAGCTGCGACATGTTCGCCCTTCTCCCCCAGGAGAGGCAGGGATACACTTGCCCTCGGTGCAAGATGGTGACCCTGCTAGAGGAGGAGGTGAGGTGCCTGAGGGCCGAGAGAGCTCTCCAGGCCCCCCCCCCCTGGAGCAGCCCCCCTCTGGACAGAGGGTTGAGGGAGAGACCATGGGAGGAGCAGCTGTGGAAACATGGAGGTATGTCACCCACAGGAGGAGGAGGCCAGCACGGCCTCCTCCTCCTCCTGGCACCAATCTGGAGCTGGGAAACCGGTTCTCTCCACTTGGGGAGGCTGGGGCTGATGAGGCCTCGGGGGACCAGCAGGACCCCCAGCCTGGGACGTCAGGCGGCAAGGGGGCCACTGCAGGAGAGGCGAGGGCCAGGGCACGGCCGCCCACCAGCACCAGAAAGGTACGGCGGCAGGTGATTGCTGTTGGGGACTCCCTGCTGAGGGGCACTGAGGCGGCAGTGTGCCGCCCCAACCTGGAGACAAGGGAGGTTTGCTGCCTGCTGGGCGCACGCATCCGGCATGTGAAGGACAGAGTGGAGCATCTTGTTCGCTCCGGGGGTCACCAGCCACTCCTGGTGATCCATGTGGGCACAAACGACGTGGCCAGGCAGGGTGTGGTTGGGATCACCAGGGACTTTGAGGCCTTGGGGAAGAAACTCAGGGAGCTAAAGCCCCAAGTGACACTCTCGTCAATCTTATCTGTCTGGGGATTTGGGCCAGGCAGGGACAGGAGGGCCTCCGAGGTGAACAGCTGGCTTAGGGTGTGGTGCCAGAAGGAACACCTTGGGTTCCTCGACCACAGCACTCGGTTTCTTGCCAATGGACTTCTGGCAAGGGACGGGTTACACCTCATGAGGATGGGGAAAAGGTCCTTTGGACCTAGCGAGCTTCGTCTGGAAGACTTTAAACTGAGCTGGGGGGGGGGGAGTTCAGGCCCCCCAGAAATGTGTCTGCACTGGGCAAGTGTGGAGACAGGATCAGAGCTCTGGGAGCAGGGTTTTACAGATACTGCAGGGACTGACAGGACTCCTTCAGAGAGGGGCCAGGTATCAGGGAGGATGGGAGGAAGGAGGAGGCTGGGAACTCCAAGGAAAGGAAGTGGTGGGAAGGAGTTGAGGTGCATGTACACCAAAGCTAGGAGCATGGGTAATAAGCAGGAAGAGCTTGAAGCTCTCCTGGGAATAGGAGGGTATGACCTAGTGGGAATCACAGAAACTTGGTGGGATGAAAGGCAAGTCTGGAATGTGAACATAGAAGGGTATCACCTTTTTAGAAAGGACAGGAAGGGAAAGAGAAGTGGGTCATGGCTTTATACATCAGGGAAGGGATAGGATGCAGTGAGATAGAATGCAGCACAGATGGGGATTCGGTAGAGGCAGTCTGGGTGAAACTTAGGGGTTTTGACAGGGTAAGAGACCTGACAGCGGAGGCATGTTATCGCCCTCCAGGTCAACTTGAGACCCTGGATGATGTCCTGACAGGCCAGATTCTAAGGATATCTCGGGGGAGAGATACAGTAATTGTGGGAAATTTCAATCTCCCGGATATTAATTGGGAGACTCACTCTGCAGTGACAGCCAGATCACATCGCTTCCTATAGAGGGAGGGTTTTTCACACAGAGGGTTCGAGAGGCGACAAGGGGGGGCGGAAACATCCTTGACTTGGTCTTGACCAATAGGGAGGAGCTGATAGGTGAGGTACAGATTAGGGTAGCTCTGGGCGTGAGTGATCACTCCATCCTTTGCTTGGAGATCAGGGGATTGGGGACGTGCAGCAGGTCGAGCACTAGAAGCTGGGACTTCAAGAGGGCTAACTTTAGCCAACTGAAGGCCGGACTGGGGAAAGTCTCCTGGGATAGGTTACTGGAAGGTAAGCGAGTTGAGGAGGGGTGGCTGGCACTCAAAAGGGAGGTTTTGGAGGTGCAAGCCTTGATGATACCACTAGTTAGTAAGGTGGGGAGGCGGAGGAGAGCACTGCCATGGATGCAAAAGATGGTGGTTAGAGGGATTAGACGAAAGAGGAACCTCTGTAGGAAATGGGTACTGGGGCAAATAAATGGGTACTGGGGCAAATAGACAAAAGGGTATACCGGGAGGAAGAGGCCCGTTGCAGAAGGATTCTTCGCAAGGCTAAGGCTGATTAAGAGCCGAGACTTGCCAAGAATATCAAGAGCAAAAAAAAAAAGGGCTTCTTTCGGCATGTAAATAGGAAGAGGAAGTGGAGACAAGTGGTGGGACCACTAAATAAGGAGGAAGGAGATCCAGTGACTGATATGAGGGAACAGGCACAGATGCTAAATGACTATTTTGCCTCTGTGTTCTCCCCAAAGCAGGATGGGGGATATCCACATAGGAGATTAGATGAGGCCGGGGACTTAGGGGCACAGATAAGAGTCACCCCCCTTGAAGTCGAGGGGCTCCTCAGGGCATTGGACATTACAAAGGTGCCAGACCCTGACGGGTTACACCCAAGAGTACTTAGAGAGTTGGCAGGGGTTCTCTCACGCCCGCTGGCCTCCATTTTTGAGACCTCTTGGAGAACGGGTGAAGTTCCAGAGGGCTGAAGGGTGGCATCAGTGGTCCCAATTTTCAAAAAGAGTAGTAGAAGGGGCATGGGGAATTACCAACCTGTTAGCCTTATGTCCATTGTAGGAAAAACAATGGAAAGGCTCATAATAGAGAGAGATCTAGTGATGCTAAATAGGGAAAGGAGGCTGACAGCCACACAACACGGCTTCCACAAAAACAGGTCCTGCCAGACAAACCTTGTGAAATTCTATGACAAGGTTTCGAGATGGCTAGATGGAGGGGATGCAGTGGATGTGGTATACCTGGATTTCAGCAAGGCCTTTGACAAAGGGTCCCATGATATCCTGGTGGAGAAAGTGAGGAGTTTTGGGATACACCAAAGCACTGTCCGGTGGATTAGGGCATGGTTGACTGACCGAAAGCAGAGGGTAACCATTAGTGGGGAATCATCGGGATGGTAGCCAGTGACAAGCGGGGTCCTGATCCTGGGGCTGATCCTGTTTAATCTTTTCATCAATGACATGGAAGAAGGGGTGAACAGTCTGCTGATCAAATTCGCAGACGACACTAAAACGAGCAGTGGCCACAACTGAGGAGCAGGTACTCCAGATCCAAAAGGATCTGGGCAGACTATGGAAGTGGGCAGGAGACAACAGGATGGCGTTCAATGTGGATAAGTGCAAGGTCTTGCACTTGGGGCATAGGAATAAGTGTCATAAGTACAGGTTAGGTGACAAGTGGCTGGAGAGCAGCACTTGCGAAAGCGACCTTGGGGTACTGGTTGACTGCAGGCTAAACATGAGTCAGCAGTGTGATGCGGTGGTCAAGAGGGCGAATGCCACTCTTGGTTGCATAGCCAGAAGTGTGGCTCCTAGATCAAGAGAGGTATTACTACCACTCTACACGATTCTGGTGCGCCCGCAACTGGAGTATTGTATTCAGTTTTGGGCCCCTCATTACAGAAAGGATATAGCCAGGTTAGAGTCAGTGCAGCATAGGGCCACAAGGTTGGTAGCCAGTTTGCAGGGGATGGGGTATGAGGCGAGACTGAGGGAACTGGGTCTCTTCAGCCTGGAGAAGAGGAAACTCAGAGGGGATATGTTGGCGACATACAGTTATATGAGGGGATGTCACATGGAGATGGGTAGAGACCTGTTCTCCCCTGCAGAGGAAGGCAGGACACGCTCCAACGGAGCAAAGCTCAGGGAGCCAAGGTTCCATTTGGATGCCAGGAAGCACTTCCTGACAGTCAGGATCCCGAGGGTGTGGAATGGGCTTCCACGGGAGGTCATTGAGACCCCATCGGTGCGGGTGTTCAAAGATAGGCTGGACATGCACAGGGTGGGCCTGTCGTGAGTGAAGCCAGCTGGTGCCAGAGGTCAGACTAGATGGTCCGGGAGGCCCCTTCTGACTCTCTATGTTTCTATGCCACCTATGTTAGCAGAGAGAGAGCTTAGTTTGTGAGCCCTCTGGCTTTCTGGACAGAAGACTTTCCTAGCTGTACCAGAAAATGCCCGGGGTTGAAACTACGATTTTCCACATGCAAAATATGGATTCTGTCTCTGAGCTATGACCCTTCCCCGACACCTGTTGCTGACATACTTACGACAGGAAGCACCAAAGGGTGATTCCAATTAAAAGAACAAAAATAAAGGCTATGGAGCCTTCAACAACAATCTTTGCCAAAGCAGGTCGGTTTGGGATCACTGCAACAAGAAAAGAAAATAGTCTTATCTATATGTCCAAGCAGTGGTCAGCTGATGGTCCTGGGGTGCTTTGGTCTACAGACCAGTCCCAGCCAGCCTAGCCAGTTTAAAGGGAACCGTAGGCAAACGTTTTCAGAGAGCTTCATGGCACCCACTCCTAAGGTATAAGAACATCATATGCAGTCCCACTAAGTGTGAAAGTCACTTTAGAAAGTCACTTTTAATGTATATCTGCATGGTTCTTATTTTGGAGTTCCTGGTGCTGTTGAGGTCACCACCCTACGAACGTGTGCATGAGGGGCGATTTATAATTTTTGAAACAGACAGGCGAGGAAGCAAGCAAAAGAATGAACATTCCAGGTAGGACCTGGTGCTATTTTTTCCCTTCTATCCTTCCACCCACCCAGCAACTTGCTCTTCCATGCACTGTCTCTCCCCTGTACAATTTTTGGATTTTTCCATTTGATGCCCAAAACCCGCTGTAAGCTGGAGAAAGAGCTGAGGGTGTCAGTAAACACAGGGACAGCGGTGATCTAATAAGTATCATTTAGTTGGACTTCCAAATGCTTTTGACAAAGTTCCTAACCAAAGGCACTTAGCAAACACCCTCATGGAAAATGCATTTATCCAGTTAATGTGGGAGCAATTAAAGTCATCTGTCATTGCCACCACATTTGCGGGCCAACGAGAGCTAGTTTAGACATTTGGCATAAGTTTGGAGGAAACCCCAGATTTATACAATTTATACAATTCTTCTGAGATTGTAAGAACAGATCTGCTGGGCATGTAGTTGTTCAAAGGCTGTGGGAACATAATCTGTATGAAATACATTTTGCAGAAGAGTCATTTCTCTTGCCATGTGCAAAAAAAATTTAGGTGATGGTGATGACAGGGGTGGAGGGGAGACTGAAGGATGGATGGATTCAAACCGGACAGCCTCACACACACATTCAGAAGTACCATCCTAGGAGGATCCTACAGCCAAGACAGCTTGAAATAAATTTGACTTGTTAGAGCTCAGCACAGTGATCTATTTTTGGGATTTCAAGCAACTCTATCTGCGTAGAACCAATTTCTTCCCTCATAATGCCTTTCCTATGCTTTGTGGTATTCCATAAGACAGAATCAAGAAAAAGTAGCTCCTCACTCAACTTCCCGTCCCACCCTTAAATGCAGCTAATATTCATTTACCATTGTTCCAGATAATACATCTTCTGAAGAGATCATGTGGCTGGCTGAGTCCAGTCTTGTGTGGGTTGCTTCTGACTTCCACAGATTAAAGTGGTGCAAAACAAGAGCAGGAAGAGACAATCCTTCATCACTCAGGAATTTCTAGCTTATATCTTCCTTTGAAGAGTACTAATGTTAATTGCACAGCACTGAATGACACTGACATGCATTAAGCGGCTGCTAACTAAAAAGGCAGTTGCCCAGGCATGACCAATAAATATCACTATCCCTTTATATCTGGGGATGCTGAAATGTATTTACAGGGTATCATGTGCAGCAGACTGGTATGGCATGCTGCTGAACATATGAAGCAATAGGATAAGCTATGTACGCAGGGGACTGAAACTGAAAAATAACCAGCAGATAGAGCTTTGATTCAGCAAAGCCTCCTCCAATTTCCACTAGACAATCACTCCATTCATAATGCTCATCCCCTTTACGATTTATGTATTTGTTTGTCTTTGAACAGAAAGATTTACATGGGTTGCATTCCTGCAGGGAAAGTGGTCAGTATGGAGCACTCACTCAATATGTAAGGTCAACTGCATGGTGGAAGGGAATTCAGCCAGCCGTGACAATGGCGTTTAGCTTAGAAGACATTAAAAGGGGATTAGAGAAATTCATGGAGAATAGGCCTATTATCTGTCCGTCTATCTTAGTTTGAAGCTGCCTTTCTGGTTCAAATTCAGTCAAGCTATTGAAGAAAAGACATGTAATTGATATTACAGTATTTAGAAATCATGTGTTTTTGCTTTTGGGCACTTTCAAAAAATGTATTAAAATACTACAGTTCAGCTTGAGCTGAAAAAATCCAGTGCCAACACAGCAAAATATCAATAAAACAGCAGCATAACCAATAATACGAAAGCCAGATGCATTATTCAAAGTCCTTTGAAATACCACATCTGAACGGGCTAACCATGTATCCCTTGGGAGTTAGTTCCAGAACACAGGGGTCAAAACTGAGAAAGTCCTGTCTCTAGTGCCTGGCAGATCAACCTAACTTAAGGTGCTCCAACAAAGAGAGCCACTGATGCTGATTTTAAAGCACAGACAAATTCAGGGGGTCTATCAAATCTCCTGGCCCCAGACCCTTTAATGACTTCAAAGGACAAAATCAGCACTTTCAAATGATCCCAGAAACACACTGGTAAGAATTAGTGTATTGGAATTGGATTGTCAATTTATTTATGTTGTAAGCTGCCCAGAGACGCAAGTAATTGGACAGCATACAAATTTTATAAATAAAATTAATAAATAGTGCAATGTGATTTTGACCTTCGGTGGAAGGAAGCTGGGTCTCCTCCAGATGTGGTTCGCTACAGCTCCAAACACCCTTCACCAGTATGGAAGTCCTATTCTGATGCATCTTCACCTTCACTTCAGAAGGTGGGTGAAGCTCCAACCTGAGCAGCAGCCACACTTCATACCTTCTGAAGTTTCTGATCATCTTTAAAGGTAGCTCCATATACAGCAAATTAGTCTAGTCTTGATGTTACAAGCAATGACCAAAGCTAGGTGTATCCAGCAAAAGCTAAATGGATTCTCCCATTTAGCAGTCTACCAATGAATGCCAGATTCTCACAGCAGGGAGAGGAAGACAGATGCTGTTTTCCACTGTTGATGGAAAAATTGTGCTGGAGGGTCTGAATGTTTGGGCCAGTTCATTAGGGTTTTTATTGTATCTGTTGGATAAGGCATGAACTGTGGCCAGGAGACCCTGCTACTATTTGTGAGAAAGAATAATCACAAACTGCTCTTCTAAAAATCATGAAATCTTAATGTTTTTTAGGGTCTTGTGGATATTGAGGTTCAACCAGCTGGCCAAGAGCTAAAATTCATCTCACCCATATGTTCCATGAATGAACCAGAAGTTGGTGGATCTGCTGAAGTTTTGATTTCCAGAGTCGGAGGGCTCAGGTCAAACGTCTTGGTCTCTCCATAAGGTTTGATCGGAGCTAAATGGAGGTGAGAGAGAACTGGACTTAGATGGAAAGTAAACATGGAGCGGAATGAACATGTTGAGAAGAACCATGCAAAGATAAAGCCTTATATTCCCAGCAGAGTGCTTTCCTTCTAGGGCTGATATGACAGAAGGGAAGATTTTAAGGGGAGAATCTGGGGGTGCTTCCACCTTTCTGGAGCTCATAGGGCCAGAGCACTTTTTTATGTTCAGAAGTCATCCTCTGCTGCTGTGCCCAGGCATCGCTGTTGTTTCGGGGATTAGCTGCAAGCCTTTCATTAGCTGGAGCAGAAAAGATTTTTTCAGTAACTTTGCATTGTTCCCTGTTGCAATAGAAAGTATTTTGGAGTGGCTTAGTTTTGAATGAGCAATTAACACCTACTAGATTTTCCAAAAACCTGTTCCTGGTGGACAGAAAGCCAGAACGGCTTTGTTTCTTTATTTTATAAATATTTATTTAGCTTCTATATTGCCCAATAGCTCAAACTCTCTGGGTGGTGTACGAAATTCCAAATAGGTTGATGATACAAGAAAAACGCCGTATTTTTTCATACTGTATTATTAAAAATAAAATAGATCAACAAAATAGTATTTTGTACAGAATAGAGCTGACCATTTTTCCAAGGTGCCCAATTAAGAAAATAAGGGAAGGAAACAGAAAATGCATGGTAATATGAGATAAAAAGAATGTGAATGTAATTATTTGCATAGGCATTTACATGGTACTGCATGTGGGTAGGGAGGAGGTATACAGGGAGCTTCAGCAGTTCTTTTGAAATTGGCTTCCAGATCATGCTTGTGGAAGTTTAAGTTCAGACAAGATTTATTGATATTAATCCTCAAATTCAGAGCTGCTCCTTCCCCTTGGTGAGGTGGCATTGCCTCAGACCCAAGACCTATGGTTTTTAATGCCCCTTTTCTTGAATGCCCCCTTTAGTGTCCCTTTGCAGTGCCAGGTGAAAACCTTTTTATTTTCTAGATATTTTAATAGGCAATATTTGTTCTAATTGAATTTGTATTGCTGCTATGCTGCATATTAATTTTATTATTGCCGGTGTGGGTGGTTGATTTTTTACTGTATTGCTTTTATTGTTTATTGTCTATAGTCTGTTTGAATATAATTATTTATTGTTCTTATGTGTCTTTTAAATTTGGTATACCACCCAGGAAGCCCAGTGAGGTATGGGGTGGCATAGAAGTGTAATAAATAAATACAGCAGATAACAAATAACGTTCACGTTACTTTTTCATTTAGGGAAGGCAAAGAGGGAGGGTCTGGTATGTCTCCAAAAGTGAAAGAGAAATGGATTCTCCAAAGTGCCAGTATTTACAGTATTAAAGCTCAAAGTATTTGGCAATTTGGTTTCAGTAATAGCATTTTCTTCCGGGCTGGTCTAACTGTGCTTCTTGGCTCTATGGCAGTCTTGAATCAATGTCTGATACAGTAAATCCCAGTTAGAAAGGCTCATTGTCAGGAATGCTGAGAATTGATGTCCAAAATATCCAGAGGTCACCAAGTTGGCAGAGGTGTTCCATAGATAAGATGCATAATACTATACCCATGCATCTGGGGGTAAGTCCCATTGATCTGAATGGAACTTACCCCCAAGTAGGTGTATATAAGATGGAAGTGTTAATTGTCCTTGAAGAAGGAAACTTCAGTAAGTTCAGGCACTTCTGAGAATTCATTTTTCTTTCATTTTATCATCTTTTAGAAACATAGAAATGGAATGAGTCAGAAGGACCTCCCAGGCCATCTAGTCTGACCCCTGGCTCCATCTGGCTCTGCTCACGACATGGCTCACCATGGGCATGTCTAGCATGTTTTAGCTTAGGAAAGAAGGCAAGCAACATAGAGGTAGTGCTTAAGCAAAGGGGAGGAGTGATTTTGGGGGGTAAGTTTCCATAATTAAACCGAAAGGGACCAAAGGCTAGGCTGACTGGTTGTGATGGGAATTGTCATTGAGCAGACAAGATGATTTGGGGAATGCCATGTTGGTGAAGGCTGTTTTAGCCCTTGGAGTCAGCCCAGTTGGCTGATAGGAGAGTCAGGAGAGACACATGGAAGCGCTTATTCTACATACAACATGTACTTAATTGATAAGAACTTAAGAAGGGCCTGCTGGATCAGTCCAAGGGATAATCTATGCCAGCATTTTGCTGACACAAGGGCCAAACAGCTGTCAACAGAAACCCACAACCTTTCTGGCACACTGATGTAGAGGGAGCATAGAGCCGTCATGATTAGTAGCTATTGCTTGCCTTCTCCTCTAGGGCTCGGTCCAATCCCCTTTTAAAGCCATCTGAATTGGTGGTCAGGACTCCATCTTGTGGAAGTGAATGTCATGGTTTAACTGTGGATTGTGTGAAGAAGTCCTTTTTGGACTGGTTCTGCTTCCCCAAACCATCAGCATCATGGGAGGACTCCACTGGGTTATAGTATTATGAGAAAAGGGGAAGCATTCTCCCTCTCCATTTTTTCCACACAAGATGTATTTTGAAGGTCTCCATCATGTCTCCGTTTTAGTAAGTTCAACAATCACAGCTGTTGCAACCTTTCTGCAAAACTGGATCCTGCCAGATGAACCTTGTGGAGTTCTATGACAAGGTTACGAGGTAGCTAGACTGGGGGGATGCAGTGGATGTGGTTTACCTGGATTTTGGCAGGGCCTTTGACAAGGCCCCACATGATATCCTGGGCTAGAAACTGAGCTTCAGAATATTAATTTTATTTATTTATTTATTTAGAAAATTTCTAGGCCACCGCATTCGCCGAATAGATTGATGCACTGTTGGATGGATTAGAGCATGGCTGATGGACTGCTAACAGAGGCTATCAGTGGGGAGTCATCAGGATGGCCTCCAGTGATGAGCAGAGTCTCCCAGGGCTGACTTCTGGGACTGATTCTGTTCAACCTTGTATCATTGACCTGGAGGAGGGGGTAACCGGTCTGCTCAACAGATTTGCTGATGTCACCAAAGTGAGGGTGGCGGCCATAACTAGGGAGCAGGTACTCCAGTTCCAAAAGGATCTGGACAGACTGTAGAAGTGGCTGGGGGACAACAGGATGGCGCTCAATACGGATAAATGCAAGGTCTTGACCTTGGGATTCAGGAATAGGTGCCAAAGGTCCAGGATGGGGACAGGTGGCTGGAGAGCAGCACTTGTGAAAGGGATCTTGGCATTCTTATGGAAAACAGGCTGAACATGAGCCAGCAACGTGACACGCCACTTAAGAGGGTGAATGCCACCATTCAACGTATAGCCAGGGGCATGGCTTCCAGATCAAGACAGATGCTGGTGCCACTTTATAAGACTCTGAGGCACCCACAGCTGGACTACTGTGTCCAATTGTGGACTCCACATTACAAGAGGGACACAGCAAGGTTAGAATCAGTTCAGTGCAGGGCCACAGGGATGGTAGGCAGAGTTGGGGGATGCCATATGAGAAAAGATTGGAGAAATGGGGATGCTGCGGGGATCTTATAGCGACATACAGATATGTGAAGGGATGTCCCACAACAAGCATCATAATCTGTTCTCCCCTCTGGTGGAAGGAAGGATGTAATCCAATGGGCAAAGCTCAAGGAATTGGGTTTCAGGTCAGATGTCCGGAAGTACTTCCTGATGGTTAGGACCCCTGGGGCATGGAATGGGCTTCCATGGGGTGGGAGGGGGAGGCCCCATCAGTGAGGGTGTTCAAGAAAATATTGGACAGTCACATGTTGGGGATTATATGAGCAGAGCTGGCTGGAGCTGGGGTCGGACTAGATGGCCAGGGAGACCCCTCCTGACTTGCTGTGTTTCTATGTTTATTCATAGCAGAGTCACTCCAGTCCCTTGATCATTTCAGTTGCCCTTGTGCAGACATGATGAAGTCCTTTTTAATGGCAGAGTGATGGAATTTTCTGCCATAAGTTGTGGTGGTGACTGTCAGTGATGTTTTTAAGAGGGAATTAGATATGGGAAATCTTGGGGAATTGGTCCATCTTGATTCCTGTGGGCTTCCCATTGGTATCTGGTTGGTTGGTGTAGGTGGGCTCTTATTTCTGGCAAAGAACTGAGATCTAATGTCTGACCCTGAGCAAATGTTGATTTCATTACCATCTGAAACTGACTGTGGTACATGAATTCCCACCCATATTATGGGAACCCTTGATTTCTGCTCACCTGAAAATGCATCTCTAGGGTAGCATGATAATTCCAGAGAAAGAATGATGAAAAAGAATTGCATTATTTGGCTCGTAGATGAAATAGCCTGGGTTCTTTAGGGTGTAAGGGTGCAAGGATAAAGGTGAGAGGCCCAGAAGGGACCAAAAGATGCTTTGATTTTGAAGTTATTTCCTCTCTCATCGAGGCTGAGATACTTCTGATTTCTGTGTTTCTTTTCCATCTTCCCTTTGTGCATGCCACCATTGTGTGATGTCACAAAGCACCAGTGCTTTCACAAATTCTAGAACAGCTAGAAGTAAACTAATGAGAAGAACCACTTCCAGAATTGTTATGAAGGTCCTTTCCTCAAGGAATCCTGGGAAGTGTAGTTTACCAAAGCGCTAAAAACGTTCTTTTAAGGATCTCTCTTGCACATCCAGTAGCTCCCTTGGAGTGGATGTTAGGCCCCCCAGCAAGGTTTCAATAAGCCTTGATGTAAGGTTGTAGTGGTGGTGGTGGTGATGGTGGTGGGGTCAAATAAAGCACATTGTCCCTCTGCCCCAAGTCCCTGAGTGAATTTAGGTGGGGGGTGTCCTAAACATCATTGACTCTATGCCTTGTGCTTTAAAGTGAATAGGGGAAGGGGAACCACTCCAAAAGTCATTTGTATAATTTTACTGAGACCTCAACAGCAACATCAGCATCAGCCTGGGAAGACAGCAGAAACAAAGCAAGCACGCAAGCAAGCAACACTTTACTACTTCTGGCCAGGTTCCTTTACTCACAGCTATTAGAATGGCAAGGAAATGAGAAAGGTTCTCTGTTACAAAATAGAGGCTGGAAGCAACAAAATGAAACTCAACAGGGACAAGTGCCAAGTTCTCCACCTAGGAAAAAAGAAACCAAATGCATTGATACAAGATATGTGGCTCAACAGAACTGAACAAGACAAAGACCTTGGGGTTATTTTGGACAACAGGCTAAATATGAGCCAATGTGATGTAGCTGCCAAAAGGGCAAATGCTATATTGGGATGCATTAATAGAAGTATTACTTCCAAATCACAAGACATAGTAGTTCCCCTCCTCACTAGTCAGTCCCCCTCTGGAATCCTGTGTCCAGTTCTGAACCTCAAGATTGAAGAGAGATGCAGAAGTAGTAGAAAGATTCCAGAGGAGGGGGAAAAGATCCGGAGTTTGGAAACACTGCCCTTTGAGGAAAGACTGAGGGAACTGGGCATGTTCAGTCTTGAGAAGAGAAGACTGAGGAGGGACATGACATCCCTCTATAAGTACCTCAAAGGCTGTCACAAAGAGGAAGGTCAAGAGCTCTTCTTGCTGATGCCAGAGTGTAGGTCATGGAATAATCCACTCAAGTTGTGACAATCCAGGTTCAGGCTGGACATCAGGGAAACCTTCCTCACTGTCAGAGCAATATGGCAGTAGAACCGGCTGCCTGGAGAGGTGGTGGGCTCTCCCACACTGGAGACATTCAAAGAGAGATCAGATAACCATCTGAGTGGGATGGTGTGAATTGGTGTCCTGCAATAGCAGGGGGTTGGACTTGATGGCCTTCCAACCCTACAGTTCTATGATTCTATGAAATCATTTTTGCAATGTTTTCATCTGTGTTGTGGGCAGGTGTAAACCTTCCCCAGTTCTGGATGATTATTATGCCATCTGATAAAAAAGAACTTGTTTAAAAATCAAAGGGCAAAAAGTGTGCAGAAATCTTATGGGTTGAGTTCAGGCCTTGAGTTTTCTATGCCAGAGGTGTCTAGGACAGTGTGGGAGTATCCTGCCTTTGTGCGTTCATCTTCCCAGTGGCCTGGAACCTCCTCAGCTTTCCACACTGGAATTCAAGCCTGGGGAAGAAACTGTGAGATAATTTCTCCCATAGAGAAATTCTGGGTCAGGAAGTGAGACTGGATCAGCCTGGGAGACCATTAGAAACCCAAGCCCAATCCAATGGGACCTGATGGAGACCCTGTGCTCCATCTGTGTTCATTGCAGCCTTGAGATATGAGCTCTGCACAAAGAGCTGTTTCATTTCATAAGGTAGACCTGGGCTGCAGGAAATTGCATGAATACACCAAGACATAGAGACCCATTTCCCCACTTGAATTTAATGGATCATTTCCCCCTTTCTAAAAATAACCCTGGAAGGCTCTCTGTAAAAAGTGGAAGTGAAGCTGGAGGATCCTTCAGAGTCCTTAAGGAGACTCAAGTCTTTAAGAGTCCATAAACACCTATGCCCAAGGATTCAGGAATATCCAGAGAAGACCTTGAGAACAGGCGGGATGGAACTGAAGCTGGAGCAGACGTGCTGTAACATTCCGTGGTTCCACTGCTCTCTTTGACATTCCCTTTCAGCCTTGCACATGTGCACATGAGCATGTGCATTTACCTCTCCAAAATAGTAGGTCAAAACCAGGTGTAGCCTTAAAATGAGCCTGTTTCATAAAATTCTCTGAAAGTGATGGCTCTGGAATTTCTTGGTATGGCCACTAGATGGTAGGCAATAGCTTCCAAAAGGGTTTTATATGAATTTGGAAGGCATGGAAACCCATCCTTGTAATATTGTACTTGGAGAGAGCTGAAACTTTTGCCTGGAAAGTTGTTCCAAATGACCCGGTGCAATCCAGGTTAGGGAGGGATATTTGCATTCGAAAGAGATAGAATGATATGAAAGCAGCACTGGTTCTTCTTCAGATGCTTGTACATTATTATTTATTTATTTATTTATTAAAACATTTTTATGCCGCCCCATTCGCCGAAGCCTCGGGGTGGCTTACAACGATAAATTAAAATAACATTTTAAAATATATACATTAAAATACAAACATATGATATAAAACATACAATATAAAACAAGCCGCCCTGGCCAGATAAAATTCAATAATATTAACATTTAAAATACTGCTTAAATAAAAAGGCCTTCGCCTGGCGCCGAAAAACAAATAACGACGGCGCCAGGCGGACCTCTCTGGGGAGCTCATTCCATAATATTTTATGTGCATAGCACATTTCAAGTGCTTTCTCGCATGCACAAGTGCTCTGTCAAATCGTAAACAGGCTCAGTTTTGGTGAAATGACCCAAAGGCAGAGGGAAAGGAACATGGCAATGGAAATTACTTGGAAATGTTTGCATGGGGAAAGCATTCAACACGCTGCACATTGGGCTGGAACCTGTCTTAGGTTAGTCATGGCTAAGTGTGTTTGTCTTGGTCTGGATCCAATCTGATGAATGTGAATTTATGGAGCTTGTCAAAATGATAGGACTGAAAAGCACTTATGAAGATGAAGGGCGCAAAGAAGAGAAATCTGCCATTTGGGCAAAGGAGGAAGTACCCAGCATTCTCTCTTCATGAATATGAAAAATGAACTCTTAATCACGGAATCAATCAATAATATAAAAATTAGAAGCAGACATTTATCACCTTGGATGGGAGGGGAGAAAGCAGTAATGCGAGAGGTTAGGAAAGACTGATTCCTTTGGCACCTTAAAGACACTGAGTTTGGTTATTGATTCAACTAGATTGTTTTTATTTAAACAAGCTTTTGGTTAATTTCATTTATACTTTGTTATTGATTACTTATTTAATTTAATTTTGGGTTAATTTATTGGCTGTATTTATTATGTTGCATGTGGTCATGTTTTATCATGAGATGGTTTACTTATTATTTTAATGTTGCATCTATTTTATCTATTTATTATATTTTTACTGTGTTCTATGCTGTTCTAGCATTTGCAAACTGCCCAGAGAACCTTTAGGTTATGGGATGGCATAGAAATGGAATGAAGTAAACAAACAAACAAACAAACAAAATCATCAGAAGCTACCTGAACATCTGGGGAATCTGGCTTTGAGATAAGCCCCTCCAGTTCTCCCATTTGAACATCTGGAATTGGCCCACATGCCACTTGGCTCTTCCTCCTCCTCTCCTGATTCCCAGTCAACAGCCCTTGAGAACACACGTAGAGCAACCGTCTTTCTCATTCCCATAGTTATAGTGCAATCCTATAACCAGAAATAAGATACACACAGTTAAATGGGTAAATGTGCGTAGTTGTACTTCATCCCCATTGAATTCAATGGGCTTCCATGGTTGTTAATCTCTTCCTTCGAATTACATTGCACATACTCTCTAATGAGTGGTCCTTCAATGGTTCCTTCTCTTTCATCTCAACACACACACACACACACAAATAGCAATGGGGAATCTATTGGATGCCCTCTCTCTTCCTTTTGCTTAATCTCAGAAGAATTACTGGGTAAGCAATGTTATTCCTTCAAGAGGCCTGCCTCCAGAACAGGTTTAGGTGGAAATCCGTTTTGGCGGTAGCAATTGTGTGCTTGGCATTTGGTTTGTGTCCTTACATTACGTTTTAGCAATGTAAAAACAGCTTGAGCTTCTAAAGTAAGGGATTCCTTTGGCTAAAAATTCCCCCCAAGCCTGTACCAGAGGTTCGAGGAGATTTCTTCTGGGGAAACAACCTAGGGGCATGTCTCTTGCTGAGGTATAGTCGAGAGAAGCACAGAAAACCCCACCCAAAGGAGTCCATCGCGGAGGGGAAACAGCCCGAATGAGGGGGGGAGGAGAGTACTGTGGGTGAGGAGACAGAAAGAGAGAGATTCATGGGGGGAGAAGTGGGCAGAGCTACTGAGCACACAGTGCTGCCTGGGCTGACCAAATGAGAGAGTGCTGTGAGAAGGAGATCAAGGTAACAGTGCCGGAGTCCCACTTCGCAGGGCAGGTCTGGCTCTCTGTGGGTTTAACCCACGATGTGTTGCATCATGTGCCAGGCATGTGCCCTGGCCATTTTGACCATGCAATCTGCAACCAGGCTGAGTGGGGGTTGTACTGTGGCATCCAAATGCAGTCGTCACGGGTCACTGACAGGTTAAGCAGCCCTGACTTGAACCCCAAGTTGCAGTTCCTGTGCACAACTTGGGATCAGGGTTTGCACAGTTACAATGGTAGGTAGATGAACCCAGCACAACTCCTGGAGGGTTGTGGCTATTTCACACGAACAGGGTGGCGGGGGGGGGGGGGCACAGAGGCCTGTGGTGGTGCAAAAGAGGAAGGTAGAGTCCACTGTGTAACAAACAGAGAGGACCGAACGAGGCAAGGCACAAATTGCATGCATGCAATTAACACGCATGTAGTTTAAGTAAACAGCAGCGGCAAGGAACCTGCTCTCAACCCGCAATTCACTTTGCAAGAGAATCTTGAGCTGGTGCCAACAAAGCTTGACTTGAAATGCAAATGGCAACTTTGGAGAGGTGATTTCTCTTGGGAGCATGGCAGGACAGGGAGAGAAAGTGTTAAACTGCTGGGGCTGCTCTTCACCTGTCCAAAGTGTGGACTTTAATTGCATCCACTGCACTCACAACTCTTTGGGCTCCGGAAAGGGAAGTTTGTAGAGGACGCAAAACGCAGAAATTGTGGAAAGGGGAACACAGTTCCCCACCAGCCTCACCTTCCTGCCATGGGTATCGCGATGAGGTCTTTAGAATGCTTGGAAAGGCCTTCAAGCATATCTGAGCTGTGCCTCTCAGGACTAAAGAACGGGAAGTGTCTGATGTCAGTGGGAGATGGGCTTCTAAGCTAAACTTCATAAGCAAAGTTGTCACATGTCAAGCTTGTGTTTGATCCTGACTGAGCATGAATTATTCAGCCACATTCTTCTAATGCAACTTGCTATTTATATATTTTGGTAGTCTGATTTCGACCGACTGCCTTCAGAAGAAAACCAAAGGAAAAACCTGAAGCTGGTTGACTTCCTATAGCTTGATCACCTCTCCAGTTGGTACAGAACAGACATTTTGTTCATATGTAAGGAACTAATTTTTATGTAGATGCTAATTAGATGCTTGATGTCTTGTAATTGCAGATGCTTAATCCCGATTGCCGAGCACAACATAACCCTTGATACCCCAGTCGACTTTAAAAAAAGAAAAGAAAGTGTTTACAATTGTTAAGTGGAATTTAAGGATTCTAATTCTGCACTCCCACGCAACCACCTCACTTTTTATTTAAATGAAATTTCCATGGCTTTAAAATCCAATTTAAATATTCATGATGAGAATGTGTCTGATTTAGGGAGAAATGCATGCATTAGACAGAAACCTGATTAAATTCGACACTGCTTTAATGGAAAGCAGGTAAACACTTGATTAGTGGCCAGTGCGAATTTACATTAAAACCACCTTTCTTTGAAGGCTCACTTCATTTTCAGTTCTTTGACATAAATAATTTTGGTATTGTTATTCTGTCTCTAATGACATTCACTGGAATCTTATCACATATTCCCACACAGGATTTGGAACTGCTGCTAAAAACTAGCAGGGAGGAGGAAAGGAGAAGCAAAGAAGAAGTCACAGGTAAAAATGGAACACAAAGGGGATGGTTCTTTGAACTGAAGCTTCACGTACTGTTAAATCTGGGAAAGGTCAGTTTTCTGTGACAGTTCATTCCATGACTGTGCTGGAGAAAAAATCTTTCTGGAATGGTTCCCCTTGGCCTGCAAAAGTTTTGCAAACAGCATCTGAAAGATTCTAAGTGCAAAATGAGGTGTGATGGTCATTTCACAGATGGAATAGTGCCCATCTTTGGTCATGCAGAGAGTGGCCCCAGGGAGACTTATTCCAGATAAGATGGAGGTCCTGTTGGTGGGTGGCTCAGCTTTCCAAGTAAGTGATTCTGCTCTGTTCTTGCGCTCCCCCTAGGGGACGGGGAGCATCAGGACAGTACTCCTCAACCCAGAGTTATCCTTGGAGTTCCAGGTGACTGCTGTGGCGAGGAGCACTTCCCAACAGCTTTGTCTGGTTTATCAACTATGCCCTTACTTGGGTGAGCAGAGCCGAGCAACCATGACCAATATGCTGGCAACCTCCTGATTGGACTATTGCAACACGCTCTACATGGGGCGACCTTGAAGATGGTCCGGATACTTCATTTGGTCTAGAATAGAGCTGCCAGGCTTTTGATGAGGACTGGTAGGTATGCTGACATAATGCCTAGTCCTGAATCATCTGGACTCACTACCAATTGAAGCCTGGTCCTAATTTAAGGTGTTAATGATGATGTATAAATTTTTTAGGGCCTGGCTATCTGAAGGAGCATCTCCTTCCTTATACACTTGCCCGTCCTGTAAGTTTCAGGTCGGACATCCTTCTTGAGAGCCTTCTTTGAAGGAGATCAGAAGAGTGGATACCAGGAGAAGGGTCTTTTCATATAATGGTGCCTTGGCTTTGGAATCTACTTCCCAGGGAGGTGTGCCTGGTGCCAATGCTTTATTCATTTCAGTGTCAGGCCAACTTCTTTTTATTTTCCTGACATTTTAAGACTAGATTGAAATTTAATATTGGGTTTTATTAGATTTATATTTTGCTGTATGCTGCCTCTGTTTTGTTCTGTATGGCCATCCTGAGACACCTGTAAAGGATGGGATAAAAATGTTATAACAAACAAACAAACCTGAGCAGACTGTGAGGGGAGGGAGATTTGGGGATCAAGTGATCTGAACTGCTGCCCAGCCTCGGCACTGCAATACTGGGAAATACTTGAGACGGGGTCTTCTTGGGGATGGCTCCTACCCTGTAGGCTTCCCTCCCATCTGTGGCTGCTTTCGAGAACTCAGTGGCTCTCCATGGTTCCCAGCTGAAACCTTCTACATTCTTTGCTGCTGGTGTATATTTTGGAATTGTTCTATACTGAAACTTGTTTTATTTAAAACTGTTTTTTAAACATTTGATATGGTGCTATTGTATTGATCTGTTGCAATATTTTTATGTTGCAAACTGCCTTCAGTTAGCTTATGGTCTTGAGAAGCAGCTACAAAATAGATTATTTCGATCCATTGACCCATAGAGCAGGCCATGCTTCTGACAAAAATCTCCCTCCAAGGTTGCTATTTGCATTTCAAAGTGAAGCTTTCATTGGTGCAAGCAGAAACTTCCCTTGAAATGCAAACAGTGGCTTTGGAGAGGAGACTTTTGTCAGGTTGTGATGGAGAGAACGAGAAGCAAACTTCTCCACTTTGCTGCCTTGGGGGCTCCTTGTGTCACCGATTCACATCCCAATACAGGTGTGCCTACTGCCTCCACACTTTTAATGCCACATCTAGATGATGATGAGGAGGAGGAGGAGGAGGAGGATTAAATTCCTGTACCACGCATATTTATCACATTTCCATACTATCCATGGCTGAACTTCTCTGGGTAACTGAGCCTCTTTCAGCAAAAGCCAGCAAGCCACAAAGGTGAGGGGTGATTCTCTCAGGTAGGAGAATCAAGGCTGGGAATTGGAAGGGAAAGAGCATGGGCTTTTGGGAATCTCAGGAGGCTGGACGGGGACTCCAGGCAATCTGGATCTGTTCTGGGGACTGAGTTTCACACCATTGCTCAAAGTGGTAGTTCAGAAGATATTGAGGGAGAGGTGTTTTCCAGACTCTCCACTCCATGCGCTGAGGTGCCAAGGCCTGGCTGTGGATGCTTCCCTCTTGGTGCAATGAGGGGCCCTTTTATACATCCAGTTTTATGCATCCAGTTGCCAACTTTGGCTGCAGGAGTGGATTTCTTGCACTGGCAGGGGGTTGAGCAAGACGGTCTTTACGGTGTCTTCCAAGTGCATGTCTCTGGGTATTCCATGGCATTTATTTTCAAGGTATGTGTTTAACCCCTTTGGCCACTGCTGGAGTGCTCCCTAAGACTGCAAAATGAGCTTTGTTGGGTTAGCCAAAGGTCTCCTCACTGTGGCTATTCAGGTGCCTCCGGGAGGTGCACAAGCAAGGCCTGTGGGAACCTCTCTGCCCCACTGGTTCCTTCTGTTAAAAAGGATCGCAAGGAATATGACTTCTGAGCATGGAAACTCCACTGGGCCAGCAAGGCTAATGGAAATCACCATTTGAAGAATGGAGAAATAAACTGGCAGAACACCCAGTGATGGCAAAATTAACTAATTATGTAAATAGATGGCTGGTTGAAGAATTTAATGGCAAATGGAAATTACATTCTATCCACATAATTAGTGGCATGTAAAAGGAAGTTCTTTAAAAAGTAGTTGAAGATCTACTACCATGTCCAGTCCTGAGTACCAAGATTTAAGAAAGATGCAAGAAAATTAGAAAGGGTCCAGTGGAGGGCAACAAAAATGATCCAGAACTTGGAAACACTGCGCTATGAGGAGAGACTGGGGGAACTGGGCATGTTCAGCCTGGAGAAGAGAAGACTGAGGGGGGACATGGTATCCCTCTATAAGCACCTCAAAGGAGGTCACAAAGAGGAAGGTCAAGATCTCTTCTTGCTGATGCCAGAGTGTAGGACAGGGAATAATCAATTCAAATTGTGACAACCCAGATTCAGGCTGGACATCAGGAAAAGCTTCCTCCCTGTCAGAGCAATAGGACAGTGGAACCAGATGCCCAGAGAGGTGGTGGGCTCTCCCACACAGACATTCAAAAAGAAACTGGACAGCCATCTGAGTGGGATGGTGTAACATGGTGTCCTGCAACAGCAGGGGGTTGGACTTGATGACCTTTCAACACTTCTATGATTCTATGATCTATAATTGGCTTAAAGTGATTGGAAAATTTGTTGGTGTATAGAATAACAACTTCTTTTCTGAATTCCCACAGAGTGTGGCTTGTGGTTTTGAATGTATTGGTTGCATTTGTTTAAAATCCCTTGGCAACTTTATTCTGTTTTACTTTATTTTACATATACTGTCCTTCATTTTGTACTTTGCTTCTGTTAAGAACATTTTTTTAAAGGCTAAGTGTTGCCTAGGATGAACTTTTCTGCCTCCCTTAGTAGAAGCTCCAGTCCCCAGCTCTTAGCTGGGAAGTCCATTCTAGGCATCCGTTCCTAGCTCTGTGAAGAGGCATTTCATGTTGGCAGCCCTTTCACTGATTGCCAGTTAATTTGACTGGGTGACCCACATTGCAACTCAACCCTGAGAAGCATCTCTTTCCCTGTTTATTTACCTGGAAGCTACACTCATCAGTAGAAGCCCTCCTTTCCTGTCACATGAGGCAAGGCAGATGGCTACTGCCAAAAGAACCCTTCTGTGGTGGCACCCCATCTGTGGAAAGCCTTCCAAAAGAAGCCTGTGGAAAACAAGCTTTTCAGCACTAGGTGAAGATTGCTTCTTCTCGTAGGCATTTAAAATCCTGGACTTTTAGATCCCAGACTCTTTTTGTTACTGTTCTTCTGGTTTCTTGTGCTGGTGTGCTTTGACTTTTGCTGTTGATTGTATCTCTTGGTTTAATTACAGGGTCTTTTATCCATGTTTTCTTTGTATTGTCTGTTTTGATGTACTGTACACATCTGACGACTTGTGTAATTGGACAGTTTAAAAGAATGATGACTAACATCTTGGGAGTGAGAATAAAGTCCCCTCTATTCTGCTTGTTTTTTACTCTAAAGACTAGCAGTGTTTTCTGCAAAGTCTTTTGCAACATTTAACCAGATATTTATTGTTCAATGTCCACCTTCGTCTCCATATGTTGCAAGTATATCTCATCTTTTTTCCTCGTGTGAGGAACCCCAAGTGGCTTACAGAACTCTATTTTCTCCTTGCACAACAACCCTGTGAGGTAGGTCAGGCTGAGACTCAATGAATGGCTCAGAGTCACTCAGTGAACCTCCTGGCTGAGTTGGGTACCAGACCTCAGCTCTCCCAGTTCCCCAGTCAAGGACTCTCTCCACACCCCAGACCGATTCCCTATTAATGGAAGAAAAATTCGATGGTACTGGTGCTCTTTTATGTCTCCCCCTATCATGCTGCTGCCTTCAGCTAATATTTTAAAAATGTACATGACAATTTTCTCATCCAAGTCAGCCTGAATTAGTTTCATATTTCATAAAAGAGAATCTGTGATTGAATCTGAGTTTCAATCCAACATCTGTGTGTCTTTCATAAACTAATTTTGCCGTCAGGTAGTTCTGGGGCATTGCAAATTTCAGACGTGGGAGACAAAGCTTTCTGAATATCATGCCAAATCCAGTGGGGATTTTGTATACATGGAGCAAGAGGACATGCGGAAATCACTCTCAAAAATGATATTAAATGTTTCTTTTCCTCAGTCGTCTCAGGTGAGCACTTCCAAATCTCCTGAGGCTGCTCCATAAAAACACAAGAATTGCTTTTGGGATGAAATTTGCAGAATCCAGACCACAGTTAAAGACTCTCTGTTTTTCAAGCAAGACATAATTTAATTACTAGAAGCCCCCCGAAGTCCTTTATCATGCAGAACAAGAGAGGTCTCCTTTTCAAAACATTAAAGTATTGTTCTGTTTTCCATTCCCTCATTTCTGTCATGGTTTACGGGTGAAGATAATGTCAAATCTTAATTAATTACTAACATGGCAGGCTGGGCATCCTCTTCTCTGTTAAGAGAAATGTTCTCTCAAGGCTTGTATGTCGGGAACCTTAGCCGCTCTGGCCAGAGCCAAAACTATGGGCCCTCCCCTGTCATCCATACAAGCACCTCTGTCTTGTCACTCCACCCATTTCTTCTTCCTTTCTGCCCCATCTCTCTCTCTCTCTCTCTTTCTGCCACCCCTTGTCTGCCTGCCTCCCCTCCCTTCCCCCCACTTAGACAGCAGTTCATGGAGGGAGGGATCGCTCTTGCCAGGGATCCGAACTAATTGCATGCAGAGAGCTTTTGATGGGAAGCCTGGGGCTGTGTGGAGCTGGGCCAAGGCGAGGCCCCCTGGTTGCCCACCTCTGCGAGAGAGGGAAAATGTCCTAGGGACAGTGAAATAGGACAGCTTACGCCTGCGACGCCTGGCACATCAGGATCCTCAAGCTGCACTTGATGACACCCTCCACACAGATAGTGCTTGCCCCATGGCAACCAGGGCTTGCCACATATCCTGGACCCAGGCTGTCCCTTCTTACCTTTCCTGATTTGGATGGGAAAGACTAAAGGGGCGGCGGGGGGGGGGGGGGGGGAGGCTATTCCTAATTGTTTCAGGATGAGTGGAACCCTCCACCTTGTTGGGACCCCAGATGAATTGTGGGGCCGAGAAGTCGGGGGCAGGGTTATTTATTTATTTAGAAGGCTTCTATGCTGCCCCATTCACCGAAGCCTCAGGGCAGCTCACAATAATAAATAAATAAACACAGTATAAAACAATATAATATAATTTGAGTCAACCTGGCCCGAAAAATAAAATAAATAAATAATATTAACAATTAAAATAACGTTTGAATAAAAAGTTCTTGGCCTGTTGCCGAAAAACAAATAACGACGGTGACAGGCAGACCTCTCTGGGGAGCACATTCCATAGATTGGGTGCCACTGCCTCCTCTGAGTACTTACCGTCCTAATATCCTTCACGGAGGGTTCCCGGAGAAGGGCCTCTCCTGCTGATCTCAAGGGGTGGGTGGGCATATATGGACGTAAGCGTTCCTTCAGGTAACCAGGACCCAAGCCATTAAGGGCTTTATAGGTCATAACCAACACCTTGAATTGGGCCCGGACTTCAATGGGGAGCCAGTGAAGCTGATGGAGAACTGGAGTCATGTGAACATAATGCCTAGTCACCATCGGCAACCTGGCAGCTCTATTTTGAACCAATTGAAGTATCCGGACCATCTTCAAGGGCAGTCCATGTAGAAGTCAAGTTGGGAAGTCACCAACGCATGTGTCACTGTTGCCAGGCAGTCATTCTCCAGGTAGGGAGCAGCTGATGGATCAGCCGAAGCTGAAGGAAGGCGTTTCTCTCCAGCACTGTTACTTGAGCTTCTAGAGACAGCTCTGGGTCGAGGAGCACTCCCAAGCTGCAAACCCTGTCCCTAAGAGGGAGTGCAACCCCGTTCAGGACAAGGGCCAGGTCCCCCATCCCAAAGCCCAACCCGCCTACCAACAGGACCTCCGTCTTGTCTGGATTGATTCTCAGTTTATTGGCCCTCATCCAGCCCATTACCTTGGCCAGGCACTGATTCAGTGCAGCCGCCACCTCACCTGGATTAGTTGAGAATGAGAGGTAGAGCTGGGTATTGATGAGGCAGAGTGTACTGATGATTCCACAGCCCACACCTCCTAATGACCTCTCCCAGCGGTTTCATGTAGATGTTAAATAGCATGGGGGACAGGAGGGAACCCTGTGGAACTCCATGGCATAATTGCCATGGCGCAGAGCCATAGTCCCCCAGCACAACCTTCTGCAATCAGCCATTGAGATAGGAGCAGAACCACTGCAAAGCAGTGCCTCCGACCCCCAATCCTGCTAGCCTATCCAGAAGGATACCATGGTCGATGGTATCGAAAGCCACTGAGAGGTCCAGGAGAACCAACAGGGACGCACTCCTCCTGTCTTTCTCCCTGCACAGGTCTTCGTACAGGGTGACCAAGGCAGATTCAGTACTGTACCTGGGTCTGAAGCCGGACTGAAATCTGTTTCCTCCAAGAGTGCTTGGAGTTGTCCTGCCACCACCCGCTCCAACACCTTGCCCAGAAATGGGATGTTGGCCACCAGTCTATAATTAGTGGCCATCTCTGGATCCAGTGATGCCTTCTTCAGGACCGGTCGGACTACCGCCTCCTTTAAAGGGGCAGGTAACCAGCCTTCCCTCAGAGAGGTGTTAACCACTTCCAAGATCCAGATCCCTATCCCGTGCTTGGCGTTGTTAATTAGCCAAGATGGGCAAGGGTCCAATAGGCAGGTGGTGGGACGTACTCGTCCAACCACCTTGTCCACATCGTCAGGCTGCAGTAACCGAAAATTCATCCATCAATTTTGGACCAGACGGCGGCATTGGTATCTCCCCAGAAGCCTCTGAGTCACTAGTGGAGTCCAGCTCGTGATGAATCTGAGTGAATTTCTCCCTGAAATGCTTGGGAAAGTCGTCACAGCAGGCCTTCGAGGGTGGAACCGGATCTTTCTTAGGGCTGGGACGAACCAGCCCTTGTACCACCCAAAAAAGCTCCACCAGACGGCATTGTGAGGAGGCAATGGAAACGGAGAAGAATTTCGTTTTTGCTGCCCTCACCGCCCAATAATGGGCTCTTAAGTGTGTTCAGTCAGATTCATCCCCTGATTTCCTCCACCTACGCTCTAGATGTCTCCCAGCCCACTTCATCACCCGCAATTCTGATGTACACCAAGGGGAAGAGTGGGCTCTGCCCGGCGGGAGAGGGCGCTTAGGAGCGATCGTGTCAACAGCCCTGGTCATTTCCCCATTCCATAGTTCAACCAGAGCCTTGACAGGAGCACCAGTCTTGTCAGCCAGAAACTCCCCCAGGGCCTTCAGGAATCCATCCGAATCCATCCGGCTCTGGGGGCAGACCCACCCAATCGGGTCCGCACCCTTACAGAGGGAAAGGCTGCTCTCAAGCACAAACCTCACAAGGAAGTGATCTGACCATGACAGGGGTGTCAGATATAAATTCCTCACCCTCAGGCCACCTTCTTCCTGCCCAGTCGAGAAAACCAGGTCCAGAGTGTGTCCACATTCATGGGTCAGGCCTGTGACATGTTGAGACAGCCCCATGGCCGTCATGGAGGCCATGAAGTCCTGAGCCGCCCCGGTCAGACCAGTCTCGGCATGGAGATTGAAGTTCCCCAGGACCAACATCCTGGGGGTCCTCAACACCAGGTCCGAGACAATCTCCGTCAACTCAAGCAGGGAGACTGTTGGTCAGAAGGGTGCATGGTACACCAACAGAATCCCCAGTCTGTCTCGGTCGCCCAACACCAAGTAGAGGCACTCTAGCCCCGGCCTCGAAGGGACTGGAAGCCCTGCGAGGGAGATGGAGGTTTGGTAAACCAAAGCAACCCCTCCTCCCCTCCAGGTGTGGACGGTGCTGAACCAGATACCTGGGTGGGCCCATTTGGGAGAGGGCAACATCCCCCCCTCTCCCGCCCAGGTCTCTGTTATGCAACCCTGGTTGGCCCCCTCATCCACAATCAGGTCGTGGATGAGGGACAATTTATTGTGGACTGACCTGGCATTAAGCAGCAGCACCGTCAGGCCTGGGGGGTGGTTGATAAGACTACCTGGAACCCTCTGACTGGAGGCAGAACCAGAAGGAGGGACAGGTGTCAGCCATCTGTCCCTCCTTCTTCTATGTGGACACATTAAACCCCCACCACTGTAACATCCATTGCCTGTGACCGCCCCAATGGTGGCGCCCACGCGCTCCCCAGGTAGCTCAACCGTCGACGTGGCCGGGGACGACTCCATAAAAACAGAGTAAAATACAATAAAAATATTAAAACAATGTAAAACTCCCCATATACCCCCCCCCCAGTATAAAATTCCACCCACCGACAGAGTCCCTCACCAGCCCAGCCCCCGCATGGCCACGAAGGGTTAGGGCTGATGTCTATACAATGAACTGGGAGTAAAGCCTATTGAATACATTGGGGCTTGCTTCTGAGTGGACATGCTTAGAAATGCACTGTTGGCATTCATTTGATTGGCTCTACTGCAATTGAGCCATTAACTTCCTTGAAAGAACAGCATATTCACACTTAAAAACAAAACAGAACACGTTTTTTCCTTAGGACATTCCATCTGCTGAAGTTTTCTTTTTTTGAATGCAATTTTCTTACCATTTCTGATTCAAATGCTTAAAAGTAAAAGGATGCTGAATAGGAATAGAACTAATACAAAAGATGCCAGGTGGCGACTGTGAATTGAGCTACAGATTTCTTATTAGACCTTTTATAACTTCATAAAATTTAACACAAAATAGTCATTACTTAAAACCTTGGGACACCTTGAAAATGATGAGTGCTTCTGCTTTGCTGCAAATCAATATCTAATTTATGTTAGGAAAGCTTTAAGAAAATTCATTGAAAATTGCACTGGTTTTATTGTATGAAAATCAATTTCATAAAAAATGCATTGCAATCATAAGCTAAAACAGAGAAAATAATAGCTAATTCAAGTGGTTAATTACCTAAGGACACAATTTTATCACCTCCCAATATCACCAGGAGACCAAAGGAGGTTTCAGAGTCTGACTTTTTGCAGCCATCGTGGGACGATCGGTGGTGGGGAGGGAAGGCGTGTGGAGCAGTGTGACGCTCCAGTTTTTTTCTAGATAAAATGCGGGGCATGAGGCACACCTGTGCAAGAGACTTTGCCATCAAGCCATGCACTTTGCACTGGAGACTAAGGCGTCTCTGATACAAAGGCAGTCAGGTTGCTCCTTAACGTGCTTTTGGGTCACCATAATTAATTTGGTCCACCAACGGAGAAGAATAAGAGAAAGTACCCAGGCTGGGATGACATCACAAGCAGTGAGCATAGCAGGCGCTCCCTCAGAACAGCCCTAGCTTTTAGTCACAGCCTCGGCGTGTGGAAGGCATGTAGCGAAATGCCCAGATAGTGTTGGTTCCCACTCCCTCCATCCTAATGAGCCATTCTGAGGCTAGAAGACAACATCAGCTTCCCTAAAAGCAGACAGGGCCCTTGTATTATGCACCAAGACTTCTGGCAGCCAGCTACAAAATCCAAACACTTTGCAGGAACCTACAATGTCTTATCTAATCCTCCCCCTCTTCATGTTATCCTAAAACCCCCGGGGGGCGGGTCGCCTAAGAGTCAGTGACTGCCGCAAAGTCACCCAGTGATCTTCCTGGCCAAGCGGGGACTAGAATCTGGGTCACCCAAGTCTGGGTCCAAACCTCCAGCTGCGATGCTGAGTAGCCTTCCTAGGTCTGATGTCTAAGACTTCCTGCAATCATATTTAGTCAACACACTCCTCACACACACTTTAAACACATTAGACAACAGACAGTGACAAACAGCAATAGGCTGCAAACTCAGCTCCCAGCCGAGAACAAAAAACAAGAATGGCTGTACAAAAGCATCCTTAAGCTATTTGGAGCAACACCATGTAACATCAGCACCATCCATGTTCATTAGCAAGCTATCAAGCTTGAAGAGACATCCAGCTCTTTGACCAATGCATCCCAATCCCATTTTCCTTGCAATATTTAAGCAAATACCTTTAATAGGTAGCATCAGAGTGTGACTGGGAAGCAGTCGGCTAAAAACCACCACTCAGCCATGGCCACAAGGTGCCATTTCAGGTCATGAATCCTGTACATTTTGGCAATGGGGAACAAAGCAATTTTGACAAGAGAGTAAAAGCAGCAGGTCAATGATTAAGCAGGTAGCGTGGGGAAAAAGGGTGCTTGTTTTTCCCCTCAGCAGATTGACTGTTCAGCTGCAAAGAAGCAAATGGTCAATTGGTTTATTGATGCTTAAAGAGTAGCCTTCTGAACTTTGCAAATTTTCATGGCCATGTTTGACTCGGGGATGCCACAGAAGCCACTTCCTTCAGGAAGATGAGGGAGGGAGAGGACGGTGAGAGCCACAAGTCATGTCAAAAGTAGCTGGAGCAATCATATGCCTGTTTACCTGGAAGTTCAAGGATATTGGGTTGTTAATGATGATGACTACATCAGGAATTAATATAGGATTTGATGTACTGTAAGCACTGCTAAACCATTTGCCAGAAGGTATAGAAAAGAATGCTGAAGAAGTGATTATAAATGTATTAATAGCCTTTAGAATTGTACTGTCTAAAAAGTGGAAAGCTTACATTACTTTCTCATGTCTGAGATAGGGTAGCTACAGCAAACTTTAGATATCTCTTGACAATGCATCTCTTCATGCAGGTTTCCCCCCAATCCATTATGACCTGGCTCTGTTGGTTATTTCAGTAATATCTCTAGTATACTCTGTAATGTTTTAAACATACTCATTATTTCATTGGCTTTAATGCTGTATTTTATATATTGCTTAAATAAACTGCTCAGGGATGTTATGACAAGTGGTATATAAGTACTTTGAACCAATCAGTTAATCAGTCAATCCATTGGTGCAATTCTTGGCAAGATTAGACAGCGCCCCCCCCCCCCGCATGCTTGACTTTTTGCACAAGTCCCCCAGAGAATGAGCTATCACGATCAAGATCTCTTCACCTATTTAGAAATCCTTGAATGTTGTAAGAGCTCTGGGAAGACGTTGGCTCATTGCATAAGCTCCCTCTGCTGGCTCAGGGAACATAAGACTATAGCTAAAGAAAAGCTGTTATCCAAAACTAGCTCACAAAAGGGAACGAGGTTCATTTATGTGTTCTCCCATTTCATGAGAGACTCAGAAAATTATGGACATGGAAAAGCACCTTAGTATATATGTAAAACGCTCTCCTCTCCTTTCCCAGCAAAGTGGCAATGCACAATGTTATAAATGAAAGTCAGGTGGGCAGCACATGGGTAGGCCTGGTCCTTAAGGTGTGCCCTTCCAGCTTGATTTGGCAGTGGCACAAGCAGGCAATGCCTTGTTTGAAACATAGAGTGAGGCAGAAGGGGTCTCCCGGGCCACCTAGTCTGACCCCCGTCTCTAGCCAGCTCTGCTCACAACATGCCCACCATGTGCATGTCTAGCCTATCCTTGAACACCCTCACCGATGGGGCCTCAACCACCTCCCGTGGAAGCCCATTCCACACCCTCGGGGTCCTGACTGTCAGGAAGTGCTTCCTGGCATCTAAATGGAACCTTGGCTCCCTGAGCTTTGCTCCGTTGGAGCGCGTCCTGCCTTCCTCTGCAGGGGAGAACAGGTCTCTACCCATCTACGTGTGACATCCCCTCACATACCTGCATGTCGCCAACAGATCCCCTCTGAGTCTCCTCTTCTCCAGGCTGAAGAGGCCCAGTTCCCTCAGTCTCGCCTCATATGGCATCCCCTGCAATCCGGCCACCAACCTTGTGGCCCTGAACTGCACTGACTCTAACCTAGCTATATCCTTCCTGTAATGAGGGGCCCAAAACTGAGCACAATACTCCAGTTGTGGGCGCACCAGAGTCATATAGAGTGGTAGTAATACCTACCTTTGAAAGCTGCATCTGGATATCTTTGGCTACTGTCATGCTTTGCAGAGTGTCCATTATTTGTTGTGGCTTTAGCGTGGCAACTCCCAGGGTGATCCAGATCGCTGAAATGGCCTCTGGTGACCACTGAAATTGCTGACCCCAATTCAAAGGAACAGCCAAAAACAATGGAACAAAAATCAAAGCATCCCACAACACTATTTTAAACGAATCTCAAACATGCTTAATTTTTGCAAAGTATTTTCCGGAACTAATGTAGAGGTATAGATGCAAATTTAGGAATAATTATTAGGATTTAAATAGAAATACAGTACATCTCACTGATCCCCTTTTTTGTTTTTTAAATAGCTATGAAGAATAGCCTAGGAGAGGAAAGTTAAAGGGCAATTCATCATGGATTTCCCAGCCAGAATCAGCCAAACCTGATTACATAACTGAATCAGTAAAAACAAAGAGTTTAACAGGAACTCTGGGGTGAGATCACAACTCTTTATCCATCCACATTGGGCAGGTGGCCAGTATAAACTGTCTTCTCTGACATACACCATCTTAACCCCTCAGATCTTCCAAGGAGGGCTTCTTAGTCAAACCACGATCAACTATGACATAATGATGAATAAGCTGGCCTTCTTGGTCGTGTCGCCCACCCGCCAGTATGGCTCTCCCAGGTCTGAGATGCAGAAATTATGGCAAGCTTTAGGCCCCTTGAACTAGCATCTGTTCACGCAGGCTTTCCCCATTGCAGAGCTGCACAGTTCTGTGTTACTGTTGCTGCAATGTGTTTTAAGGCATGCTGTGTGAGAGGTGCTGCTCAGAGGTCTTCAGGCATCACGTGGTATATAAGAAGTCTAAATCAATCATTCAGTCAGAGTGCAATCCCATGCAGGTTTAGGCAGAAGAGGTCTATGTTTAGTTGCAAAGTCGTGCCTGACCCATCGCGACCCCATGGTCAACATTCCTCCAGGGTCTCCTGTCCTCCACCATCCCTCACGGTCCACCCAAGCCCACACCCACTGCCCCAGCGACCCCATCCAGCCCCCTCACCCTCTGCCCTCCCTTCTCCTTTTGCCATCAATCGTCCCCAGCATCAGGGGCTTCTCCTGAGAGAAGTCTATACTTCCCAGCATTCTTCACCCAGCCATGCATTCCTTGCTATGTTAGATCAATGAAGAAGACCTTTTTGGTTGAAATGTGTTTGCTGTTGCTTCTTTGTATTTGTTTAGGAATTATAGCACAGTATATTCACAATGTTTACTCTTTTTATTTGTTCATTAGCTTGCACTTATACAGCTAAAGCCAACCGTTCCAACTTACAAAGATTTCACCAGGTTTGTTTATCCTGATTCTTTTATTGAACCAGACATTTTAATATCTAAGGCTGCATAAGATTGTGCCCTAAATTCCATTTCATTGGACCCAGATTGCCATAAATCCATTCTCAGAAAGCACAGGGAAAAAAGACAGGTAACACTGGGCTACCTGTTGCAATCTTGGTATCAAGCAGACCCGCAGGAGCAAAGGGGGGAGTCCAGGGACTGCAGTGATCTGTATTAACTTTATGCTTGTGGGTGTGTGCTTCTTTCAGAAACAAGGATGTAAGCCCCAAGAACCTAAACTTAGCTTCATTCATAAAAGTAATTCATCCTTAAATTATGGGAGGGGAGGGCAGGGCAGGGGAGGGGAGGGCAGGGGAGGAATGGATAATGATATTTAATTTTTTAAAATCTCACTTTAACATTTATGAATTGTTATTTCACTGCAGACACTTGAGATAAGAGGCACGGTGATGCCACTTTTAATGGCCTGGAATGCCTTGTGGGATAAACCCTTATAAATTTTATATCCTGTAATGGAGTGAAGTTAATTATTTAGGCCCTAAACACTCTTCTAAATAATTTCTTTGGCTTGATGGCAGATTGCACATCTGACTTGAGACTGGGTTTCAGAAGCATCCACCCTAACTTGTTATCTCATCCTGATGAAAGGAACTGCTAGATAAGTTGGTAAGTTGTTTCTTCTCATATAATAAATCAACACAGATAAAACTGCATGTGATACCCGTTCTGTAATCTCTGCCAGTGAAATATTAAAATTAATTTACTAACGATGTCTTACTGAACATGTAATTTACTTTGAAGATGATGGAATGTTTTGGCATTTGTATGGCTTTTCAAACAGAAATCAACACTTTACTGGACATGCTCCTATGGAGCAAAGCTCAGAGAGTCAAGGCTCTGTTTGGATGCCAGGAAGCATTTCCTGACAGTTAGGACCCCGAGGGTGTGGAATGGGCTTCCATGAGAGGTGGTTGAGGCCCCATCGGTGTGGGTGTTCAAGGATAGGCTGGACGTCCACATGGTGGGCATGTCGTGAGCGGAGCCGGCTGGTGCTGGAGGTCAGACTAGATGACCCGGGAGACCCCTTCTGACTCGCTCTGTTTCTATGTTTCTACTGTAGAATTTATGTGTGGTGTGGCTAGAACAAGTTGATGGAATCAAAATTGGCCCATAGGACTCTTGTTGCACAAAGAAATGCTGTAAGATTTGGTCAAAATTGGAACCAAGGAGAATTGTGAATTTGTTGGGACAATGTTGGTAGGTTAGGCAAGATCACCACCATCCAGATATGGTTTCAAGGCTGTTTGGTGGCCACTTCACAGTTTTTCCCAGCATCCCCCTGTGGTTGTGTTGATACAGGGCTTTCTGGGAATAATGGTGGCTCCTTTGAGCAGCAGCTGAATCAAGGGCTGCTGAAATCATTAGCAGTGGCAGCATCTGTCCCAAAAGTTGATGCACATGTGGTCATGTGTATGAGAAAAGAAATGTAAAAGACCAAATGTAAGTCCCAAAATGAACGCCACCTCAGGACTTCCGGTTGGCATCGTGGCGAGACGGCTGTGGAGAGCAGGGGCTCCCGTTATCACACCGGTATTTGTTCGATAGTGAGCAGTGAGGCTCATCCAAGCCCTGCCGGGGCAGGAATTAGTTTGCCCGAGCATTCTTCTAGTTGGTGCGGGGCGGCAGCTCTGCATTTACTGGGAGAAATTCAGGCTTATCTCGATCATACAACACAAGGGAGAGAGCAGCTCCCTGCAAGCCAGAGACGACCAGATATAATAGCATTAGAATAATATATAGAAGTTCATCGGACTTCTAGAAATGCTGGGTGAGCTTTTCTATTTTTTTTTTCTTCCCAATATTACCCTTGAAAGAACTGCAGCTGTTACTAATTGGCATAAAGAAGAAAGATAAGCCCTTTGATGGAGGGAGGAATTCTTCCTCCCCCCACGGAGTTTCAAGCGGAGACTGATCTGGGGAGGGGAACTGAGGCTCTTTTGGAAAGTTTGAGGCTAGAGAGAAAGACCTTTTTTCTAACCTCCCCAAGGGCGAAGAATCAGAATAAATAATTACTGTGGAATGAGTGATAGAAGATAAAGCTTTCTTTTGATCAGCCATTTTTGGACCCTTCTTCAAAATAACTCTCATGCCAAGAATTTGTGACGTCATTTAAAGACAAAAATAGCCCTTTGCTGCCACCCTGTGGTTATTGGATTTATAGCAAGTCTCTATTTTTTTTCTTTTTCCCCCTTTTTTCTCTTCTCTAGTTCTCTGTTGTTGTCTTGTAATTTTTGGCAAAAAAACAAAAAAAATAAAAAACCCCCCAACTTTTATCATCATGAAAAAAATACATTCTTCCTCCTCTTCGGCTCCTACATCAGCTGCTCAGAGTCCTGCTCATCAGCCTAAAGTGGCAGATGTTGAAAAATATCAAAAAGAGCTACAAATGACACTTTTGGCAATACAGACATCCTTAACAGCTTTGCAAGTATCCCAAGAGGTGATCTCAACATGACAGGAAAGCATTTCAACTGAACAAAGAGAACGTCTTGACAAACTGGATAATTCTATTAAGGAGGCATCAACCCAATTGGTGGATGTTCGACCTAAAACTGAACAGAATGTGCAAAAAATACAACAAGCACATGAGAAACTTGAAACTGTAGATAAAGAGACACAATTAATAAAGCAAACAAACAAGTCACTATGGGATTCACTTGTTATACCAGAGATGAAGAAGGTACCTAACTATTTGAGAGAGATTATGCTTAGGTGGTGAATGACAGAAGGAATATTTTTCATCTGGAACTTTACAAGATATAAATTGGACTCAACTTTTAAGGCACAAGCATTTTATGAAAAATTTAGAAGTATGCTTGAAGAGGAATACCCGGGTGCCTCAAAAGAAGGAGGGATAGATGTTGAACCAATGGAACTAACAACATATCATTCTGACTTACAACAAGAAGTACGGACACTGGAAGTGGACACTGATCTACAACAAGTACAGTTACTGAAAACAGAGGAAGAGAGAAGAGGTAGAGGTGTAAAGAAGAAATAAGAGAATTTTGTATTTTAAAGGGAATGATTTGCAAATGGGTTGACAATTTATATGTGGTATGAGAAGGCTAAGTCTTTTTGCAAGGTTATACCAGAGGGAGGAGATTCTGATCAAGAACGCAAAAGACTACATTTGAAAGGGAGACTTATCAAAACTACCAGAAAAGTATCAAAAATTATTGAATCAAGAAGTAACAACTATGGAAATAACAGAAGCAATTACGCAACAAAAGAACGATAGAACCCCTGGTCCGGATGGGCTACCAGCTGAATTTTATAAATCTTTTGAGGGAGTTTTTGCTACATTTTTTAAAGATATATGTAATGAAGCACTGTTAAATGCTAAAATACCAGATACTTGGACAGAGGCAAATATCACATTAATACCGAAAGAAGATACAGACTTAACACAGATTCAGAATTATAGACCTATATCATTACTAAATGTGGATTATAAAATTTTTGAATCTATACTGGCAGAAAGGTTGAAGAAGTTTTTAACAGACTTTATTCACCCAGACCAAAATGGTTTCCTGCCTAAAAGACAAATGAAGAACAATCAGAGGACTATCTTGGATATCCTAGAATACTATGAGACACACATGGAAAAATTATTATTATTATTATTATTATTATTATTATTATTATTATTATTATTATTATTATTACATTTCTATGCCGCCCCTTGCTGAAGCCTCGGGGCGGCTTACAACACAATAAAATACATCGAAATACAATAGAACATAATAAATTACCATTCAATACAAAAATACAAAAATTACACTGAGTTTCAAACATAATAATATAAAATTAAAAATAACAGTATAAAATAAGTAAATAAATAATATAGGAGGAGAAAAGAGAAGGAAGAAGAAGTTGCCCTGGCCAGATCATATATTTTAACAATTAAAATGATGTTTAAATAAAAAGGTCTTTACCTGGCACCGAAAAACCAGTAACGACGGTGCCAGGCGGACCTCTTTGGGGAGTGAATTCCATAGGTTGGGCGCCACCGCAGAGAAAGCCCTCCTCCGAGTACTTACTCTCCTAATTTCTTTCATGGAGGGTTCCCGGAGAAGGGACTCTCCCGCAGATCTCAAAGGGCGGTCGGGCATATACGGACATAAGCGCTCGTTCAGGTAGCCAGGACCCAAGCCGTTTAGGGCTTTATAGGTCATAATCAACACCTTGAATTGGGCCCGGGCTTCAATGGGAAGCCAGTGAAGCTGACGGAGGACTGGAGTCATGTGAGCATAACGCCCCGTCCCCGTCAGCAACCTGGCAGCTCTATTTTGCACCAATTGAAGGGTTCGGACCATCTTCAGGGGAAGCCCCACGTAAAGCACGTTACAGAAGTCTAGGCGGGAAGTCACCAGCGTGTGTGTCACCACTGCCAGGCAGTCGTACTCCAGGTAGGGGTGCAGCTGATTAATCAGCCGAAGCTGAAGGAAGGCGCCCCTCACCACCACTGTCACCTGAGCTTCCAAGGAAAGTTCCGGGTCGAGGAGTACTCCTAAGCTGCGGACCTTGTCCCTAAGAGGGAGTGTTGCACCATTCAGGACCAGGTCAAATCCACCATCTCCGAAACCCTATCCGCCAACCAACAGGACCTCCGTCTTGTCTGGATTGAGTTTCAGTTTATTGAGTTTCATCCATTCCATTACCTCATTTCAATTGTTAAAACATATGATCAGGCCATGGCAACTTCTTCTTCCTTCTCTTTCTCCTCCTATATTTTTATTTTATACTGATAATTTTAATTTTATATTTGTAAATCAATGTATTTTTTGTATTTTTATATTTAATGGTAATTTATTATGTACTATTGTATTTCAATGTATTTTATCATGTTGTAAGCCGCCCCGAGGTTTCGGCAAGGGGTGGCATAGAAATGTAATAATAATAACAACAACAACAACAACAACAACCTCGGCCAAGCACCGGTTCAACACAGCCACTGCCTCACCTGGATTAGTGGAAGACGAGAGGTAGAGCTGGGTATCATCAGTGTATTGGTGATTCCGCAGCCCACACCTCCTGATGACCTCTCCCAGTGGTTTCCTATAGATGTTAAATAGCAGAGGGGATAGAATGGAGCCCTGTGGTACTCCATGGCATAGCTGCCATGGCGCAGAGACATGGTTCCCCAGCACAACCTTCTGGAATCGACCATTGAGATAGGAGCGGAACCACTGCAAAGCAGTGCCTCCAACTCCCAATCCCGCTAGCCTATCCAGAAGGATACCATGGTCGATGGTATCGAAAGCCGCCGAGAGGTCCAGAAGAACCAACAGGGATGCACTCCCCCTGTCCTTCTCCCTGCACAGGTCATCGTACAGGGCGACCAAGGCAGATTCAGTACTGTACCCAGGTCTGAAGCTGGACTGAAAAGGATCCAGATAATCAGTTTCATCCAAGAGTGCTTGGAGTTGTCCCGCCACCACTCGCTCCAAAACCTTGCCCAGAAATGGGATGTTGGCCACAGGTCTATAGTTAGTGGCCATCTCTGGATCCAGTGACGCTTTCTTCAGGACTGGTCGTATTACCACCTCCTTTAAAGGGGCAGGCACTTGACCCTCCCTCAGAGAAGCGTTAACCACTTCCAAGATCCAGGACCCAATCCCGTGCTTGGAGTTATTTATTAACCAAGACAGGAAAGGATCCAATAGGCAAGTGGTGGGACGTACTCATCCAAGCACCTTGTCCACATCATCGGGCCACAATAATTGAAATTCCTCAAATAATTTTGGACCAGACGGTAGCATTGGCGTCTCCCCAGAGACCTCTGAATCATTAGTGGAGTCCAGCTCGTGACGAATCTGACTTTTGCCTGGCAAAGTCATCACAGCAGGCCTTTGAGGGTGGCATCGGATCTTTCTTAGGGCCTGGGCGAACCAGGCCTTGTACCACTCGAAAAAGCTCCGCCGGACGGCATTGTGAGGAGGCAATGGAAGCGGAAAAAACTTCTTTTTCGCCGCCTTCACCGCCACAGCATAGGCCTGATAGTGGGCTCTCAAGTTTGTTCGGTCAGATTCATCCCGTGATTTCCTCCACCTACGCTCTAGTTGTCTCCCAACCCGCTTCATCGCCCGCAATTCAGTTGTATACCAAGGGGAAGAGCGGACTCTGCCTGGTGGGAGAGGACGCTTGGGAGCGATCGTGTCCACAGCCCTGGTCATCTCTCCGTTCCACAGTTCGACCAGAGCCTCGACAGGAGCACCAGTCTTGTCAGCCGGAAACTCCCCCAGGGCCTTCAGGAATCCATTCGGATCCATCCGGCTCCGGGGGCGGGCCCATACAATCGGGTCCGCACTCTTATAGAGGGAGAGGCTGCTCTCGAGCACAAACCTCACCAGGAGGTGATCTGACCATGACAGGGGAGTCAAACATAAGTTCCTCACCCTCAGGTCATCCTCTTCCTGCCCCGTCGAGAAAACCAGGTCCAGAGCGTGTCCACGTTCATGGGTTGGGCCGATGACATGTTGAGACAGGCCCATGGCCGTCATAGAGGCCATGAAGTCCTGAGCCGCCCCAGTCAGTCCAGACTCGGCATGGAGATTGAAGTCCCCCAGGACCAACATCCTGGGGGTCCTCAACACCAGGTCCGAGAAGGTCTCTGTCAGCTCAGATAGGGAGACTGCTGGGCAGAAGGGTGCATGGTACACCAATAGAATCCCCAATCTGTCTGATTCGCCCAACACCAAGTAGAGGCACTCCAGCCCTGGTCTCAAAGGAACCGGAAGACCCGTGAGAGAGATGGAGGCTCGGTAAACCAACACGACTCCCCCTCCCCTCCCTTCTGGGCGTGAACAGTGTTGAACCAGATACCCAGGCGGGCACAATTGAGAGAGGGCAGCATCCCCCCCCTCCCACCCAGGTCTCCGTTATGCAAGCCAGGTCGGCCCCCTCATCCACAATCAAGTCATGGATGAGGGAAGATTTATTATTGACCGACCTGGCATTGAGCAGCAGCACCGTCAAGCCTGAGGGGTGGTTGACAAGGCTACCTGGCGCCCTCTGGTTGGGGGCAGAACCAGAAGGAGGGATAGGTGTCAGCCAATGACTCTGCTGTTTTTGGATGCCCAGAAAGCCTTTGATAATGTTAATTGGCAATTCATGAAGCAACAGATGGCTCAAATGGAGTTTGGAGGAAAATTCATGAATGCGATAACAAGTAGCTATCAAAGACAATCAGCCAGGATTTTAATTAATGGAGAACTTACAAGGGCTATAGAGATGCAAAAGGGTACAAGGCAAGGATGCCCATTGTCACCCCTATTGTTCATTCTGACTTTATAGGTTTTGAATAGAATTGTTAGAGATGACGAGAACATTAAGGGTAATAAAATTAGAGATGAAAATTATAAATTGCAAGCATTTGCAGATGATTTGGTCTTCATAACAGAGGAACCTTTTGTAACAATCCCTAACGGATTGAAGAATATGGTGAGGTTATGGGGATGAAAATAAATAAAGAAAAAACAAAACTTTTAGTTAAAAATCTTATGCAAGATCAGAAAAAAAGACTCCAAGAACAAGTGGATTTGCAGATTGTTAAAAAGGTTAAATACTTGGTAATCTATCTTACAGCTAAACGCACAACTTTGAAAGAAGATAATTACGATAAATTATTGAAGGGTATTAAAGGTGACCTGGAAAAATGGGCCAATTTACAATTGTCTTTGATGGGAAGCATAGCACTGGTTCAAATGAACATACTACCAAAACTTTTGTTTTTGTTCCAAATGATTCCCGTAAACATTGATAAATTTTTTTTTTGAGGATTTAAATCTTCAAATTTCAAGATTTATTTGGAGAAAAAAGAAATAAAGGATTAAATTAAAAATGCTTCAAGAAACCAAAAAGAATGGGGGTTTTGGTCTTCCTGATTGGATGTTGTATTATCAAGCACCTATTTTAACTTGGCTAAAAGGATGGATAACTTTGCAAAATAAGAGAATTTTGTATCTTGAAGGTCATGATTTGCAAATGGGTTGGCATGCTTATATGTGGTATGAGAAGGTTAAGTCTCATGGGACTTTTTAAAGTCACTTTATTAGAAGATCATTAATGTCAGTGTGGGAAAAGTTAAAGTCAAAATTGTATAATAAATTACCAAGATGGCTTTCACCAATGGAAGCCTTTGTGTATCCAAATGTATTGAACTTTGAAAGAATCATAAGATATGATGATATTTTGGACAAGGATGGAGGCCTGAAACTAGAGCAAGGAATACAAGAACAGGAACTCAACTTCTCTTGGTGGTATAAGGTGTGGATGCAATCAAGATATGCTAAAGATTGTAAAATATGGGGGTTTTATAAAGACCCAACAGCCTTTGATCAAGTGATGCTAAAAACAGATGAGAAAATGATCAAAAGAATTTATGAGTTCTTACTTGACAGGAAGATGGAAGGGGAACAGGTTAAGGAAACTGTGATAACATGGGCACAAAATTTTGGATATAATATTGAATTAGAAAAGTGGCAAAAGCTATGGGAAAGAAACATTAAGGTAACATTAGCAACTTCTTATAAAGAAAATTTATATAAAATATTTTACAGATGGTATTTGTCGCCAAGTCGATTAGCTAAAATGTTTCCAAATATGTCAAACAGATGTTGGAAGTGTAAACATGATGTGGGTACTTTTTACGATATGAGGTGGACCTGTGAATGTGTGAAAAAGTATTGGATTAAAATACATAAATGGCTTGAGGAAATGCTACAAAAACCCTTTTTAAACCTGAAATTTTCTTGTTAGGTATTTTACCAGAAAATATTAGCAAACAAGAAATGTATTTGATGCTACATTTAATCACAGCGGCAAAGATTGCGCTTGCTCAATACTGGAAGAGTGAGGAACTACCCACTGAGGAACTGATTTTAAAAAAGATTCTGGACTGTGCAGAAATGGACAGATTGACTCTATTACTGAAGGAGAAAGAAGATACTGACCTATCAAACTTGGGAACTTTTTTATGATTGACTGGAGAAACGGGACTTGGCTTAGATTTAAAGATGTTCTTAAACTTCTATAGATTGATCTGAACTTGATTATAGAAAGTTTAAGATATGTTATAGGGGGCTGACCCAGTAGGTGCAATGTACTTGATGATTGATGTTTTTAGTTTTTTAGTTTAAAATTTTTTTTAAATAAAAATCTTTATAAAAAAAGAGTAGGCTAAGTCACATGGTTCTTTTTTAAGTCACTATATTAGAAAAACATTAATGTTGGTGGGGGGAAAATTAAAGATAAAATTGTATAAACTTGATAGGGAAATGAAAGATGAATAGATTAAGGAAACTATGATAATGTGGGCACAAAATTTTGGATATAATATTGAATTAGAAAAGTGGTAAAAGCTGTAGGAGAGAAATATCAAGGTAATATTAGCAACTTTGTATAAAGAAAACTTGTACAAAATGTTTTATAGATGGTATCTGTTGCCAAACAGATTAGCTAAAATGTTTCCAAATATGTCAAATGGATGTTGGAAGTGTACACATAAATTGGGTGCTTTTACTATATGTGATGGACTTGTGATAATGTGAAAAAGTATTAGATTAAAATACATAAATGGCCTGTGGAAATGTTATAAAAATCCTTAGCTTTTAAACCTGAAGTTTTTTTTTTTTTATTAGGCACTATACCAGAGGATATTAGTAAACAAGAAATGTATTCGATTTTACATGTAATCACTGTGGCGATGATTGTATTCGCTCAGTACTGGAAAAGTGAAGAACTACCCATCAATGAATTGATTCTAAAAAAAATAATAATCCTGGACTGTGCAGAAATGGACAGATTGACTTTATCATTGAAGGAGAAGGAAGATATTGACTTCTATCAAACTTGGGACTTTCTTTATTATTGGCTAGAGAAACAGGACTTTGCATAAATTTAAATACGTTTTTAAAGTTATTATAAATGGGAAAAGAAGGGTGTGGGGGCTGACCCAACGGGCTCGATGTTTTTGATGATGGATGCTGTTTGTAGTTTGTTGTTTTTTAGGACTATAATTCAAATAAAACTGATATATATAAAAAAATGAACGCCACCTCAGTGCATGCATGCGCGAATGAATGAACAAATGAGGAAAAGAATGCGAGGGCGATGGGTTCATGAACACGTACACCAGCCTTTTCAGTGGCAATGAGAGGTGTTATGAAATTAAGGCAAGACAAAAGCTAAAACTCTTAAAAGATCTGGAAGAAGCAGATTTGCTTTGTATTTTTTTTTTAATAGGTGGGAGCTACACCAGGGTTTTACTACCAGGTTTTAGCAAGAGCTACAACCCAGATTTCTCACTGCCTGAATAGTCTCCCTCCCCACCACTCCCCCCCACCTGCTCCCTTCCCCCACCCCCATACCCTTTCTCCCCTGCCTCCTCCTCACGCCCCTTCCTGGCTGCATCGCTCTGATGAGGAATTGGCCAGCTGGATCCCATGGAAGCTCAGCCAGCTGGAGCCCCACAGCAAAGCTGAGCCAAGCGAAGAGGAAGGTGGGCATGTGCAATATGATTATCTGCTTCAGAGAGTCCTGTCAACTCTGCCCCACATGAGCAAACACCACAGAAGGGCCGAGTTGGCAAGAGTTCCCAGAAGAGCTCTGGGGCTGGCAGGGCCGTGTGGCCCTCACGGGGGGGGGGGGGTGAGGAGAAAGTAATGCAGTTTGGCACTCCCCCCACTCTGCTGCCTGAGGCAGGTGCCGCAGTCTGCCTCATGGCAGGGCGGTCCCTGTTTAGCATCCTGTACCTCTGCTCCTGAACAGGTGTCCTGTTTGGAGACCTGGTGTTTATGCAACAATGCTAGGAACAACACAGACCAAGACCTTTTTATTTAAAATTTATTTTAATTGTTAAATTATGAACTGTATTTATTGGGTTTTTATGTACGTGCTGAGATGTTTCTGGTTTTTTAAGTCTAATTATATAACTATTCATGTTTATTTATTGATGTTGTAAGCCGCCCTGAGGCTTTTTGCGAATGGGGCAGCATAGAAATGCTTTAAATAAATAAATAAATAAATAAATAAATTTTTGCTCACTGGCATCCCTGCTGGCACTGAACAGAGCACAGAGGGTGGCGTGAGCTGGGTGCCTTTGCAGTCCTGCACGGGAAGGGAAGGATTTCTCCCACCCCACGCAGACAGCCGCACGATTGCTTGGCCTCTCCTAGAGTAGTGACTTCCATGGAATCACTGCTCCTAGAGCACTTAACCTTAGACACAGAGGACTCACTCACCTCCACTCCCAGGACAGTGCATTATTCAACACCGAGAAGCGATCCTCAGATGAAAGGAACAACAACTGGCAAATTGCCAACTGCAATGTCTGGGTTAAACGAGAATAGGCCATGGAGAGATCAGCGTATGCCCACATGACCGGAGGTGTTGGATGTATGAGCTTGTCTCATGCATTATACAAGATGGCAGATGCAGCTGAAACTTCTTCCTTATTCAGGAAGGATCCATCTGGAATGAAGGGAAGCAAAGGGGCTTTTTCCCCTTTAAAGGACAGCACACCAATCCTATGAGATTGGAGGAAGTTGGGTTTGTGTGTGTTTGAGAGAGAAAGGACTTTGGATGCTGTTCATGACCAAAATGCAGAATGGAAGAGGACAGCTGTTTGCAGAACATTTACATATATCTGAATGACACGGCATATTACAAATACCTGGAGGACAGGACCCTGCCCCAAATGGCTAGCCAACCTGCAGCATTATTAAGTCATTAACTCTCTCTGTGGACATTGCACATTAGAGACCAGCAGAGGTCACAATTGTTCTTCAATATGCCAGGTAGTTTCTTTCATGAGGAAAAGTAATTTTAGAAATTAAAGCCCAGAAAGGAAGTACAAAAACTGTTGGAGTTTTGGTAGAACAAGAGAGGCAGGAAGAACATGAGAACGATACTGGATGGCCTGCCATGTCGAATTATCAAAAGCTGCCTTTTACCGAGTCCTAGCTCCATCTAGCCCAGTACTACCAACATGGACTGGCACGGATCTCCAGGAAGAATTCCTAGCCTTACTTAGAGATGCAGGAATCAAACCCGAGAGCTCCTGCTGGCAAAGCAGGGGCTCTCCCACTAAGCTACATCCCCTCTTTGAAACTCCACCCACCTTTTTCCAGTGACAATGGGAAGTTCACAAGCAGGACATGATCACGACCTCACCCATCTGCTCAGGTCTCCCACTGACAGCAGCCATAAATAGCCACAGCAGCCATGAATCTGCAGAATCCTGCATGAAAGACAACTAAGACGGTACTCAGAAGCACATCTAGATGGAGCAAATGCCATTGACTAAGCATTGTGTTTGTCATCAAGGTCCCATCAATAAGCTTCATGCAATGAAACTTGGATACTATTGGTGTTCTCTCTCCTTCCCTCCCTCCCTCCCTCCCTCCCTCTCACACGCATTCTCCCTATCCAATTTCTCCATATTGTACCTCGTCTTGTACACTTCTACCATGTTTTCCCTTATTTTACCAGATTCTAAACTAAAAACCAAACCAAACCAAACCTCCCATTGCAATTTCCCAACTCATTTTGATTGCTGTTTTCTGCACTGTTTCTGGCCCTACCTCACCTGCCCTGGCCTGCTGGTGCAAGGACTCCTCCATCATGTAGCCAGAGTTGGGTGATGGGAAACAGACCAAGCAGTGGTGGCTCTAGGTCTGAAAAGGCACTTGGGCAAGGAACCCTCTAGGGGCCTCCTGCCTCACTTGAGCTTATGACCGTGGTGTCTTTGTTACTACCTGTTCTTGCTGCTCCTCCTCTTCCTCCTCATAAATTCTCCCTGCTGGCTTCCCTGCTGCAGCAGCAGCTCCTCTTCCTCCTCTCCAGCCCCTGTTGACTGGACGTGCAAGAGAGGCAGGGCAGCATGCTGGCTGGGGAGGAACAAATCCAAGAGGCTTCCGTTGAAGAGCCCTTGCTGGGCTGGGGAGGCTCTTCAGGGGCCAGCCAAGCCTACCTTTGATGTGAAGCCAAGTTCCTCTTCCAAGGCCACCAGTTCAAGCCTTTCTGCAGTCCTGCTGAGAGGTTCATTTTCCCTTCACTACCTCGCATTCCGTCCTTCGCTGGTTTGCTAATGGCAATGTCCCAGCTCCTCCCCACAGCTGTCCACCTCCCACCCACCCTCACAACTCCTCTTCTGAAGGACCACAGGGCACCACCCATTGGGGCATGGTGTGGAACTCAGAGACAGGCTGTCTGCAAGTTCCTGCCCATGGGTGTGGGAGAATGTCCTGCTCGCATTTTGTGGCACAGAGCCACCCTCCCTGTTCCCTGCCCTGTCCCTTCAGTGGCACCTGAAATCCACCACCTCCCCTCCTGTAAGGGCCATCCTTGGACCTTGTAATGAGGTGGTTTGAGTGCAACAAACGACTCCATTTAGTATCCTCTTGGACACAGATGGCTGCTGCACCTGTGCAAAATTTGTTGGAACAAGATCACTGTTAATTGTGACCATGGTGTTGACAGCGATTAATTACAGCACCGTGGGGGAAACCACAATGATATTAATGATGTCTGGATCCCGGCAGCTGCCCAACAGTCCTCTCTTAGATGTTTATGTGCATCTTATCTCAGTGCAATATGGCATTTCTAATTACTCTGAAATGTATGCCACTGGCTTTCTGTTACCCTGAGATGGGCAGAGGAGGGGAAATCCAGTTTTTCTTCTCAAAGGCAACCTTTTCTATTTATCTTTAAATTTCTCCTCTCCTCATTCAGTATCTTTTAAAACAGCAGTGTGGAATTCTAATTAGAAGTAGCTGAGTGATGCTTATGACACATGCAAACAAACTAAACGAACCTTCTTGTTTAGGGGGTGAATCCACCACTGATCTGAGAAGGCCAGCTTAGTTTCCTTCTCTTCCCTCTTGTCACCCACAAAAGAGCAACCTAGCCCTGTCGACAAGTTACAAAACCAATACTGGCATAAGATGCCCTTCCCTGGAATGCAGGGGAAGTCACCATGGAACCAAAGGTTAATTCAAACCAAGCTGGTCTTTCCAAAGCTGGCCAGATATCCACAGGAAGCAAACAAGCATAGGCTGAAGCCTTCTGCCATTCATGGAGGATTGTACTTGGTTGGAAGAGACAGTTTTCCCTGTTGGTCTGTCCCCAGAAACTGATATTTAGGGATATGCTGCTAATAAGTGTTGATAAAAATATATTCTTCACAAATTTGCATGGAGAATTGGGTTTCCGACCCCTTCTTCCGGATCATGAATAGCTAAGGAAAGAAAGATGGTGACAGGGAGGATGTGGAAGTAAACAGAAAGCCACGCTCCTGCACCTTTAACCTTGTGCAACTTTTCTTATTCCCGCAGCTCTGTGCATGACCCTCTAGTGGCCAATGAACCTGCTATCCTCCTGGAAAGCTTTGGGAGGGGGTGCCTTGTCATGGGATGTATGTTGCTTGGCAGGAGCAAGCCAGAGTCAGAGCTGCACTGTGACTCTTCGGGTGCCGACCAATGATACAACTGGGTCATGTAAGGAGGAGGGCCTGCACTGCAGCAGGTCAGAATACAGATGGTCCCGGTCCAGGCAAAAGAGCCTCAGGTGCAAGTTTTTGGAGAGCAGGCATTGGTTGGTGTTGATAGTCTGGACTAGGCGGACCAATTGTATAAATCAACAGAAGGTTATTCCGAGTTGCAATAGACAGTCCCATGTCATTCCTGCCTCCTCCTCCACTTCTTCCTCTTACACAATGATAGAGAGATTTTTCCATCTAGCCTCCCTGAATGCTGGTCCATGGTTTTGCCAAGAATGGCACTTGCACCTCCCATGTGGCCGCCGAACTAACCCTATCTTGCCCTCTGCCTACAGTTCCAGAGAGACTTCTTGTGGGGATCTGTAAAGGTCACTCCATCTCTTTGCTCCTTGTTTCCCCAAATAGACCTGGGTTGCTAAGAGCCTAAGCCCAATTTTACTTCTCCACAAACTGGTTTCAGCTAACAGTCTTGCACTGATTCTGTTGGCTGCTATAAATAGGGATTGACAGATTTTAGATGGAGATGGAAAAACATTAATTGGAGCAACATGAGAGAGAAAGGAAGAAAAGAGTTGCCCACCCACACAGCAGGGGACTTTGCTATCCATCCTTTCGTGGCTTTCAAAATCTTCTGCTGTATAATGAAAAAACACAGAGTGTCTCTGACAGATCTGGGGTGAGAGGAACAAGGGAAAGACACAGCGCTCCGAAAACACGGGGCCTGAACACTGGGACACTGGGGGACCGGAGGGCAACATCACATGGGGAATGTTGGTGTTTAGAAAAAGTCACGTAATGAGCAGATGTATCGGATCATGTAGGAAACATGGAAAGTGAATAGTGAGAATGTTCTTGCTCTCTGTACAAGAACCTGGTGGGATCATCCAATGACGTTGAATGGTGGGAGATTCAGGATGGAGAAAATGACATCCTTCTCCACCAAACACATACTTATGGCATTTGCTTCAGCAAGATGTGGGAAGAGCCACCTGCCTGAATGTAGACCTTTGGTTTGCAGAAGCGTCTTGCCCTCATCTGTCAAGCATTCGAGAACAATGGATGGTGCTCAGCAGTGCTGAAATGTCAGTGGAGGCACCGAATGGAAGTCATCAGCATTCGTGAATTTGCTAAGGGTTGTGCAGGCAAGTGTGCAGGCTGGTTTGGCGCATGCTTTAATGTTTGTTTTAAAGTAGTTTCATGGAAACACACTGATGTGTACATTTTATAAATATTTTAGATGAACAGTATCAAAAGCAGAGCAGAAAATTCATGGCGATTAAGGGTATCAGTGGGCACTAGCTGCAAATTGCCTGAAGTATCGGAGACAGGAGCATCAGTTGCTGGGGAGGAGCAGCAGGAGGAAGCAATTGGGCCCTGGTCCTACTTGTGGGACCCCCATAGCCCTCAAAGTCCCCATTCTGGGCAACTGGACACTGCACTAGATGAACTCCACTTGGCCTGATCCAGTATGGCGCTTCTCATATTCTTTTGCTCAACCTGATCGTTACAAATTTCAGGATGATTTCCAAGATTTCAGAATTAGAAAGATCCTGAGCTTAAGTATCCATACTAAAATCCTGGACATCTCCAAACTAGCCAGGGTGGCGTAGTGGTGAAGAGCCTGGGACTGGGACTCAGGTGATCCGGGTTCGAGTCCCCGCTCGGCCATGGAGCCAGCTGGGTGACTTTGGGCCAGTCACAGGCTCTCAGCCCAACCTACCTCACAGGGTTGTTGTTGTGGGGATGAGATGGAGGAGGAGAGATGATGTAAGCTGCCTTGAGCCCTTTGTAGGAAAAAGGCAGGATGTAAATCACAATATAAAAATAAATAAACAAACAAACAAACTAGAGAGCAAGGTTTGCAAAAAGCCTTTTCCTCTGATTCCCATTTGTGCTAACACATCATCAATCTGCTTGCTGGGCATGGAACCATCAGTCCATTGGTCCATCCAGCTCAGTACTGCCTCCTCCACCCATCTGAGATTTTAGACTACAGTCCTTGGCATCCCTAACCTTGGGCTGTGCCAGCTGGAGTTGATGTCCAAAGCATCCGAAGGACATCAAGCTGGGGAAGGATGCTTTGCACTGACTGTGAGGGGCTCTCCATATTTCGATTAGGAATCTGTCCCATTTCCATGTGGTGATGCCAGGAACAAAACCCGGTACCGTTCCCATGCATGGGCTCTCTTGGTGAGCTATGGAGCGTTCCTACAATGGCCAAAGCCTCTGCGGAACCATCTTGTGAGGAAGTAGATCTCTGTGCCCCTTGCAGAGAAACAACACAATGGAAGATGTGTGCAGTTGTCTGGGAAAAACAAATTAATGGACAAAGTCCCCAAGGAGGCATCGGCATATTGTGGTCCTTCAACATTCTGTAGCATCTGAAATGGGACCTTTTCGAAATAGGACAGTGATCATAAATCTTTCCTTTCTTTTGTCTTTCTTCCTGCTCTTTCTCTTCCATCATCATTGCCAGCATGATCATCCCCATCTTTATACTGCCCCATAGCAAAATCTCCCTGGTCAGTTTACAAAATATTAAAATTGTAAACATGCAGTATAAATCACAAAATACATTTGGAGAAGTAAATAAAGTCTCTAGAAATATATTTATTGGTGGCACAAGTTCCCAAATATTTGTCGATCCCAAATTAGAACCAATCGCCATGACAACCTCTTGCCAAGAACCAAAGTTCCCTCATTTCCAATAAGGAACAAGCAATCTGTTCAGTTTGGTTTAAAAGTATTTCCATTGCTTTTAAAACTGGGAAACAAGAACCTGGAACTTGAGACAGGCTCTGTTGTTTAGCTGCAAACTATGAAAGCAGATGGGACCTCGACCTCCATGCCACTCCACAGAAACACATCAGCCCAAGCGTACTATTGCATAGCGACCTGACCACACGTTTTCTTAGAATTCAGCACATGGCCAATTGCAGCTTGGATGGAGGAACCAATGAGTTCTGAACCTCATGGATTACTTAAAGCACGACTTCAGTGCCCTTGCTTTACTTTCGGCTTGTTTGAAAGGAAGCAAGTGCATTTCAAATGGACATCCCTGTGTGTGTTTTTCCTTCACATGTGGGTTTCACTCCCCCTGGGAGGTGGCCTGGAGAGGAATTAAAGGAGTCAGTCATGGCAAGGTGAGAGGAGAGCGTGGGTCCTTCTAGAATCCCCTGACAGCACCCTGCTACAGAGCCCTCCAAAACCTGGAACCAGCACCAGTACAGAGATGTATGGCCATGTTTTAATTTCATTTTAGGACACTTTGAGTCCTTTTTGAGGAAGTCATCCAAGAAATAATTGAGTAAGAATAAACAAAGCAGCAGACGGAGTATCTCAGGAATGTCCCACTCCCTACACAGTCCTGCTCAAGCACTATTTTGCATCTCTGAAGACCTTCTTCAGCTCTTTCCCCATCCCCATCAGATGCCTGTAGCAGGTAAGAGGTTAGGTCTTCTCAGAATCAGGAGCAGTCTTTTGGTGGTTCGCAAAGATGGTTTCATTGCAGTGGCGATTCTACAGACATCATGGGCTGCTACCTTCTTAATTCCTCTCTGCTGAGCTTTCTATATATTCTTTAAATCATTGGCTCAGCATTACCTCATTGCTATTTTAACAATTTGTTCTGTATCTTCAGCTGCTCTGATTGCATTTTAAAACTAGATAGATAGATATGGAATAAAGGTATACTCATTTTTTTCCTCCAGAATTTGGATACCCCTTAATATCTAAACAGAATGGTAGTCATAAGAAAGGGGAGTTGTCTCCTGAAGCATATTTGAACCTTGCCACCTGAATTTTGATACACAGACATAGCACTAGATTCACACTAGAATTTTAGGCCTTTGTTTATGCAGCATCTCTCCCCACCCATTGGAAAGCATTGCTTCTCTGATCCCAACCATATCCACCCAAATAAAGTGGATCCTCAGAACGCAGAAGCAACCTGATTTCCCAGCGTGGTTGGTGGTCAATTCTGCACTGAGAATGCTGTTCTTTCCCCGCTTTGTTCTTCTGCACACCACTGATCTCAGATATGAAATGACTAATTATTTCGTTGTGCAAGTGTTCAGTAGAGTTAAGCTGTTCTTTTAGCTGTCACCTGTGTATTTATCTCTACCATAATTTCCTAAGTTGTCAGTTCTTTGCAAATATGCGCCTAATTACGGTAGTTGTCCACTGTTTCAGAGGTAAGGTACAAGCAAGCCACACATGACATGAGCATAATCTTAAAGCAATGGTTCCTTTGCAAAGCACCCTGGGAAGGAGTGCTTTGCATCACATTAAGAATAGGAGTGCTTCTGCCTGGGACATAAGGCCCAGGAGCAGCTGAAACTGAGTGGTTACAATGAAAGGGCTTCAGGCTTTGAGACTGCAGTAGAACCAGCCTTTCTGATATCCGTCAGTGGTGCCATTGACTTTCCAGAGCAGTTCTCCTCAACCTGGGGTCCTCCAGACATTGGACTGCAACTCCCAGAGTTCCTGACCACTGGCCATGCTTGCTGGAGTTGATGGGAGCTGACCTGAAAACCATCTGGAAGGCACCAGACTGGGAAGGCTTCTCTAGGACTACCCACCAGATCAAATCTATTTACTGCGGTCAGTTTGTCAGTGGAATCTGCAATGGAGTCGAACAAGTTGGACTTCTGTAACGATGATTCCTGGACTCTGCTGCTTTTTCCAAATTACACGGATCCTGTGGAATTGCAAAAGCAGCATTTTCTTCCCAGAATCGAGCACAGATTAGTCATATAACGATAGCTACTACATTTAAGAAATAAATAAAATGTAACATATTCAAAAAAACCCTTCACCACCAACTGAAATGAATTCTTTTCCCCCATAGGCTGAAGTGTGAAAATGCACATGGGGGATGTGTGCATTTGTACAAACATACATTTTTGGAGTTGCATCTTTGTGCAAATATAAATTTTCCAGTGTGAATGCAAGTTGAGAAAATTGTGAAAATCAGGTCCTATTAATGGGCAGGTAACAGAATGAAAGATGCTTTACATTCTGCAAAACACAGATGTAGCAGATCTGACAAAATATGTACTTTTCTAATTGAGAATACAGGGTATTCCACACACACAAATGTATAAAGCAACTCTCTCTCTCCATATATGTGTGTGTGTGTGTCTGTGTGTCTGTGTATATATAGCAGGAGAGAGAGAACAGTATATCATCTACGCAAGAGAAATTAAGCATATGTTAACTTAGCAACCATTCAGTAACTACAGTGAGGATGTTAGCTAAACAGTAAGAAACATAAAACAAACTAGCACAGGCAGGCAACTTAGATAGCAGAGACATAATTACTTCTCTCTCGATATCTTGATAGAAATTATACCTCAGTAAAATATACATTCCATCCCCAGATGCCCTGAATCCCTAGGAAAATAAGGTTGAAAGGAAGAACCCTTGTTGGACAGTGTCACCCTCCTGAAGCTAAGAAAGAGGCCATAGTTCAGAAATGGATTGTATTAAAGTATTTGAAATGTTTTGCTGCACTTCCACCACAATGTCTCCCCTGTTTCCCAAAAGGACAAAGAAAATATGGCAAAGTCCAGTAAACCCAGAACCAGGCAGTATCACAATAAATACCACACAGTGAAAAGCAGCAGTTAACACAACTGAGCATGGGGGGAATAAAAAGTTATTTTCCTGGGAGTGACAAGATAAGTAAGTCGGCCATGTGGCGAGGTTTCTCAGAGTGGGCTGGAGTCTGGGGGAGATCCATGAGCTGTGCCAGCACTGAGGTGGCCTCTTCCTTGGTTGGCACCTGCCTTGCCTGAGATGGTGAGTAGAATCTAGAGAACAGCATGTCCAGAGCATCTCAGTATAGATGCAGTTTGATGGGCAAACCTGTGGTTCAAAAGTGTTGCCCTGGCACTGCTCATTACAAGGCATTAGGGGAACTAGGAAAGATTCCCAGGGAGAGTGAGAGCAGAGAACTTCGACCTGGTGGCTCACTCATCCGACCCAACAAGAGGACACGGCCCTTGGATTCCTAGCCAAGGAGGAGGGAGCTGGCATATCAGCTCATCATGTTGATATGCCAGCTGAGATTGCCCACAGTGACCTTCTCTGACCAGAGGGAACCAGAGAGCAGTGTTTAATCCGTAGGTCTCCTAAGCTGAGCTCCCCAGCTCCAAATGCTTCCACCGTGACAGTGCATGGCTATCTTTAGTTGTGTTCATTCTGGGGAAGGACAGCTAATGTCCAGTGGTGCGGTGGTCGATTTTGGAGTGCAGGTGCTCATCATGATAGACCCTAAAATCACATTACCAAAGAGAATCCAGAAATTCAGGTAGACACACAGATCCATATCAACAAACCAGTTCCCAGTGTTCGTGTCAACAAAAAGCAGGCCATTGGTTTAATGGTTGGGTTTAGTTGCCCATTCAAGACCAAGCCACCAAAATGCTTGATATGACAGCAGGGAACACAATATTATTGCTGGGAAAGTCATCTCTTGCCTACAGCTCCTGCGATGTTCAGCTAAACTCATAGAAAGCAGGGATTCGGGATGGGGAGAGAAGATATCAGCATCCCTGCTACATGAAGAATGATGACAAAACCTCTGTGGGCATCCTGGCTTCACCACCCTTGGAAGAGTCTGAAAATATTCCCTTTCAGGGGCTGCCTGGAAATGGCAGTGATGGGGCAGGGAGGCAGTTCTGGTGGGTCCCAGCAGGAAAAAGAGTAGTCCTTCGGAGCACAGCTGTAGGAAGCATTGCAGAAGTGCCGCACCAGCTTCTTTTGCTCCATGCACGAGTCTCCTGTGGCATTATTCTGCGGAGTGTGTTGCAGCAAATATTACACTCTCTTACCCAACCCTTTATCAGCCCAGATCTCTGTCACCAGCTGCTCAGCTGGCCCCTTCACACAGCTCTCTCACAATATGCCTTGGCCCTCTGGGCTCCCAGCTGTCCTTTCTTTGTAACAGAGAACCCTTAATTGTAGCTCCACAAGGCAAGCTGAATCCACCACACACGCACATAAGAATGAAGGACAGGGAAGGAGGAAAAAGACCTTCTCTTTATCCAGAAAGTGCTTGTATTTCTTCAGACTGATTTCACTGCTTTGTCAAACAGATGGTCTCATGGCTGTTAAATACCTGTGATTTCTGAACATAATAAAAAAGTGGCAGTTACTCAATCCTTCAGTGTGCGTTTGTTTATGAAAAGATGTATTCACTGCTCTTCAGCAGAGCTTCCAGGGGGAAAAAGATAGTTATGCTAAGAAAATGCCACAGCTTGTTAAAAGAGGGGGAAATTGAATTGGCATGGGATAAAAAACACGGAAGAATGGCACTGGCCTTCTGGGTTAATGACCAGGCGCCGAAGGGTTAATGATGTTGGCACTAGGCAGGCTACTCTGGGAAGGAAGTTTGAGAAACTTGGGGTGCCACCCCCGAGAAGGCTCTCTTTGGTCACTACTCTCCATACACGAAGGAGATTGCCCTGCTGCTTTGGGCAGTGAGGGTTGGCTATTCGAGAAAAGAGGAAAAGTGGCAGGATATAAATTCAGTGATGGAGCAGAAGGAGGAAGCTGAAGTGGAAGCAGATGGTGACAACTGTGCTCCCAGTTCCGGCCCAGATCTCTTCATCACTTCTCCAGTTCCAGACTCTCTGACTGTTTCTTTCCTCTAGGAAACTGAATTTCCTTCCTTGTCTCTTTCCTTCTCTCTGTCATCCTTCTTCTCTGCATTTGGATTTTATCTGTTAATGATAATTTCTCTCTCTCCCTCCAACTCCAGCTAATCAGGAGGGCATTTTCATGTCCTGTTCTGCAAATTTGGTTTCTGTTTCCTGAGTTAATTTTCTCTCTGTCTCTTCCTTCAAACTTCTGTTGGATTTTATAATCTGCAGCATAATTTTCCAACTTCTACAGTGCAGCTAAACTCTTGGTCTCTAAATTTTTCACATTTGGGCTGAATCTGATTAGCATATGCACAAAAGAATATCCTAAATATTCCCAGAATATCCTAAGACCAAGCTAAATACAAAAAATAAGGGCAGCTTTGTTTCTGCACACTCTCAGTGTTGTGTTTTCTCTGAGATAACCAGCCGAGAGATTGGTGTACAGTGTCCCTGACATTTTCTACTCCCAGGTGAGAAGTGGAGCAACCAGGGAATGTGGCAGACTGGAGGAAAGCCAAACTCCAGGCAATGGGGCACCATGGGCTAAAGGATCAGAAGAAAACTCTCCTATTTATGGGGAACATGTTTGTTCATAGCGATTGACAGTTGAAGTCATGACATTTGCTAGACCGGATGAGTCACTGATCCGGCAGGGCTCTTTCCGTTTTCACAGCAGTTCTGGGTCCCAAGCTAACTTTACTGAGTTAGTTCATTGGTCCATCCGTCTGGCATTTTCACTCTGGTGAGGGCTTTCTAAGGTTTTGATCAAAGGCAAGTACTTTCCCACCTTTCAACTAAAGTTTTTTTCTGAGATACTCTTGGATTGCATGTAGGGTCTTCTATATGCTACTGATTTGCCCTACCACTGACCTATATGTTGGTGACTTCAATGTCATCAGGATATGGATGTGTTCCAAATCTTTGTCCAGACTTCTAATGGGCTGTCCATGGTGCCAAAACCATTTTAGGCTAGGTTACAGCACCAAGGATAGCTCATTTAACTTAATAGGAAACATAGCACTAGTCACACCTGGGGTTATTTTGCTGCCCCAGACAAAAGCACCACCAAGTAAGCAAATGCTGCATATGTTCTGGCTGTACCGCAGGGGGTTTTAGTCAGCAGATTGATTTTAAGCTTTTAGGAGGTAATTTAGGATTTATTATTTCCTGAAGCTATACATAACAATTCAACCTGCAAAACAACGCTTTAACTCTGTACAATATTTCTGCATGACAATAGTTTTCCCCACAGTCCCCCCCCCCCCATGATTCCCCACATCATAAAAAAGCTTTCCCTTGGTGGATTTTAATTCTGTTTGCTGGAAGTTTTAGCTCAGAATCTTATCTTTCAAAAATGCACTGGGGGTTTTAAATTTTTATTTATTTATTTAATTTTTTTGTGAGCCGCCTCGCGGCTTTGTTGCGATGGGGGCAGCATAGAAATGTTTAAGGTGACTTGTACTTAACCTTCTTTTCTTCCTTTGTTTGGGGCCTCTGTTCAGCTTCACCAAAGAACCCTACAGAACTGTTTTTCTTATGCGGGGGGGGGGGGGATTTTGGCCCCAGGCATATTGTGGGTTATTATAAAAAAGCAGGAGACTGAAATTTTGAATTTTTTGACAATGTGGCAATGTCCTAGAAGGATTTGACTGTAGGCTTACTTATATGCAAATCACATTATGGAAGTGAGTTAGGGAGTCTCCAGAGCCCCACAATGCAGGATCAAGGTAAGTTTCACACACCAGAATCAATCCACCACTCTGCTGCCTTTGGAACAGTCCACTGGTTATGCCCCCACCCCCCCATAATGGTTGCAGGTTCTTCATGCAGAACCGCCATGAAAATGTCCCAGAGCATAAAAATTGTGTTATGCCCAGCTACCTGATTCTGAGTGTGACTGACAGCTCTGTCTAAACATGAAGAAACTGAGCTTTAAGACATGCAAGACATGACTTTGCAGTGACAAAGAAGGTTGTCATTAAGAATGGTGTCTGCATTTGAATAGATAACCAGTGCCTTTACAGGCTGTGTGCAAAACACTCATTTGCAGAGCCAACAGGGGCCCTGCTAAGAAAGACAGCGGGAGAGGAGATCCAAGGGATGACTTGGTGGTCTGAAACGATTTCCTTGGAAGATGAATCAACTCCCCATCAATGAGAGAACCTCCAACACCAGAAACCTTGGATTCTATCCAAAGCTTCAAATGGCCTGTATGATGTTAGAAGTTTTAGAAAGATTAATGCAAGTCACATCAGAAATTTTCCTTTGGACCTTGCATTATACCTGCCCCCTCTCCTTGCCATTAGTCACTGAGCTGATGAGGCACCAGGATCCTTCAGACTCCAAACAAAACTGTACAGTACATCTAAGTAACATTTGTCAGTGTTTAAATAAGTCCTCCTCAGTTGATGATCCAGGTGCCTGAGGCCATGCCTAGAAGCTTTGGTTATCCGGCCCATGCCCATTCTCCAGCCAACTTCAAGCCAAAGTTGGAAGGGTTGATTTTGATTTTGCTGGTGAGGAGAATGAATAGGTAAGGAGCAAGTTAGGCGCTCACCTTGCAGCTGAGATTCAAGACCTCTTCTGTTGGCCTCATGTTAGAAAAAGAAAGAAAGAGAATTCTTATTTAGGAAATGACCTGCTCATGTCTGAGTGAAAACATGGGGCGGGGGGAACTTTGGCACCCATGTAAGCCCTTTCCACATCATGGTGGTGTGCTTGGTTCTCAACACACGTGTCTCATGCAAAGCTGTGGAGAATATTCTACAAGCATGCTCAGATAAATGTGCTCATGGTGCTTTTGCAATTGGAAGCCCAAAAAGGCAGGGTTTGTGGTTGCAGGGACTCTGTGAGCACCAAGGGCTCTTTGGAACAAAGGGCCAGATGGGCAAGCTGTGCTGTTTCTCCTGAGTCCCAGTCCAGTAGAGTAACCACTGTGCTGTGCACGTACGTATCCCCTGAGTTTGCTTGTTGGGTGAAGTAAAGGCTCATGGCCCATCTGCTGTGCTGCTTCAATGCCCCATTGGCAGTTTTCTGAACTTGGAATGTAGGGAGACACAATCCTGTAATCTGCTTCAGGCTCGCACTGATGTTCGGGTTGTGCATTTGTTTCTTAATGCATGAGGGGAAATGACCCTAATCATGTCCACAGATCTCTCATTCATTCATCAAAGCAATGCAGGAATCAGTCAAAAGTGGGAAAGGGCCACATGATGTAAGTATGTATGTATGTATATATGTAAAATGTTTGTATCCAGTCCTAGACATAAAACTCTCAGGATTTACAAGATGCAATGATAATAAGAAGACATGCTTTTTCTTAAATCTACAGGGATGGCCTTCATTCCATTTAAGAATATATCCAGCTGCAGATGAGGAAGACTATGGCCTTTTGCTATGCAAATATATACATTCTGCCTATTTATGGGAAAGAGAGGAAATCTGTAGCATTTGAAATTGTGCTTACTGCTCTGCAAAGACAGGTCTGTTTCCTGGCCCCATGAATTGCACAAAAGCCTCATCGTTGCTATTGCCAGGTTTCCCCATACCCTACTTGGATTTTGTAGCTCCCGAGGATAATTATTCCATGGGGGTCATTCTTGCATGTTAATGGTCTAAATGAAGCAATCACTCACCTCGCTGTTCTGACTGTGCCCCCACTGGGCTTTAATGGATTGTGCTGGACTATTTCATGGAGGTGACAGCTTTCCCTTTTCCTCTCCCCTCTCCCAGTGGTGTCATTTTCAGGAGATCCCATGCTATAGAGCTAGTTGCTGGCCAGCAGCAAGGTCATGCCAAACCATTCATCAGGGTGGCCCTGTCTTCCTCATTATTAAATTCTGGGTGAAATATACCTTGTCAACAGCTGAGATTAATAGCTCCCTTTCCCCCCTGCATCCTTTCCACCCAGTATATCTGAGACATTCCTATTGCTCAAATTATTCTGCAAAGCACTTCCAATCCTCAAGGTCAGTCCTCCCCACCCCTATAGTAGATGGAGTGGTGCTTCGATTCTGAAGGTGCAATTCTTCAACCATTTGTCAGGAGTTAAACACAGGAGCTCAGATATCCATGTGCTGCTCCTTCCTTTGGCGAGCCATTGAGGGCAATGTCCCCTAGACAGTACAAGGTTAGGGGATCCCATAAGGACTTGGCCCACCCTCCCTAGGATGGGAGTTTACTTAGATGGGGCTCTTCAATCCTTCTGCTGATCACATGGAGATTCGGGGACACCACTAGTGTAGTGGAGCCAGCGCTCACAGGAATGCAGTTCCAGGAGCTTTGATTAGCAGGATTACCCATGAGCTTAGCAGCAATCACAGCAGATAATGGGGATGTATTTTCTCAGCAATAGGATACAGTTGTAAGCCACCCTTACTGCAATGTCAAGTTCTTTGGGTTGGTCTGGTCTTGAATGAGCAAGGAAAACTAGGGAACGGCTGCTCGATCAGGCACATCGAATTAACATAGCTCCCTGCTTTCTCCTTTTCCGTTTGGAGATTCAGCCCCCAGGGGCCATTTTCTGCCTGGGGATGCGGTCTATTAAGATGCGCGCCAGCACTTGGAAATTTACTGCCACACCACTGGGAAATAATGACTGATCACTGGGAAACACAGATAGTCCCAGTACATATCCCCCCTACAGGATCTTAATGAGCTCCATCGTTATGAGAGATGTCAATTTTCTCTCCTGTATGGCATTTCTTTATTTATTGTATTTGTATCCTGCCCTTTCCCCAGTGGGGACTTGGGGTGGCTCACATCATTCTTCTCCTCCTCTCAATCATACCTGCACAAGAACTACCCCTTCACCTTGTTTCACCCTCATACAAAGCAGAGCAACCTGCCCTTCGGACCCAAGGAAGAGTTGGAAAAGAATCCCAGGTCAACAGAGCAGTATTCTCTGCTTTGCACACAAACAAGCCCCAGTTCAGTCCCTGACTTTTCCAGGTATGGCTGGGAAAGGTCACTTGTCTGAGACCTTGGATGTCCACTGCCAGTCAGTGTGGGCCACCATCTCTTAACCAGGTTCCCACCAGGCATTTTAGACCATAAGTTCCAGATTCCTGTCCAGTGAGCATGCTGGCTGGGGCTGACAGGTCCAAAACCTTTGCCAGGCACCAGCTGGGGAAGGTTGACACAGAAAATACTGAGCATTGAGATAGACGCCCACCTAGACCTCCAGGTTAGAGCAGAACAAAGCCTACTCAGCTTGGCAGTGTCTCCAGGGCTTCACACAAAAGTTCTTCTGGGGAAGGAGAGCAGCTACAGTTGGCCCTACTGAGTGCACGCTGTCTGGGGATACTCAGCTGTGCTGGCCCAGGATCATTCCATCAGAACAACAAAACTGCCCATCACCGCTAAAACTGCACACCCTGATGTGCTGTGCACTCCAGACTGTGGCTGGTTGAGTCACATATCAGGGGAAGCTTCGGCAAAGAGGTGGGTCCTGAGGAGATGCCCAGACATCAGAACTGCAGGGACCTTGCTAAGGATGTGCTTTGGGTATAAGCTTAGAGACGTATTTTGGCTGTCCTGGCAAGAATCAAATTTTAGCAGCCATAATTTCATAGCATTTTGATTGGATGTGCCAATGCAAAGGATTTTTTTTTAAATTTACTGTTTCTCAGCCATCTGAAAAAAGAAAAGGAGAAATGCAGGGGTGTGGGGGAGATGCTTTGAATCTTTTTGGGATAATATTTCCTTCCCCTCCACAACCAGATTGCCACTTTCTGGTTGTTTCCTTGATCCCATTTATAAAATGCTAAGGTGACCTTTGTTGGATTTTAAAGTGGCATTGTTGGATTTCTCTGTGCAAAGAGTAGCCAGCTCATTTTTCTTACCTGATCCTCCCCCCGGCTAAGAAAAAGGCCTTCAGTATTGCAAAGCAGCCAGTGTGGCTCCCCCCACGTGTCCAACTTGGTCCATCTCTCTAGTGAGCTAAGGTTGGCTGTGCTGCTGTTAGCACTAAATGATTATTTCATATCATGGTGAACATGGTTTCAGAAGCCAAAAGGTCATGCAGTACCACATTTTAAATCAAGAAATTAAAGTTATTTAAATGACATGGAAGGAGGTTCGATTAACAGCCATTGACATTCAGCTTGGCATTTGATTGAACATGGAAAAGCACATGAAAAAAAGATTAATGTGGCACATTTCCTGCTGATCACATCTCTTTCTGTGTGTATGAAACTGGGCGAGAATTTGTTTTTTGATGTGTCCTAATTTCCTTTAGGCCACTATTAAGGTTTACATCACAGTAACATCCTGCTTTCCAACATTTAATCCCAGATGACTGACTGGAGCATTCCTGTTTATCAGACACAGTTTCTGTGCCTGAAAAAGTTCTTGCTTTTGGATGTCTTGTTACATTTTCCTCCTCAGCCCCCAGCTTTGCATTTCTGGAGGCTTCCTTTTTCAAGGCAAGTTCCTGCTTCAAGGATTCTGAGAGGGGCTCAGATGGACCTTGTCTCTAGCAGTCATGCGTGTAACTTCATGCACGGGAAGGCAATATGCAGTGGATGTGGTTTACCTGGATTTCAGCAAGGCCTTTGACAAAGTGCCCCATGATATCCTGGTTGAGAAACTGAGGAGTTTTGGGATACACCAAAGCACTGTCTGGTGGATTAGGGCATGGTTGACTGACCGAAAGCAGAGGGTAACCATTAGCAGAGGGTAATCATTGGGATGGTGGCCAGTGACAAGAGGGGTCCCCCAGGGCTCTGTCCTGGGACTGATCCTGATTAATCTTTTCATCAACAACATGGAAGAAGGGGTCAACAGTCTGCTGACCAAATTTGCAGACTATAATAAAACTGGAGCAGTGGCCACAAGTGAGGAGCAGGTACTCCAGATCCAAAAGGATCTGGACAGAGTATGGAAGTGGGCAGGAGACAATAGGGTGGTGTTCAAAGTGGATAAGTGCAAGGTCTTGCACTTGGGGCATAGGAATGGGGGTCATAAGGACATGTTCGGAAACAAGTGGCTGGTGAGCAGCACTTGTGAAAGGGACCTCGGGGTGCTGGCTGACTGCAGACTGAACATGAGTCAGCAGTGTGATGCTGTGGCCAAAAGGGTGAACGCCACCCTTGGTTGCATAGCCAGAAGTGTGACTTCTAGATCGAGAGAGGTATTACTACCACTCTATACAACTCTGGTGTGTTCACAACTGGAGTATTGTATTCAGTTTTGGGCCCCTTGTTACAGGAAGGATATAGCCAGGTAAGAGTCAGTGCAGCGTAGGGCCACAAGGTTGGTGGCCGGTTTGCAGGGGATGCCGTATGAGGCGAGACTGAGGGAACTGGGTCTCTTCAGCCTGGAGAAGAGGAGACTCAGAGGGGATATGTTGGCGACATGCAGGTATGTGAGGGGATGTCACACGGAGATGGGTAGAAACCTGTTCTCCCCCACAGAGCAGGGCAGGACGCACTCCAATGGCGCAAAGCTCAGAGAGCCAAGGTTCCATTTAGATGCCAGGAAGCACTTCCAGACAGTCAGGACCCCAAGGGTGTGGAATGGGCTTCCCCGGGAGGTCGTTGAGGCCCCATCAGTGAGGATGTTCAAGTGCAAGTTAGACATGCACATGGTAGCATGTCATGAGTGAAGCAGGCTAGAGCTGGGGGTCAGACTAGATGGCTCAGGAGTTCCCTTCCAACTTGCTCTGTTTCTATGTTTCTATGTCCATTCCTCAGAAACATGAAAACATGAAAACATTTTAGGAACAATTCTCGGGGCAGATACAATTGGGCCAAGGTCTACTTCCACCTTGTAGTCCACCAAAGTTTGGCCATCACTAAGCTGAGATCACAAACAGACCATAAATAGCAGTATCCTTTTGCCAGCTCCTTTCTTCTTGAGTTCCTGGCGTCCTTGGCCTGGCACTGTGAAAGTTTCTTCTGTGAATAACAGCAAAGGGATTGTCTGGCAATGCACATTGGAATGGTTACCTATTAACAGTGCTGAGGTTCTAGAGCAATGGAGAGAAAGCCTGCTTTTTCTGGAATCATTGCTGCCTGCTGCTTTGTAGCTGTTCACTGCTGCTGTTTCAGGGCTTTGGTAGCCACTTGCCTCTGAGGCATAGGAGTAAAATCCTCCAAATCAAGCAAGGTGCTGTGCAGGCAATAAGCACTCACTGTCCATGGGGAGATTGGAACATTTGCCATGAGCAAATGGAAAGTTCTGCCACTTTCCATCTCATGCTGTGTCCCTATTGGGAAGAGGAGGAGGAGGAAGAGAAGATGGAGAAGCACCAGGATATTTCCTGAGTGTTTGACAGAGCGCAGCAGCTGGGCAACATTCCAGCTGGGCAAACATGCTTTATTATTATTGGACTACTGACTACATGGGCAGCTCACTGATCTTCTAATGAAAATCCTTCACTATCTTCTGTCCATCTGCCACTGGGCATCTGATTTCCATGTAAAAAGCCAAACTACTCATGGCTAGTCTTTCCAGGGTAAAACTTTCCTTATTTCTGTATAAATATACCCTTCAGTACTGGAGCAAACCACCGCTGTGGAATTCACTAGGGCAAGTAGACAATGATTTAAGGGTCTAACATAAAAATTATCGCACAAAGCTTTCAACTGAAGAGTTGATGCATCACAACATACCTGTAAGTTGTACCTTCTCCCACATCCATTTTTTAAAAAAATCTTAAGTCCTTTCCATCTCCCTCCCCCTCCCCCTTCCCCTCCCCCTTTTTCTCACAGCTACAGAAAGGGACAGCTCCCTCCCAGTGGGCAGATTCCTTTCAGAATGATGCTCATTAATCTCTTCCTTCTTCCAATAAAGCTAAGCTCTCTGACTGTTGCAGCCCCAGATAGTCTCAGGAACATGCTCAGGGCTGCACCAGTGTCTGCCAAGGAACAGCAGCCCTCCCTTGTGTGATGGTTTCCACCCGCCCTTCCAAGGATTGTCACCTGTCTCCAAGCAGCCATGCTGCACTATCCGGAGTGACAGTACAAGAGGCTTGGTTTGCCACCACACAGGTTGCTCTGGGCATTTTGAAAGGGCAGGGATTTTACAGCCATGGGCAGAGGGTGGAATATGGGAAGCAAAACAGATGGATGCTGAACGGAATGAGACAGAAGACTTCACAGGCTGTTAGGTGTGTTATGTCATGCTTCCCATGACCTGAGGATTTCAGACAGACCAAGGGTCAAGCAGATGCTCCGAGCTGGATTTTCCAAGGAAGGATGCTTACCTGGCAAAATTGGGTGCATGTGGATCTGTAGTGGTTCACACCAGTGAGCACAGGAATGTCTCCAAGCCAGACTCCATGTGACATTAACCATCACACCATTGAGCCTTGTCATCATCTCCTCCTCCTCCTCCTCCAGTGTAAGTGTGTGCTTCCTAGATTTGTATCAGGACCTTACTTCCCCGTTTTCCACTTGAAAGTTTCCCTTCCATGGAGGTGTTAAAGAAAAGAAAAGAAAAGAAAAGAAAAGAAAAGAAAAGAAAAGAAAAGAAAAGAAAAGAAAAGCTCATCCATTGATGTGAATGGAGACTTCATTCTTTTCCTTCTTAACCCCCTCTTGATGGAGGGTGGGGGGAAATTTCAGGAGAAAACAGTGCACTGGAGGAACTGTTCAATCTTCTCAGTGGTCCTGACATGAACCAGGGGTAAAATAGAAAAAGAAATATGACTGAATGTGTTACCTAAGCATATTTGGCACTTACAACTTGACTCTCTATTTGCTAGCTGATCTTAGACTTTGTTCTTTTATTGGCTGGTCTGTGGTCATAATTAAAACAAACAGCTTTGAAAATAGCCTGGCTCAAGCTGCTTTGGCTTGAAAACAAAATCTATAGAGTCGCAAACCAAGTAATGTACAGTGGAAGCCTCAGCAGGAAACTTGCATTTGCTTCCATCATGTCTGAACAGGCTTTTATACTCAGGGTGCCTTTTCGTTAGGAAAGGAAGGAGAGGAAGGAGAAGGAGAAGCTATTGTAGGCCTTTGGGAAGGTATTCTGGGAACCACAAGGTGGCACTGAAGCCTTTGGGCATAGATCCGCCTCAGACATGACTCTTTATGAATCTAATCAGAACCAAGAGGTCCAACAAAACACCCCAGTGGAAACTTGCCTGCCTCTTGTATCCCTGAAAGGGACGGACATGCCTATCATTAGTTGACAGACACCCGTTCTTCATTGCTCAGACTAGAGTGTTGTATTGAGGCCATCGTCAGACTGAGCTGTGACCTTCGTGCATGTTGATGTAACCTGATAATCACATCCTGCCATTTACTGCATGGAATCCAGTAAACGTTCTCAGTTTGCTGATACACAGGAGTGTCCATCTTTTCTGCCTGCTGCATTCGGTCCTGCTTTCTAAATGGTCAGTGCCAGTGGTCCAAATACAGCCACTGTGGCCTCACATCTGGGCCACAGTCCTTGCTTTCTTGTGTCCCCACTGAGCATAGATCGCTTCACCATGTTGATGAGAGGCAGGCCTGACCCTGGAATCTGAGCATCAGAGCAGGGGTGCGGAACTGTGCGAAGTCCAGGGGTCACGCTCAGCCACAGACCACTCCTTCACCTGTGGACTTTATCCCTTCTCTCCCACATTCCAAAACCTGCAAAAGAATCAAGAAATAAAATATGATACATTGATGATGGCTATGGAGCACCAAAAGGGTCAAAATTAGACTGGTTGCAAAAGGGGAGAAAATTAGCTTGCAAACAAAAGAATTGTTATCCTTCAGGCACTGTGTAGCCTGCCCCGCAGAACAACAGCATATGCCCATTTTAACCAAATGTGGAGGAGGGAGCGGTGGGTCAGTGCACACCAATGTGGGGAACATCAGGGGTGCACAACCCTTGTGGGTCTAGGCCAGCTTCTTGCCCATGTCTGCATGAGCATCTTCATGGTCCTTCTTCAAGGAGAAAAAGTCGGTTTGGAGCAGCAGAGATGTTTCCTTCACTTGGCCATGGACAAAAAGGAGGCCAGAACAAACCTATGCAAAATACCCTAAATAACAGCATGCTTTAACTCAAAGCTCAAGGATGTGTGTTCCAACTTTGTAAAATGGTGTGTGTATGTGCGACAATTGGGAATGCGCTAAATTACTTGTGGCTTGATCATGCCTTTCTGGGGACTGGGACTTCATGCAGACCAGGTATGCCCTGTGGTTCAACAGCTGTGATAAGGATGCCCCAAAACAGGTGTGTGTTCTGGTAAAGATAGCCCACTTGGCCACCCTAGGCTGGCAATAATCAGCCTTACATGTGCAAGGAGGAAGGTTCTGCCATTTACTGTGCGAGCGTTGAGATTTAGCAGCAGAAGACATTCATTCCTTCTCAGGGTTACTCTGAATAATTCCCTTCAAGTTGCTTCCCTTTTAGTGCACTTGTTTGTTTCAAGACATGGAAAGAAATTAGCTTTCCAACGAGATATGATTCAACCTCCTATCCATGAGCAATAAAAGGGTAAATGCTGAGTTTAAATAGACTTTCTACATGGCATTCTTTATGAGCAAAAACTTACATTTTACTAAAGTAATGTAGTTTAAAATGATACTCAGAAATGTGATGGAAAAAGTTAAGTGCTGTGTATCTATCAGCAAGGCAGATGTTCTATAGCAGAGGCAGTAAAGACACTCTTTCAATAAAGTAGAAAACAGTGAAAAAAGCAATAAGTAATCCAGAATTTGGAAAGGAAATATTAAAATGTCCTTCTCTTTCTTTCAAAACACACTGAGCTGATTAATTTGCATTTATTTAAGACATTGCCATAACTGAAATCCTTCCATTCAAAGAAAATTCTCTGAGCAATTTGCAGTGTATCAGAGAACAATAAAGCAAGAATAATCCAAACCACAATAATGACAGTTAAAAGCAGTCACTATGAACCATTTCAACAGATGCTGAGAGAGAGAGAGAAGGCAGAATCCTGCTGAAAATTTAAAGCCTGTGTTTTTTTAAATCACAACTGCCTCACAAAATTTTAAATGATGACTCTCCCCAGCGAGTGAATTCTGCACCCAGCTTGATACAAACAAGAAGGCTCTGTTGCTGGATTCTACTTAGTTTAACTCGAATGATGCGACCACCCAGATGGGTTGGACAACTCACAGAGGATGTCTTGAGTACTCTGGTTCTCAATCAGATCCTTCTACAGTCTGGTGCCTTTCCAATGTTTTGGACTGCCCTTCCTATCTACATATTCAGTGCTTAGAAATGCTGTCTAGGACTGATAGGACTTATCGTCCCAATATCCAGAAATTGCCAAGTTGGAGGAAGACTGGAATAGGTCTTGACACTCCCATAAATGGGTAAGAACTTCTCAGACCAAATGTCTGCTCCTTACAGTTCCCAGCCCTCACCTCTCTTTTCTCTACCTGACATCAGTCTCGGTTAATGATATCAAGATGCATCCTAGATTTGCTCCACCGAATCTGAGAGAACAGAGCTTCTCCATCTAAGATAAACCCCTTCCTCATTTCAGTCACAGTCAGAGGTTCAGGCAATTGTTTTAGTAATGCAGTGAGTCAAACTTGCTTTGCCAGTTTTTTGCATGTAAGAGCCTTTAAATGGAGCAGCTGGATCCTCAGTGCCCTGCTCCTGTTTGTAATCACAGTCTGTTACAAGAATGGCAGGGTAGGGGGCACCTGGGGGATGGCATGACTCAGCTCGGGTACCCTTTGCAGATGCATCCACATCGCCACTTGATAGGCCTTTCATAGCTGTGAGTGACACCCTTCATGAGGGTCCATCTCTGCCTGCAGTTCTGGGTCCTGTTTCTTCTACTTCGTCACAGTTCACCCCACTGCACACACAGCAAGCAAACAGCCCACCAGACCTGTGGTGGCCTTCTGGAATCCTGGGTGGCTTGTCCATGCTGGTGTGCTTTCATGGTGAGCAAAGGGCACCATGACCTGCATGGGACTCAGATGCTTGAATTCTTGTTTGTTCAAAAACTATCACAATCAGTGATGAATGCGTACCATGAATCCCTCCTTGGTGTGTGTCAGGAGAGTGAAAGGAAGGAGAGCTCAGTATAAGGCCACTTTGTAGGTTATCTAAATGGAAGCCATATGTATCTGAGAGAGTGATCCTATGATCCCTGGGTGACCATCCCAAGGGCTATAGGGTTGCTCAGGGGGGAAAATTCCCAGGATGGCTCCAATCTTGCATGGAGGAGTCCTTCCCCCTGCAGCCAGCATGAAAAGGACCATACAGACTGCCATTCAAGCTTGGAACAGTGATGGGATAGAAAGGAAAAGAAAGGGGACACTCCAGTGGCTATGGGGTGGGGAAGAACAGAGTGGCCAGGGCAGGAATTATTCTAAGCTTCCTCCAGCCTCCTACTCTCCTCATCCACGGTATCCCTGCTAGATGGATTGAAGACCCAGTCTGGCAAAAATAATCAGACATGGAATTCAGGAAAGTAAGACCATCTCCACCACCCCACCTACTTTGGTGGCTTCTGTACAGCAGGACAAAGGAATTTTAGAAGCCTCCAAGTTGGTAAGCTTATGAGGAGTGAGGGCACAACTAAAAGCACTGATCTCTAAATTTAGAATGTTAGGGAAATAATTACAGAAACTGTCACCTTCAGCTAATACGCTATTTTAAGAAGTTCGGAAGTGCCTTAAGATATTTAACTGAATTTGCTCTGTTCATTTCCTGCAAAAGAGATTTGTGGATTGCACTGTTGGTTAGAATGGTGTAATTCTGTGAACTCATATAACCATTACAGAAGTGCTGAGAGAATTGCAAATAAAGTTTTTATGACCTTTTAACTGATCATGAAAGAAAAGAATATTTTTCCCATTTGACAGCCCCTTCCTAGTATTGTAACATTTTATTTATGCATTTTAAATCATTTATACCAAATTATTCTCAAAGCAAAGATAAAGTTGCTTATTTTTTAAAGAGGAAACTAATTCCTAGTGGAGCTTTTTTAAAAAAAATGATGGTTCATTAGGCAAAGATGTATATATTTCCATATATATATATATATATATATATTTTTTCCAAAAATTCAAATAAAAATGCAAATTTGAACCTGAATAACTGCATTAATTCAGTGGAAATTAGAACATATTTGTAAGCCAGAGGAGGGAATTGCACCCACCTCCAAAAAAAAAAACCAAAACCTAGTTATGTACAAGATTGATCTCTCCCTTTTTTCTTTTCCAAGCTTTCTGCTTGTTCATTCTGGCTGCTGAGCTGGCCTGCACTTAACGTTAATGTTGCATTGAAAAAGCTGTAGCCAATTTTGTCTTTGGTATCATAGTCTCAGATGGCGACTGTGCCACATTTTTTTTCTCCCCTGAAAGTGTTTCTCAAAAAACTTCCTGCACATAAAAGAGCACTTGGATCTCGATCTTCCTACAAATATACCTTTGCTACATCTTAGCAGAGACATTTTGTAAGTGGCTTTGCTGGGGATTGGTACGCACTTTGGAACTTGAAGTTACCCAGAATATACTCTTCTGTTTGTCCTCGTGGAGCTGTTACGTTTCATGTAAGTGATACAACTGCAGAGTTAGGCAGAAATAGACGTTTTAAAAGCAAAAGACCAAGACAGATGAGTATGCTAAAATACAGAAGCATTACACCTTGCTGCATTCCTCAACCTGGGGTAATTGGAATCCCTTGAGCTCACATTCTGTACTATAATTCACACATGGCTAGCCCTACACACTTGTCCCTCTAGGACATTGTCACAAAATGCTTAGTCTAAAAAGTCCCAAATTGCAGGCCCTTTGCTCTGCTTGTCCATTCTAAGCTAGTTCTAGTTACCTGGACCTGTATGGGGATGCAGATTTATTAACTCTAACCCTAACCTGAAGCTTAACCCTTGGACATACCCAACCCTTCATCCAGACAAGAGAAATCTCCTTTCATTCAGATAAAGGGTAGCATCTACCTGCCCATTTCTTCTAGATTCAGGCCCTTGAACCTAGGTGGGGACCCAGGTTTCCCAAACTCTAACATTAATGTAAAGCTTAGCCCAACCCTGTCATGGGATGACATCTCTTCCCATCCAAACAGCCCCAAAATGGTCCTTGTCGCCCACCCACTCTGTCTGCCCAAGCTAGGCTAGCTCCGCATCCCTGGAGTCCTGCAGGGAGCCTGCATTTGCAACACGCCCCCTAACATGAAGCTGACCCTGAACTCTCTCAGGGAGAAAACATCTCTCCATGGAGACAGGATGCCTGCGGCAGGCCTGGTCAGTCTTGGGGAAACGGCACTCTGACTCCTCAGTCTAGGCTTGTCCCAAGTCATGCCAAACCTGCACAAAGACCTGGGTTTTATTAGCCTGAATCTGAAACTTATCCTGAATCCTTGTTCAAATCTTACTCCCTCCCCACGCCAGAAAACACCCCACAGAGTCTGCTGGTTGACCACTCATTCTGTCTAACCAGTACAGCTAATGCCTCCAGCACAAATGGGTGGCATTCTCCAGCGTAACATGTCTGTGATCTGGGATTGTTCTAGGCCCCTGTACCCTTACAGGGACCCGTGTTCGACTAACACTAATTTATTTATTTTATTTATTTAACACTAATGCAAACCTGAATCCATCCTTACCCCGAACATGCCGGCAAAATCCCTTTCTACCCAGATAGGGTGCCAAACAGGAGCACTCGGTGTGTTCTTGCGGACTTCCCTCCCCTGGATCTACAGAGGTTGCTGGGTTTTACTAATCCATCCAAAGCAAAAACTTGTTTGTAACCTTGAACAGGCAGGTTTAATCCTTCTCCATTCATATAAACTCATGGAAGGCAGGATTCAGAGTGTTCTTCTTCTCATGGTGTCTGCACCAGTCTAGGCTAGAGATATTAGAGGAACCCTCTTGGGGGGGGGGGTCAAATCTAGCAGAGTGGTCTTGCTTGGCCCCTGAGCTCCAGCCCTTCTACTTAGCCCTGGCCCTGACTTGCCCCAACATGAAATGAGCCAGCACATGCTCTTCAACTTCCGGGTCTTCTATTTTAAAGCAGGCTGCCCTTTGCATTTTCATAAGGCAGAGAAACTTGCAAAAAATGGTAACTGCTATTTATTTAAGTTTCCCTTCCACATGTGCAAACTGCAACAAATTTAAAAGCAGAAGCCACCCAAGGAGCAAACAAACAAAACTGACTAGGCCATCTTTTAGCTCTCACTTCGGTAAGGTCCACCAAAGTCCATCATATGAAATTGTTCGTTCTTCAGCCTCCCATCCTGAATCTAGGTTCATTCCATGTCCCAGGTATTGTGGAAATTTCCACAAATTGTGGAATTGAAGACCCAAAATTTGCACAATTTCTCCTATTTTAAGGGGGGGGGGGAGAATACACAACTGATGAGTCATGTAAAAATGCACTTCTGCATCTTTCCTTGACTCATGTCAGATCGAGTTGGCTCCAGCACAGGGGTGACAGAACAGAATCTGAATGGTTCAACTGAGAAAATCCATTGGATTCCTCCACCCACATCAGATTCTTTGCATCATAATTCATTGCAAAATTCAAAGCAATCCTTCCTCCCTGGCTTTGAGCCCTCCTGTGGCAAATACTTCTAGGGGGAAAAATTCAAGAGCCCACTGTGGTCTTTGCTTCATGATTAAAAAAAATCAACATATGCACACTATATTTAATTCAATGTGTTTTTCTTATTTTTAAGTAATTGTAATTTTGTGTTGTATTTATTGGCTGTTCAATGACCAAACAAAGAATTGATTGAATTGAATTGATTTTATTTAATGTGGACTTTAACCTTTAAAGTTCATCCACACTTACCTGTGTCCTGCAGGTAAGATGCATCCATTTCCCAGTCAGAGATTTAACTTCTGGAGACCCGGAGGAAATAGCAAAATCCTGAAGAATGACAACAGTAGTAACTCATACTAAGAAATGTTAACAAGACATGCCCCAAGGGCAAAAGAATAAAATAAAAAGAGCAAAGGCAGCAATTTACTGGGACAGAAACGAGTAAAGAGGGGCTGTCCCTGGTTAATCAGAACAGTTGGACCATATGGGCTTATGGGGCAAGGAGGTATTTTAGGTCTGAACAGCTGTGAAAGCCCACACCTCAGAAATGATGTAAAAAACACAACAGCGCCTTTCTAGCCCCTGTTGCTCTGATAAGAGTTGTGACTCCACTGGAGAGGTAAACAGGACTGATGTCACTCAGCTTCAAATAATGCTGATGTTCATGAAGTACAAAATCCCATCAAATTTGCAAGGCAGTCAATTTATGGCCCGGCCTTAACACGGGTATTACTTAGACTTTATTGTGTTTTAAGCTACTCAGTATAATTCAGTATTGAAAAGGAAAGCTTAATATACTCAGGGTTTTATGCAGGCCTGTGTATATATTAGTTAGCAGAAGAGCGAATCTCCTTTAATGCCCCAATAAATATGCCAGGATCTCTCTAGCAACCTGCTGTTTTCAGCCCCCACTTTGAAGCTTTGTAAGCAGACTATTAGTCTTTGCCACTTTCTGGGTTGTACCTTTCTGAGCCTCTGATAAGGATCTGTTTGTCAAACAGGGTTTCTGAGCCGTTTCGCCATGACACATGGCTTAAAAATGCTTGCTTCCGAATGGTGCCATTGTACTGCTGTGTTCTGTTTGCAAGAGGCTGCAGCAGGAAGCTTAAACTGAGAAAGTCAGAAAGATGGTACACAAGGCAGGGAAGGAAAGGGAAGTCACTCATGGAGAGATGCATATCTAAGATGCAGCAATATCGGCTGCCACCTGTGTAAGGACAGGGGTGACTTGTCTTATAAAAGAGCCTTCAGAGGTTGTAGAATCAGACTCTGAACCAGACGGGACCTGACTCTGCAGCGGAAATGCCCAGGCCAGGAGACTCAGAGGTCAGCCAGGTGGTCGCTGAGAATCAGACTGTTTCAAGTTCTGCGGGAAAGTTTAGTGAGCAAGTTGATAGGGTGGATGGGTGGACCTAACATCTTGATCCCGGGGTGCAGCATCAGGCTAGGAGGGTGGACCGGGGAGAAGCCTCAGACACTCCAAGCGATCGGCTCTTCAGCAGGAGGGCCCACCTTGAAGGCGTATTGTGTTCTCCCCTGTCCGGAAGGGAGGGATATTTCTGTAATGGCCAGTATTCTAACTCTGTCTCTTTTGTATCACAAAGCTAGCCTACCTGCTCAGCCTTGAGATAACAAAGCATTTTTAGCTAGAAAGCCTTTGTGTGGGTTGCATGGGAGAAAGGAAAGATTGGCCAGGGCACCACCTTAGATCGCTTTAAAAGGATCAGGGTAATGGATACGAAACACCTAAATGAAACTTTCACGTCCCAAAGCAATGTCCTTTTGAGTCCTAAATCCTGAAAACAAGGATGCAAGGGTACACTGCCCCGAGCAGGAGGCCTTTGCTTTGCCAGGCTTCCCCTCTATTCTTTCGTTCAACATCTTATACTGGGGTAGGCAAGTGTTTTTGCAAATGAGAGCTGCATGCTCACATCTAATTAGGGCAGTCACTCAATGACAAAAAAGAGAACACATTTGCATAATGTTTGCATAGGAAATGTGTTATGCCTGGGTGCAAATTTAGACACAATGCATGCTAATTTGAACACAATGCATTGCACCATAGTGGAAATGACCAATACTTGTGTGCTAGCAGGAGGCTGGTGATTTCAAGGCCCCAACCATCTCATGGGACTTCTGTAGATGGACATCTTCTAAGTCAAGTCTATGGGATAAATACTCCTAAAATAAATGCAATATCTCAAAATGCTATATTTTCATGGTATACTTTTATTTATATGGAGCAAATATTTAAAAAATGTAATGCTTTGTTTCATAAATTCCTTTGGGGTCCCATTTCACCATGAATAACCTTGGCAGAGATGCAACTTTCAGTGCATGAGAGTGGATATGGCTTCTCCCATCTCCCTTTATACCATCAGGCCTATTGACTGGCTTCTTCCAAATTTTGTTTTTTTCTGCTCAGATTGAATTTTTCTTCCTGGTCAGTTTCGGAGCCATCATGTTTGGATCCTCTTCTCAAATCAATTGCATTGGATTCTCTGTGTAGCCCCCCCCCCCAAAAAAAGGGTGCCTTCTATGCTTAGGGCAGCAAGAAAGATGCAGCACGTTATTTCAAGGCGAGCTGCAGCTTGATTCATTTTCACATGCAAAATAAATCTTATGGAGAAACCCAGATGTGAAGACTGTGAAGATAATATTTTTCCTGTAAGCTCAGATGGACAATCTGATTTTTTTTTTTTTTTTACTTAGGATCAGCTGTAAGGTCCTACTGATAACTTTCTGCCATTCTTATTTTGTGTGCTAAATACGATTTGCCAGCTACAGCTGAAAGGTAATATATGCACATAAAACTTTAGCGAGGACCAAGGTTTAGCTCTGCCATTCTTGTAGCTTCAAAGGCCGCTTCAGTATAGGAAGTATTGATCAAGGCTGAGCAGCTACAGCAGTGCCCAGTCCCATGGTTATAAATATGTGTTATCAGTGAACAATTTTGATGTGTAGGAACTTAAGCAAGAATGGAATAATGAATTAAAGTCACTTGTTGTATCCAGTCCAGTAACTCACTGGCATCTATTTCAGAAGGTGAACAGATCTTAGATTGCATTTAGTTCAACAGCAACAACAAATTGTGCTTTGAGTCTATTTGAAGTCACAATTTCTTTTTAACCAGGGCTTCAGTAAATTGGCCAGTTGTTGAAAGTGCAATACAGCTAACACTTCTGTTACTCTTTTGTTTTGGTAATTTCCAACAGTGGTTCCCTTTTGGGAAGAGATAATAATCTGGATAAATTTTGTGATGGAAGGCTTTTTAGTATTTATGGAAATGCATGTTCTTCTTAATGGCCTGCCTCATGGAACGTAACACAAGGTGAATGCAAATGGCTTTTCTGTGCTGTTTTGACAGCTAAAAAAGACTAATACTGCACTATAGAAAAGGTAAAAAACCGCCTGCAATAACACAATTGTGGAGATCTTGGTGAAACTTTGAATTTTTGAATGGGTGATTTTTAGGCAAATTTAATTAATGAACAGCTATATAGATATTTGACCTGCCTTTGTTGATGCCTTTGCACAGTTTTCTTCATTAATAGTAGTATATTGAGCTATATAAAAATATTTAGAAATACATAGTGTGTGCGTGTGCACAGTAATTCAAATCTCATATAAGGCAATTGTAATACTTTATTTTATTTTTACTTGCTTATTTGTTTGAGTGTTCATTTTGCTGTTCAGATTTACAAGAAAAAAATAAGTTAAGGGAAATAAACAAATGTAAAGGCCATTGTTTGCCCTTCAGGGGTTGGGCTTGGTACCAGAAAGAGGGAGGAAAGCAAAACCCCTACAGAAAGGTTCAGGGGTTGGCCAGCAGAAGCATGGTACGTGTGACCCAAAAGCCAGTTTCTGCAGGGGGGATCTGTGGAGTCGAGATAATCTACCTTCATTTCAGGGGGTGCCCATGAGCACTAGGGACTGCCACAGATGACCTTCAAAAGATCTGGAGCGCCAGATGAAAGATTAGGGACTTCGGCCTTAGTGGGCCACTCCCAATGTTGCTTCTTTTTTCTAAACCTTGAAACTAGATTTGGATTGGACACACCTTCAAAAGGGGGACTATCATGAGCAAGTACCCAAAATCAAGGATCATTGCTTCTGAATTAGGACACCTGACCACCCTACCTGCAGCCCATCAACCCTAATGGAAGTGTGAGATCTTTGATTCAAATGCTTCTTAGAAGAGATTTTTTCTAACACACACACATTGCCAATTATACCAGCTAGGGCAAATTTTATGAGCTGGAAATTAGATTTCCTTTCTTTCTTTACCTGACTTCAATATGATGTTCTGGTTAATAACCCTGCCTCTTTGATTAAAGCAATTTGTTGTGTTCTGATCTGGATAGACTCTGAATCTTTATAGCTCACCTCACATCAGTTTTCCTGGAAGCTGATGCTTAAAGCAGTTCCACAATGACATCACCCGAGATGCTGGACATCTCTGAGCAGGATTAGACCACAAACTGTTGAGGATGACCTAGCTCTGAATGTACAGCATTGAGCAGGGGCTTGGTCTAGATGGCCTCCAAGCCCCCTTCAACAACAAGATTGTACCCAATTTTCTTTGGGAAAACATCTAATTTTAAAAATAATTTGGGGTGGGTATTCTGGTCCTCCAGAAATTTAGAAAAGCATGGCATGGCAAAGAACATGTTAAGTCCTCAGCAAAAAAAGGGGGAAAAACAACCACCTCATAAATTCTCTTCTCAAGATCAATGTTTCTTTCTTTCTTTTCTTTTTTTAATGAAACAGGCGCCTTTACTTTCAAAAGAGAAGTGCACCTTGAATCAAAGCCCTTCAGGGATCAGAAGGAAGCTGTGACTCCACTTGTCCAGGTCAGTGGCTTCTTTTCTTTCATTATCGGAGCAGCAACTTCATCCAGAGCCTCTCAACCTTTTCTCACAAACTCCTGGGTTTTGTTTTGTTTAGTATTTTCCTTTTATTGCTTAGTCAAAACAGCTTTGCCCATCAGTGATTATGGCTCTCTATAAATGGTCCTAATCCAACAGTGTACTCATTAGTTCTATTATAAGAGCAAAAATTGCACCGGTCAGGGCTGCCCCAACAAAATCCAGTCCTCTCCCTCTCTCAAATTAAAACCATAAGAACATAAGAAGAGCCTGTTGGAGAAGGCCAAAGTTCCATCTAGTTCTGTAATGTGTTTGGACAGTGACCAACTAGCTGCTGGTGGGAAACGCACCACCAGGACATGGGCGCAGAAGTTTTGTCCCATCCCTCTTCCCCAGCAGCTGATGCATGCACACCTGCTACCTCTGACCCATATCGCTGGCTGGATTAGAAGCCACTGATAGCCTTATCTTTCACCTTATCACTTTTGCCTTATCCAGATTTAAAAGCCATCCAGTTATAATGATAAAAATTATAACCTTAGGAATGACACAGTGTTGGTGGACAGGCCCCTGATGTTGATTGGCTTTCTTATAGCTTCCAGTGAAAGTAAGAAAGAGCACTGCTTTGGGCACCCAATGTCTGGAGTTCAGAGGAATCAGAATCAGAATGTGAAGCAGAGCTGGAGTGGGACTGGGAATGTGGGCCAAGCCAAGACACTGAGATGAGAAAGTTGGAGGTGCTTATTTCAAGGCCAGGCTCCCCAGGTTTGCTGGGAGTTCCTGGGAATAACCAAGATGCACAGTTGGCAGGAGAGGACTTGGAATAGGGGAGTTGCTCAGACTCAGATGAGGTGGGCATGGCTGTAGACCCCATGATGCCTTGTCAGCAGAGGAGCATGGCCCAATTAGAGGATCGCTGTTCAGTGTGGAGCTGTGCCTGTTTTCAGGAGACCCCTCCTGAAGGAACGGGGCCTGGGCATGCCCATAAGGAGAGTTCCTGGAAGTGAATCCTAGATTGGGTTTCACAAACTGCTCATAGACTCACTCTGGTTGTTTTGTGCTCTTTGGTCAATAAAGAGTGCTTTGCAAGGAAAGAGGAATCCCAGCTCATGACAGCTTTGGGTTTTGTCTATTTAAAAGGAGTTGGGAAATAAATTGTGTACAGATAATCTAGCTAAGCGTCTATGAAATCCCTCATGCGCCAAATGACTCATGACTCTGTTCTGTGAATCCAGACAGGGCAGGCTATTCCCTGATAAATTAATCTGGTGTAAAATGTGAACAGGAATGCTGTGCAAGTCCTTTGCTTCATCAGCAACATCTTGGAGCATATCTGGCTCCTAGTTTTGATCCCATACCTACCCCAAAACAAGAACTCTGCAATTTTGGGTGGTTCAGCCCACTGAAACGATCGTGTTGATGTTTGTCTACATGTGAAAACTCTATGTGCAGGATATGAAAGCTGGACAATGAAGAAAGCTGACAGGAAGAAAACTGATGCATTTGAAACAGTCCTGGAGGGCAGCCTTGTGAATACCCGGCCTGACAGGAAGACAAACAAATGGGTCCCAGGTTAAATCAAGCCAGGGCTTTTCCTGGAAGGCAAAACTGAAGCTGTCATACTACAGGCACTTCATGAGGAAGCAAGACTTGCTGGAGAAGGCAGCCATGCTAGGGAGGGTCATAGGCAGAAGATGAAAAGGAGCAAATTTGAGGAGGATCAATGCTGCAAAGGAAGCCACAGCCTTGGGTTAACAAGACGTTTTGAAGGGTGTTCCTTCTCAGGGTTGATATAAGCCAGAGATGGCCTGATGGTGCACAGCAAGGCCAATATTTCTCCACAACCCTTTATGAGAATCACCGGGATCTTTTCAGCTGAATGTCTGCTATTGATATAACACCAAAACCCTACAGTGAGCGACTACTTGCAGATGACTTCTTCAATAGTTCCATAGAAATGGGCATAGACCCACTCCATGAAGAGATCAGGAACAAGCACGGTCCTCTCAGAGCCCCTGGTGTATCTGAGGTCAGGAAATTATTCAGTCCTCCCCGGATCCTAATCTCCTCTTGATCTCAGCCCTAACCTGAATGAATTGGACTCCTGGCCAGGTAGACAACTTCTGGGTACTCCATATTCCTACCCTCCTGAAAGGAAGTAAGTGATTTCCCAGAAGTTCACCATATCCTGCACATTTCCTTTTCACAGGACTTTGTTCTAGCTTTCACGCTATATTCTCCCTCCCTTGTGCTTTCTTTCTCTTTTTTCCAAGATTTTCCCTCTTACTTCCCCCTGCCCAACCTGATTACAGAATGGGCAATCATATCCTTCTTCCCAGATCATTCAGCTAACTATGAATAAAGCCACCCCAGCCACTTCCAGATTTAGTTCCCCTGTGACTCACAGGAGCTGTCCCTGTTTAGCAGCTCTCTGCCATGCACTGGTGTGTGCCTAGCAGAGGCTGGCGCACGTGCATGCATGCTGCGGCTCCTCACTCAGCGTGCACTGCCTTTTCAAGGGCTTCCTATGGAATGACCCTGGCTGACATTGGTGTGACTCATTCACCCAGCACCGTGGTGGAATCATGGGCTCGGGGAATATTTTAAGCAACACAGAAGGACAATGCAATGCCGGGAGCTAGATTTCATTGTGGCTCAGTTTCACAGGCAAGAATTAGGCATCTTCTGCCTGCATTTCATAGTAACTGATTGTGATGGACCATGTTGGATCCTGAACAGCTCTCTGCTTAAGGATGGATCGCGCCTGAGTTAGCCACTGTAACCCTGGCCACTCATAGAAAATCCATTCTGGTGTCCCTTAAAGCAAGGGGCAGCAGCCTGGGACCGTCAGAGGTTTGGGAGTGCAGACCCCATAATCCCTATTGACTCTATTGCTGTTGATGGCTGCAATCAAAAACATTAAGAGGACCCCTAGAATCATAGAACAGTAGATTTGGATGGAGCCATGAAGGCCATCAGGTCCAACCCCTGCTGTTGCAGGACACCAATTCACACCATCCCACTCAGATGACTGTCCAGTTTCTTTCTGAAAGTCTCTAGTGTGGGGGGGGCACCACCTCTCTAGGCAGCTGGTTCCACTGTTGTATTCTCTAATTATTATTATTATTATTAGAGTTAAAACCTAATTATTAATAAACCCTGTACTCATTATTTGAGGGGAACCTAAAAACCATCTTTCAAAACAGACATGGAAACCCTTTTAAGAAGAGCCAGCAAGCTGGTGGAAGCAAAAGAGAAAGTTTTATCCCCTCGTTCCAGAGCAGGTGTCGAATATTCATATATTTAAAGTGGCATATGGCTGCTATAGGATGCCTCTGCCTTCAGTTTCATTCAAGAAAGCTGTGCCATCTCAGTGAGCGTAGTCACCAGACATGAATGGTCCAGGAAGCACTGCATGACCAGAAAAATTAGTTGACCCACTTTGCCCCTTTGAGCCTGCTTTGATTCTTGGGAGGGTGGGGAAACAAGAATAATAATGGCTTGAAATAATTATTTCACCTACAGTGGAGCTGATATGGAAAATCACTTGCTCTACAGACAGTTATTTTCCTCCTATTTGCCTCCAAACTGATCCTTAAACCCAGTCATTATGCAGCTCTCTGGAATAGGACTTATAATTGCAAAGGGGATGAAAAGAAAAGCATGAGAAGACAGTTACTGGGAGCATCCAGGATGCCTTTTGGAGCTAGAGAAGAAACAGAAAAGGATTCCAGAAATCTAGACTGTTGGGTGTGTTTTATGAACACTGCAGAAGATTTGCAGGCCTGGAAATGGTGGTTTCTGCACCTTTGTGTTTCTGCCTGGATCCTGCTTTCCCCAAAAGTCCAAATGCCAGTGAAAAAATGGAATGATTTGAAGCCTCAAGTTCAAGATGCCCAGATCGTTCTCTTTGTTTTCCTTCTAGACACAGGCTATCATCGCACCAAGCATTGGATTGGTACACACATTGTTCAGAAGTTCACATCTGGCTTAATTTCTTCAACCTTGCTCCTGCATGGAATAGCACAATCCACATCTACATGCAGAAAAAGACAAAACAGACGGGATGGTTGATAAATGAGTGCAGAACTGCGGGGGTGGGGAGGACTAATGGCAGTAAGAGGAAGTGAGGGAGAACTCAGGAGGGGCAGAGATAATGACAGAAATGATGGTCAGGGTTGGGGTAACTCCTGAGCAGAGTAAGAAGCAGGGCGGGGTTGAAGGAGAGAAAGTTATATTGAAAGCAGGCATATGGTGATAGGTTTATAAACATTCTTATGATGATTTATCAGTTATTGTGTGTTCTGAAGGTGGAATCCAACGGGCTGCTTATGCCTTGGCCAGTTCCTATTTCCACACAGTTCCTACCACTTTCAGAATGAAGATTTGGTGCTTCCAGGGCTACAGGAAAAGAGCAGAAATTCTATTTTCTGGAAAACCCAGGCTGGCTGAGTTCACATGAATGTGTTCTGTTGACCTTTCCTGGTTGGGACACATGTGCTTCTGCTCAGTTCAGGACTTCCTCTGAGAAGCACGTTTCGCATGGACTTGCTCCTGCCCGTGAGACCGAATGACAGGAGCCTGAACTTGCCCAACATTAAGGGTGGTGGGGGTGGTCTAAGCACCCTACTGGATTTTGCCATGAATGCTGACCAGAGTTTTGATAAATGGAACTTTAAGGGAACATTGCCGTTATCACTGATCACTGAACAATCACACTCAAGTCATTTTTTAAAAATATCACTTACTTTGGTTAATGAAGTATATTAGATTAGAGAATGATTTCTGTGTCTAAGTTAAAGGGAACTGGCGAGAATTCAGAAATGCATCCTGACTCCATTGAGTTGTGCAGAAATATGTTCAGGCTTGACATGATACATATGGAAATGGAGATGAGGGAAATGAAGCTCAGATGCTGCTAATTTCATTGCCTTCCTTTCTTTAGGGGAAACCCTAAAGATATTATTTTGTGCCAGGACAAGATAGCAGCTTTCTCCACTGGAAAGATGGGAAAACAAGAGAAATTGGGGATTTTGAAGAAGGAAAGATGGGCAGTTCTGTTTTGATGCTCCAGTTGCTTCCAGTGGTCATTGTGGATAGGTAGGGGAATACCACCATGGTATAAACATAAGGGTGTGCACAAAATACTCTGGAAATGTTTTCTCCTGTGGATTCCACAGACAGATGGGAGGATTCCCCCTGCATGCACGCACGCACACACACAGTCTACAGTATGAGCAATTCTTGACCATCAGATTTCCTCCAATACTGGCTTTTTAGGTAAGGCAGTCACGTGCCCTACCTTGCAGAAGACGGTTCTTTCTTTGAAGCTGAACTGCCCCATCCAAGTCTGATTTAAGATGGAGGCACACAAGAAGAGAGAGCAACTGAGGATTTGAAGCTTGAAAACAAACTGAGCAGGCTCCCAGCCCACCTGGCCAGTCTTCCTCACTATGACCAATTTCTTAAAATTATAGTAATTATTTATTTTATTCATTTGCTAGGTTAGCATCCACCTTTTCCTCCAAGGAACCTATTTTCTTCCCCACCCATTTCAAGGACAAATACGCAATCAAAATGAACATCTACCCTTATAAATTAGCATATGGAAATGTTATGCAAATAACAGTTCTCTTTTGGGTCTACTTTTGGCAATACATGCAGCTGTTGAATTACATTTCCCTTCACCTGTTGAAATGCGAAGTCTTAGATCTGGTTGCACACAGCTGAATGGTGAGGTGATAGAGTCCTGAAGTGGATGGCCCGTCTTCAGACTGTGGGCACTACAGTGCTTTTGCTTGTGGGTCCTTTCATTAAACAATTCCCTGAAAGTATTTCAATACAGAAATACATTTTCAGGACCAAGTATTCAGGCCCAGAATCTAATTAAGCGCAGAGGAATAAAACTGGCTTTGAACTGTCTTGCTTTGCAAAAGACTATACAGTGCCTTGAACGCTATCAGCTGGGCAACACAGAACATGTTTTCTAAGTGACAGTGGCAGCTTTTGAAGATGAACTTGACCTACGATACATGGATCTGGGAAGAGTCATGCACATGTCTGAGCTGACCCCATCTCTGCCTCCCTCCTATGGATAAACACAACTTCTGCATTCTCCCACTTCCCCGAAGTAACTTGGAGTCTATTAGGAGTGGTGTGAGCAATCCTTCAGCCTTCAAGGCACGATTCACAAAATCAGTATGCACATGGCAAGCAGGTCTCATTCCACACCGTCTTTTCCCCAGGAGTCTCACTGGTTGGAAGGAGCTGCCTTTTTAACCTGCTGCTTTTGTTTGGTGAATTCCATGTATTTACTTGCTACTGAAGGATCCGTTTTGACTAATCAAGGAGCGCAAGCTTCCAGCGTGACTATGTCAGACTTCACATCTACAGATGAAGCACATAGTTCAAAACAGATGTCAAAGGAGGGTGCCATTCCAGAAATCCCTGTTGGAGACCTCTGGCGCTGGATATCCCCAGGGAACAAATCACTTCAGGGGACCCTGGAACTGAACAAGAGAGCCCAGGGCCCTCTGGAGGAATGGGTTCAGCTCTTCCCTGTAGACAGTTGCAACATTCTGCGCCTGACTCAGCAGGAGATTCTGTGCCACCACCCAAACCGTGGGAGTGCCAGTACCTAAAGTGCCAGTTCAGGATAGGACCACAGCCAGGGGAAGAAGTGCCCACTTGCAGGGGAGGAAACAAACCAAGCAACCAAGCAAACACAACTCCTGAAGAGTGGAGACCTCCTTGTGAACAAGGTCCTCCTCCTTCTGCAGCACACCGGATGGGCTACTGGGAGTACAGAATAAATTACCCTCCATTTCCAGTGCAGCTGCCTGTAGAAGAACAGAGGATCTATGCACTGCATGCTGGACAGAGAAGGTTACACTCCTGGCAAGCATCCTTCTCTAGTGATGCTGAAAGAAGCCTCGCCAGTGCACTCCACATGTTTGTGTATCTTTGTAAGAATGTTAGGTGAAGGAGACCACGAGAAAAAGGGCTGACCTTACCTCTGTCATTTCAGTGCATGTGTATTATGCAGAAAGCCGAATTTTCAGTTTCAAAAACAACAGATCTGGCAGGCAGTGGTGGGAGAGACCTCACTCCCTAAGACCCTGGATAGTGTTAAACTTATTTATCTTATGTGCTTCTTAACATCCAAGATGGCTCATAACTACAAAACTTTATTAATGCAAAAGAGATGGCAGGGAGGGGGGTGGATCTTGCTTCAGGCTCTGCAGCAGATCCTGCTAGAAACAGTGACTCTACAAGAGTCTTTTTGCTGGCTCCTGTAAGTAAAGCAGCCCATGGAAAGAAAGCTGATACCAGACAAATGGGAAATAGTTACAGCCCACTGCTTCAGGCTAGCTGTGTTAAGTGTGCCCTGTGGTCAGGGAAGTCTCTCCATCAGTAGACCTTTGATTTATGCTGTTTCGACCTCCTCCTCATCTGATGCCTAACCCAGCGTCCACAACCTCACATCTCTCTTCCCCTCCCCCTCCTTTGGTATACAAATTCATACAGTTTCAGAATGAATCTCAGAGCCATCCAAAACATCTCCTCCAAACGTGGCCAGTTGAGTCCTCAAAGCCTCATCCATTCCCTCGCCTTGCTTGAGTTAGAATCAAATCCTCTTTCTTCTTGAGGCTACTCTTCGGAGCTATGGGATTTAACTCCTGCAACCAGCCAGAAGCTTTTGGGGAAGTCCGCAAAAAGGGGGTGGAAGCACCAGCTCCACCCAAGTGCTCGCTTTGTAGCTTCTGGGACAATTATCCACTTTCTAGAAGATGTCACCACTAGAGATATTCTAGAACACTGGTATTGCCTTGGATATCATCTTTAACTGTAGACATACTGTCTAGCTTCTTTTGGCTAACACCCATTAATAAACTTCCCTGTATTCTTTTCCAAACCCATTGGCTCCCAAGTCAACGATCACACTATTGCAGCTTCAGGTAAAAACAACAACAAATCTTTTGCTTAATTGTCCTCCCTTAATATTGTTGTTTTCCCTCCTTTCGTTGTTCAATTTCAGACAGCCTAATCCAATTTCAGTGGCATATATTTCACAAGTTATCGTGACTATTATTAGATTCTTCTTTAAAATTAATCCTGCTTAATTGGAAGGTATTAAATAACAAAGTTTAAAAGAAAATAAACTTGTATACATGCAGACAATGTGAGAAAATGGTAAAAACATTAGATTAATCTGTTTTGACCTTTTGTTCTTTTGTCAGTAACACAATTCTGATTAGCAGAATAATTAGGATTGGGACAAATTTTTAGGGCAGCAAAACAACTAGAAAAGAAGGTTCAAAATTCTGTTAAAAAGTTAACAGATTTTTCTTTGTAGCAGAACTTTGGTTGGCACAATAGAACAACGTGGATGTGCAGTTGTGTGTGTGGGGGGGAATCTATTGACAAGTTATGAATGTCTCAGATTTCAGAAGCTATTTCTGAATAGATAAATTCATATTCAGATCAACAGGATGACAGATGGAGGAAATATATGATAAATCAGGAGACAAATCAGAAAGAAACAGCAGCTGTTCATTTGTGAGTGTTGTCCTTCTCTCTCTTCCTATTGGTGGAACACATGCTACTCTCTCAAAAACATCCCCCCACCTTTAACAATTGGAAGTGCTCAAAAATTGCTGCTTCTCTTGTATGCAGTGGGACCATGATTCAACACACATGACTTCTCCAAGCTTTACAACTCATCAGCAAACCAGTTTGCTCCCATGTAAAATGGCTCAGCAAGTTAGCTTGCTTGTGGGCATGCCCATTTATTTCTTTTACACTGGAATGCTTTGAAACTGGACTCCCATGGCTCCTTTCTGGAGAAGTGCAACCCAAACAGGGTGGTACTGCATCCCCCTGCTGAAAGTATTGCATCCCTCGGAGAAAGGACACTCCAGCTTGGCTTACACAGCAATAAGAAGAGGGGAAGAGGTTAACCAAAGAATGTAAAAGTCTCCTGCACCGGAAGGAGAATGCATGTTGGGATGGAGAAGCCTGGCCTCAGAATGCAGCATGCAAGCAAAAAATTGCCAAATATGTGTCTAGTTGCAACATGGGAGCAAAAGCCTTTCCAAAAGGACCTTTCCCAGAGGAGCTACCAAGCTAATTTTAACCCAGGAGAAGGAAGGCAACAGAGAAAGAGAAAAGGAGGGAAAAAAACCCAACTGCCTGCTTTCTCTGGGATTATGGATTAATCTGGGAGCATTGTTTGCTTTCCAGAAGATATTACAGTTAATTCCATTTGGCAGTTTCCCCTGCAGCTGGTGAATTAGTCCTGTAGGCCATCTACCACGATTTCTCTGCCCTCCTCCTGTTAGAGCCCCATTGACAAATGGGCTCATGCCGTCCTGCTAATATATCTATATCTGTGTGTATTCCTCACTGTTGCCAAATGTTGAACGTATTACCCCATGCAGGGAAGCCAGTAACCTCACTGTGCTAAATGAAGCATAAGTAACGCAGAGAAACTCGTCTATTTCTTGTGGACGTCTCTGCGAATTATTAGCTCAAAATAATTCTCAGACCAAAGTTGGGCTCCGCCTTCCTTTGCCTCCTCCTCTTCCTCCCTTCCTGTTTGCTGCAGCACTCTCCAATTTGTCAATTGGTCAAGTTTTGTGTCACTCCTGAATGGCTTTGGGCACATCATTAGCCCTGGACCAAAAATGGGATGGCTTTACTCTCCACAATTTGAGAGTGAATGTGCTGCTGCTTGTGGGATCAGACTACCAGATGCCATATACAAAGTAAGCTGGGCAGAGCTCTTTCCCACATGGTCCATTTGATGGCCTCTTGGAGGATCTGGCTGGCCATTCTGGGAAACAGGAAACCAATCTGGATGACTTTAAAGGGGGATATAATTTGACTATATGGCAGGGTGATGTCTCTGCTTTTTAGTATGCTGTTTAGATTTGCCATAGCTTTTCTCCCAAGGAGCAAGTGCCTTTTAATTTCTTGGCTTCAGTCACCATTTGCAGTGATCTTGGAGCCCAAGAAAATAAAATTTGTCACTACCTCAATTTCTTCAACTCTATTTGTCAGGAAGTGAGAGGACCGGATGCCATGAACTTATTTTACTTAATGTTGAGTTTCAAGCCAGCTTTTGCACTCTCCTCTTTCACCCGCATCAAGAGGCTCTTTAGTTCCTCTTCACTTTATGCCATTAGAGTGGTATCATTATTTATTTATTTATTTATTTATTTATTTTATTTAAAACTTTTATATGCTGTCCCCACATGCCTCAGCATCTCGGTACGGCTTACAGTGTAGGACTGAAACAATAAAACAGTAACAAGTACAGTAAAATTATATAAAAACAAAAACAAAAAAGTGACTGTTAATGATAAAATTAATTTTTAAAATAGCCATTAAATAAAAAGGTTTTAACCTGGCGTAGAAAAGAATATAGACTTGGCACCAGGCGCACCTCTCCAGGGAGCACATTCCATAACCTGGGTGCCACCACAGAGAAGGCCCTGCTCTGGGTAGTTGTTCTTTTTATCTCCTTTAAAGAGGGCTCCCGGAGCAGAGCCTCTCCCACAGATCTTAATGGGTGTGAGGGCATGTAAGGGAAGAGGCGCTCCTTCAGGTACCCTGGTCCCAAGCCGTTCAGGGCTTTATAGGTCAAAACCAGCACCTTGAATTGGGCCTGGACTTCAACTGGAAGCCTGTGGAGCTGATAGAGGACAGGCATTATGTGAGAGTAACAGCCGGTCCCCATCAGCAGCCTGGCAGCTCTGTTCTGTACCAGCTGGAGTATCCGGACCGTTTTCAAGGGCAGCCCCATGTAGAGCGTGTTACAGTAATCCAAGCAGGAAGTTAATCCAGACAAGACGGAAGTCCTGTTGGTGGGTGGATCGAGCTCCTGGGTAGGTGGCCTGGACCTTGCCCTGGACGGGGTTGCACTCGACCCTAAAGGACAGGGTCCACAGCTTGGGAGTGCTCCTCGACCCTGAGCTGTCCCTGGAAGCTCAGGTCACTGTGGTGGCGAGGAGCACTTTCCTTCAGCTTCGGCTAATCTATCAGCTGTTTTCCTACCTGGAGGAAGACTGCGTATCAACAGTGATACATACATTTGTTACTTCCCGGTTGGATTTCTGTAATGCTCTCTATGTGGGGCTGCCCCTGAAGACAGTCCGGCTACTACAGATGGTGCAAAACAGAGAAGCCAGGTTGCTAATGGGAATAGGCATTATTCTCACATAACCCCAGTCCTCTACCAGCTTCACTGGCTTCCCATCGAAGTTTGGGCTCAATTCAAGGTGCTGGTTATTACCTATAAAGCCCTTAATGGCTTGGGACCAGGATACCTGAAGGAATGCCTTCTTCCGTATTTGCCCTCTCTCCCCCTGAGATCGGGAGCAGAGGCTCTCCTCCGGGAACCCTCCGTGAAAGGTATTAGGAGGCAAAGTACCCGGAGGAGGGCCTTCTCTGCGGTGGCGCCCCACCTATGGAATGCGCTCCCCAAAGAGGTCTGCCTGGCGCCGTCGTTATTTGTTTTTTGGCGCCAGGTAATATTGTCTTTTTTGTGTTTTTAACTGCAGCCAAGTGGGTTGGGAATTTATTTATGTTACATTTTACGCTGTAAGCCGTCCTGAGGCTTTTTGCGAACAGGATGGCATATAAATATTTTAAATAAATAAATAAAGTTACCAGAGCATGTAGCACTGTTGCAAGGGAGTGCTCATCCAGGTAAGGATGCAGCTGATGACTCTTTGCCACTGCCACCACCTGGAACTTCAGTGATAGCTCTTCCTCCAGGCTCTCCTGTCCTCTCCCATCCCTCCGAGTCCACCCAAGCTTACACCCACAACCCCAGTGACCCCAACCAGCCACCTCATCCTCTGCCGTCCCCGCCTCCTTTTGCCTTCAATTGTTCCCAGCATTAGGCTCTTCTCCAGTGAGTCCTTCCTTCTCATCAGGTGGCCAAAGTATTTGAGCTTCATCTTCAGTATGGCCTTCTAAAGAGCAGTCAGGGTCGATCTCCTCTAGGACTGACTGGTTTGATCACCTTGCAGTCCAGGGGACTCGCAGGAGTCTCCTCCAGCACCACAATTCAAAGGCCTCAATTCTTCAGTGCTCAGCCTTCCTTATGGACCAACTTTCACAGCCACGCACTTGGAGTGATAGCAGCAATGCCTTGGGTTGACCCTGATGAAAGGGAAAAAAGAACGTGTAAAAGTAGGAATGCAGCTGAACATTAGGAAAAAACAAAACACTACAGAAACATGATGCAACATTAAGGGACACTTTGGCAGGGCTTGTGGTCCAATATACCTGGAGGAAACCAGGTTGGGGGATGCTGGGATAAGCATCTTTCCCCCATCCTTCCCGAAATTGGAGCATTGAATATAGAGAAAATATGGCTCTTATATGAGGATGGCAAGCTGGCATTTCAAAAACTAATTTGGAATGTGAAAGCAAATTAAAGTTTAAAATTTAGGTCATGAATTAGCATTTAAGGTAATCTGTAAAATACAGGTCTGTTAAGACACCAACCTTGCCTGTCAATAGTTTATTATGAAATTCAATGGGCTTGAACAGGTAAAACATAATTGGATTATGGGAAGAACAGATAATGACGAAGAGATAAAGGGCACTAGAGCTGTGTTATTACCTTGCATTCCTTAAAAAATAAAAAGATAAATGGCAGCAAAACAAAGGAGCTTTTGTCTCTGGAACAAAATTCATTTGCCAATTGTGATCCCATGGATGCTAAATAGGATTTCAAGTCTCCCCCTGCCCTGCATGATTTATCCTTCTGAAAGCCTGGTTGTTTCACACTATGCAAATGAGGACTAAAGGTCAATCTACATATTCAAATAAATCACAGGAACTGAACCATTTTAGATAGCCAGAGAGGTAGAATTCAACATTTGCAAAGTGATCTTATCTCGGGGGAGGGGGGGACAACAAAAACGCCACAGGGAGGACTTAAAACTAGCCTCACCAAGAAATCCAAGCATTCATGGACCCCATCTCCTCACAGGGGAGTGCTGAATTTCAGGAGCAGTCTTGGTGGGGGGGGGGTCATATCAGTATTGTTGTTGTTATGTTAAAAGGCTCTTATTGCTGAGGTCATTTTGGATTGAGCTGAACAGGTTTTGGCCGTCAGCACTGCAGTTCATCAGTACTTCCCATGACAACCCAGAGAGGAAATCGTGCAAACTTGCATAGTTATTGTAGGTTGCAGAAATCTTGCTGCAGAACTGGGGTCCCTGGGGTCCAACCTTTCTATGTTTTAGTACATGCACACCTTTTCTATATGAATGCAGGCATGCAATGACTAGTGTTAATTCCTCCATAATGCTTTTGGTACTTGATATATCAAGGTACCAGTACTTTAGTAAGGAGGGAAGAGGCCATTGTCATTGGTCATGCAGACAGCAGGTGATGGTAAAGGTGTTCCATACAGGCAGTTGCTTGGCCACTGTGTGAACAGAATTTGTTGATTTTTAAATTAATTTTTGCATTTATACTCCAACTTTTTCTCTCTCTGCAAGGAGTTCAATATTCTCATTTTGCAATAACAACCTTGTGAATTTGGTCAGTCTCAGAGCTGATGACTGGCTCAGAGAGAACCAGGGAAGACCACAGCTTGAGGAACTAAAACCTATATTGCCTGAATTCCAGTCCAAGAGTGTCACCATTACACTTGCACTGGCTCTCACTACTGATGGAACAAGATGGACCTTTGGCCTAAACAGCAGGGAGTTCCTCTTTTGCTTCTCCATCTGATGGTCCAGAGATCTGCTTCCAGTCACACTGGAAAACACTGGCACAAAGCATGTGATGTTGGACTTGCCAGATTCCTGTTGAACCTCCTTCAGCATAAAGACCAAATTCCATTTCCAAGCATATCTGATGGGAAGGTTCAAAGAGAAAGGAGGAGGGGCAAAATCTATTTTTGCTTAAAGGTCTTTCTGCCCTTAAACAAGCCTTTAGGGAAGGATTCCAGATGGTTGGAATAAGTGAGGGTGGGAACTTCGAGGCAACTACCAAATGATCAGTGACTGAGGGGAAGGAGGTTGCCACTGGGGGAAGTCAGGCCAGCTTTGGCCCTGGCCTGAGGTACTACTTCCCCAAGCATGCTTTCTCCAAAGACCATGACAAGAACAGGAACTCTCCTTCATTCTGTGCTTGTGTAGGGGAGCCCGAGGACCCGTCCACAGCTTCTATCCCAGTGTTGCTCATTCCCACAGTGGGTTAAGCACCCTGGAGCACCAAGGCATGCGCCAATAAAGCTCACAGCAGCAGCTGAAAGGGAATGTGGAGCCTCTGGACATAGGATTCAGCCACCTCTCTTCTCCTCTGTGTTTCTGCATGTGCATGCACACACAAGTGCGTGAGCATGTATGCTTGCACACTCCTGTTTTTGAAATCATGTTTAATGTATCAATCAGTGTTAATTCTCCCAGCCCTTGAACTGGGAAATAGTCAAGGTCAGCAGCTGCTGTTAAGCTCCTGGGTGACTGGATTTTATGCAATTACGACAGACCCCCCCAGAGTTCTTTATTGTTCTAACACAAGGCGAATGCTTCACTGCATATGTAATTACCCTTCCCTCTGCACTAGAGGTTCATGCTTTGATTCCACAGCTTCATGTCGGATCAGAATTTCCACGTGCAAAATTAAAGGCAAACTCCTGATTCTCAATGCATCCCTGGGGTTGGCTGCTTGGGGAAGTCACTCATTCCTGAAAAGGGAAAACAACCGTGCCAGGTATGTGTCTGCATTGTTTGACTTCACTGGGTAAACTTAGGCTGAAGAGGAACCATGCAGGGACTGATGAGGCCCTGGCTATTTCCAGAGGCTTTGCCATTCCTGCATTTCTGACCCTTACTTTCAGAGTCTCTGTGGGGCTCAGAGCTGATAGCAAAACAGAAGCTGCAAAAGGTGACCGGTTCACAGTATTTGCTTCTGAATTTTATTTATGTGTTTGTTTATTGCATTGTATACTGCCCCATAGCGCATGGGAACAACTCTAAAACAGAACCATTCAGAGTTTTAATATAAGTGAATATTAAACTGTAGAGCCCTTTGGCGAGGAGATGTGTACACATGTATCCAATTGCACTGAACTCTTTCAGCCAGAGTCTCGGTCTCCAGGTTCCTGCAGGGTCGTGCTGTGTTTTGCGTCTGTGGTGGGCTAGGAATAAAGGGAGAGCTTTGCACTTCTTGGGGGAGATTATTCTTGAATCCATGCAGTCTGGGAGAGCAAGCTGGTCCAGGGCAGTAGTACAAGAGAGTTGACCTTTCCATGGCTTCATGGGCTTCTTGGGAATGCCAGAATACAGCGTAGAAACCACTGGTCTGAAAAACAAAACAAAACCCTGCAAATCTGGTCAATTTTCCAGTGGAAATAGTCTGGGATAGATTCCTATTACCCTCATCCCAGTGAACTGCAGCTTTGGGAACATGACCCTTATTAAATTGCAAACTCTCATGTCCATTACTTTAAGAAACACTCTTACTAATTTATGGAGATCTTCAAAAAGATCAACCTTATGCATAATAGTGTTTCAGTCAAGAGTGTGACCAGAACGGATGGAGTCTTGTGTGCAGATCAGCCAGCTGGCAAGCTACACAACTCTCAAAATACCTGCTTAGCTATGAGGTTTTTAAGGAACAGCTTGGATTGAATGTCATTTCCAGAATTAGAAGTCTCTCCTCAGTCTGTGAGATATGTCAAGTGAAGACATTGATGGGGGTTGATATTTCTGCTTGGATGTTGTTTCCACTAGATGTCTATCGTAAGTAAATGCTGAAATCAGACCCTTGGAACATCCATCACATCTGGCTGGTGTGCCTTTTGATCATCAGGACTGGCAACGATGGAGAATTCGTGAAGAGAGCAAGTGATCTAAATTACACTAATCTGTGATGGACTAAACCTGGCTCTCACCATTTGTGTTTACTACACCATAACTGCACCTATCATGCAGAACTGTGGATTCTTTGACCCACCTGCTTTTTATGGCAGAGTTACTGGCAGGCAATGAAATCCAAAGCTGAAGTGGAGAGTTACAGCCACAAAATGGGACAGAGGACAAAATAAGGATCAGTTTTTGGGAGCAGTCCAGAAGATGAAGGCGAGAACAACACTAGATAATGCAAAGACAATATGGTGGTTTGTATGCATATTTGAATACAAATGCTTTTCTTGCTGGCAGAAGAACAGTCGAGGAGGAGTCAATCTAGCTTACTTTGGCAGGGAGCCCCAAAGCCAGAAGGTACCACTGAAGAAGCCCTCAGCTGTGCCTCTAAAGAGAGGGACCTTCCAAGTAGACCTTAAACTCCAGCAGGCTCCTATGGGAGAATCATAGAATAGTAGAGCTGGAAAGGGCCATGAAGGTCATCGAGTCGAACCTCCTGCTGCTGCAGGACACCAATTCACACCATCCCACACAGATGACTGTCCAGTTTCATTTTGAATGTCTCTGTGTGGGAGAGCCCACCACCTCTCCAGGCAGCTGGTTCCACTGTTGTATTGCTCTGACCATGAGGAAGCTTTTCCTGATGCCCAGCCTGAATCTGGGTTGTCACAATTTGAATTGATTATTCCGTGTCCTACACTCTGGCATCAGCAAGAAGAGATCTTGACCTTCCTCTCTGTGACAGCCTTTGAGGTACTTAGAGAGAGATCTTATGTCCCTCCTCAGTCTTCTCAAGGCTGAACATGCCCAGTTCTCTCAGCACCTCCTCGTAGGGCAGTGTTCCCAAAACCTGGATCATTTTCGTTGCCCTCCACTGGACCCTTTCTAATTTACCTGCATCTTTCTTAAATCTTGGTGCCCAGAACTGGCTTTGAAAGACACATGTAGCTTGATGGATCTTAACCAGATATGCCTGAAAAACAACTGGAAACTGGTGAAATGGTTGTATCAAGGGATGACTTGATCACCAGATAAGGCCTAATTCAAAGAGGAGGCCCTTTCATTGGACTCCCCATTTTTGGGAGGGTCCATAAGCAATCCTGAGAGGGTAAAGCCACTCCAGGACCTGGAGTTACTTAGTTGTCCGGGAAAATCGGAACATATTCCAAGATATATTTTTGTGTCTCACCACACAGGGCGAGAGCACAGAGATCTGCAGTTCCTGGCCAGGGCCCAGCAACTCCTGACAGAAGTATATAGCATCCGTATCAAATGCAGAGCTGTGTTCTGAAAATGCGATGTGAGGAACTGGATATGAGGTACAGAAGCAAAAACATTCTGGGAGAGGAGTTCCAGGTGGTGGTACGTTCAAGGTTCTCACTGATGAGCTGTGACCAAGCAGCAGCAACAGGCACATCAACTAGGAAGGGAAGCAGAGGAAGAAAGCAGAGGCAAGGTGGAGAGCTAGGCATGATTATTTGCTGGGCAGGCAGGAAGCTAGGGGTTCCCAGGAAATTGTCATATTTAGCAGGGGCAGGGAAACACACACCAGCACTACACACAGTTGTTGCTGTCCAGATCAAGTATGAACCTAACCTAGAAGCCTTTGCAGTCACTCCAGATCATAGAAAACAGAGTGAGTCAGAAGGGGTCTCCTGGGCCATCTAGTCTGACCTCTGGTTCCAGCCGGCTCTGCTCCTGACATGCCTACCATGTGCATGTCCAGCCTATCCTTGAACATCTTCACTGTTGGGGCTTCAACCACCTCCCATGGCCACAACCCTTGGGGACCTAACCATCAGGAAGTCATTCTGGCATCCACCCTAATCTTGATTCCCTGAGCTTTGCTCCTTTGGAGTGTGCCCTGCCCTCCTATGCAAGGGAGAACAGGTTATGACCCACCTCTGCATGGCACCCCCTCACATACCTGTATTTCGCTAACAGGTCCCCTCTGAGTCTCCTCCTCTCAAGGCTGAAAAGAGCCAGCTCCCTCAGTACGGCTTCCCCTGGAAAGCAGCCACCATCTTAGTGACCCTTTACTTCATGAGAAGACTGTACAGCTTGGGACATACTCTGCCCTGCAGTGCCTGTGGCTTAGCACCTGGGACAGAAGCAAACTGAACAGCAGGTTCCTGGTTCTAGCCCCAGCAGCTCCTGGCACATTGCAGGCCAGAGGCCAGAACTCAGCAGGAGAGAACAGGCTTTGTGTTTGGCAAAGTGCCTAGTTCAGTCCCTGACATCTCCAGGAGAAAGATGTGGAATGGAGAGCCCTGAGATCAACTGGTTATGTGCGGTATTGGGCTAGGTGGAAAAAAATAATTTGATTTGTATCTGTCAGATGCTCTGCTGCATTTGGAATGAACTCTGAGTGATGCAAAGTGGAAACCCCCAACAAAGGTATGCCAGAAAACATCTCAAAAACACTTGACACCATCATTTAAAAGAGCAACTGGGGAGAGAATCCATTTAGCCTCATTCAATTAGCACCGGCTCCTCAGTTCCTAGGTACATTCCCCCCCCCCCCCCCCCCCCCAGCCACTTCTGCTTCTTGAGTTCTCTTGCAGGTGGAGATACCAGTCACTAAACCTGAGCCTTCAGTGTTCTTGCTGAGTTATTATGACCCTCCTTCCTCTGCGTTAATACACTGCCACAACCTATGTATGCATGTGTGTTTTGAGTGGGGTGCTTCACTTGTTGCACACACTAATGGGCATTTCAAATATTTATGACTGCAAAATCAATGGCACCATTTGTTTTGGTTTCATACATTAGCTTTTGTGTGGCAAGTCACTCTTTCATTTCTTTAGATGGAGAGAGCGTCTGCCTTCAACACTTTTGCTTAATGCCACAGACTCCATTAGGAACAAGGCATTTGCTCCTGGTGCTGTGATAGAAGACTGGAATAAAGCAATTAAAGTAGAAACTGATAATTTTTCCACATTAGGATAAGAGAAGTATTAAGTTTCCATGACCGATTGCTTAGAGTTCCACACGCTAACGCTGTGCTCCTAAAAGCTGTGGGTCCATTAGCCCCGGTATACAGCAACTGCTGTGACAAGCAATTGCAGTTTCCAAACTATTTGTTTTGCTAAATTCAGTTATTATACCAAGTACCACATTAAAGCAATAATCATAGTTAATATAGTGGCAGTGTGGATATACCATATTCTGCTTTTTCTCTTCTCAAGGTTGGTCAATTGTCCCCGCCTCTCCCCTGAAACAAAATATATGAGATGATGGGTGTCTGGAAAATGTAAGGGATAAATTAAAATAGTATGCAGTTCTTTATGTATTTATGTGATTTGTATTCCTACTAAGGGACTGCAGGTGGCGCAGTGGTTTAAACCGCTGTGCTGCTATGCTGGTTGATTGAAATGTCGCCGGTTTGAATCTACACAAGGGGGTGAGTTCCCGTTGCTCTGTCCCAGCTCCTGCCAACCTTGCAGTTCGAAAGCATGCAAATGCAAGTAGACAAAAAGGTGCCACTTCGGTGGGCAGGTAACAGCATTCCGTGCACCTCAGTGTTCAGTCATGGCAGCCACATGACCACGGAGACCGTCTGCGGACAAACGCTGGCTCCCTCGGCTAGGAAACAGAGATGAGCACCACCTCCTAGAGTCAGGCATGACTGGACTTAATGTCAAGGGGAAACCTTTACCTTTTTTACCTTTATTCCTACTAATACATGTATAAGCCATAGACTTATTATTGGTGTTCGCTTATGTATTATTGATCAGGAGGTTTTCAATGGACTTCCAACTGTAAGATGGGAAATGGTTTCAACACTTTTATTTTACCATTAAGCAAAATTGCATAAGTCATGAAATGTATGTGGTTTGTGTACATTTATGCAATTGCATTTCCCTTTTTTGAAAATGCTCAACCCTTCAAATTCAAGCCTAGCTCAAAATGGGTCTATCAGTATCTTTCTTAGAGTTATGTAAGGAATATGAAGGGTGTGTATAGTGGGTGGGGGGATCTGAGAGAATTTCCTAACTTGCCCCCTCCCCAAATCCTACCTTGCTAGCCCTCACGGGTGACTGCCCACTGCTGTGTGAGTCAAGCTGATTGGTGCGCTTCAAACTCCAGGACAGGCCATGCTTTGTGCATGTTTTAGAACACTGCAGAAATTTGCCCATAGCATACTATTTGTGGAAATTAGAAGCTGAAAACTATACAATTCTAGCAGGATTTCAAATTCTGTCCCAGATGTAAAGTTGGCCCTGTTTTCTAAGGGCTGAGTGAATACCTGCTTTACTTTATTTTGGGGGATTTTAAAACAAACCTGAGATATTTTCTGTTGTGACGAATGTCTTGTTTTAATTTGCAACTGGTTTGTTTCCTACTTTCTTCCTTTCAGGTTGTGTCTAGGACCAAGTGCACAAAATGTGGGACTCAGTGAAGGGGTGGATTTCAGAAGACTCCTTCCTTTCAGAAGGAGCAGGGTGGCGAGAGGAAAGAGCTACCTTCTCCTTTGTTTGCCAGTGTGCACCTGAGCATAATGTTTGCCAGTCCCTGCAATCTGGGTAAGACTGACTCACGTGCCAAAGCACAGATTCTGCCAATGTGTCCTTGGCAGCAAAGCAGGGGGTGGGGGGGGGGTCCCTTTGTTAACTCTGTGTGTGTTTCATGCATGGCATGAACAAAGCTGCTTCATTCCATGGCCAGAATTGGCTTTATTTTCAGAAATGAACATGAAATTCACCCCCTTTGCAAATTCATCCTTGTGCTAATTGATTTCTTGTTCCCACTCCCTGTCCCCAGATCAATGATTGCTTAGTGACACAATGGCACCTGTTTTTCCACTTTCTAAAAGGTTGAAAGTCCTTCTCTTAATGCTTAATGGTCTGGAACCTGCCCAGGGAGCCATGTGGCTAATGGGGTGGGCTAAAAGTCAAATAATAAATACATACATACATTCTGACAGTAAGAACTTTAAGCTAAAATTAGTCTGGTATTTTGGCTGCACCCAACTGGCCATTAGCCTCACCTTGCTTGGCCTTCTCCACCCTTCAAGAGCTTCTCCAAACTTCAATTTGGCTCACAGGATGAAAAGGAAAAAAAATTAAAAAAATCAAATGCTTGGTTTAACAGTTGCTTAATGCGGATCTCAAAACAGAACCAGTTACTGGCTTTATACCAAATATATTTGACAGGGAGTTGGGTTTAGACTCAGATGCCTCCTTGAAACACATTAGACTGCTATGTTTTTAAAAAAGCTGCCCATGCTAGTTAGTGAATACCCATAAGGATTGTGGTCAAGGGATTTTTCTTTCCCCATTGAAGCCCTGCAGTGTGTTTTGATTTATTTTAGGTTTTCCAGAGGTGCTACAAGCTCTGTGCCTGAAAATTGGTCAGAATCTATCAGACTGTTAAGCAGCTGTCCATGGTCCTGCACTGTGCTGGAGGCTCACGCAGAACCAAGGATTCAGGGAGGCCTGATTGTGTTCTCTAGTGAGTGTAACGATTTTGGTCTTGCTCTTGGTTGTTCCTGAAAATCTATAGTTAATACTCATAACAAAGAGCTGTAGGAGAAGCACCTTATCATAACCATCAGCAAAAATGGAATTGGTGTGATTTAAGACCAGTAATGTCATTGCTTACATTTAAAAACCCATTTTTAAAACATTGGTGGAATAAACATTTAAAAGCGGGGTCCTTCTTCAATTTTGGTAACAGACACTACTATAGTGCAATAGATTTCCTTGACAGCAGCTGTATTTATCCAGTTAGATTTATCTGGATGAAGAAAATTGCTCTTGTGAATAGAAGTAATATAGACATGCAGTATTACTGTAGCAAAGGGTAATATTAATTCATATTCTGATTTTTACTTTCCATAGGCTCTGGAAAAAGGAAAATGACTGTATTTTCTAAAACAATCTCTGACATTATCTCTCACTTGTGTGTAAGGCTAAATAGCCAGGGTGGATACAGAAGGGTCCAATGCATATCCCACATCTGTACATTTCTCTTCACCGAGAAAATCAGCACATTGAAGCTCTGAAAAATGCCCAGATCCAGTTTAAGAGGCTCATGCTTGGTGGGCTTTTGTGCATACATTCAGGAATTGCAATCTGTTTTCAACACACTTCTAAGCACTCTTGTCTCTTGGGTATTCCTCCGGCGCTGCATTTTTTAAAAGTTTTCATCTCTCTCAGTTTACCTGCTTCTGTCTCAAACACATATTCATTCTCTCTTTCTTTCAGCGAAATCTACCTATATGTTCCTGTCTTTGCTCTGTTGCTTTTCAAGGATGCATGCAAACGCACATGCACACACACAGAGGCTGCCCTCTCCAGCCGTCTTGCCTTAACACGAATGGAACATGGAGGCTTTATACAGCTGTCACACACAATAGCTGTGCCTTTTAATTAATGGAGCTTTTATTCACCATACTTTGCTCAGCCTTACTGCCTTTAAAGCCAGATGGCCATCCTCTTCTCTTCAGGAAGAGACTCCATATATTAGTTTTGTGCGATGTGAAGAAGGACTTCCTTTCATCAGTTCCATTGGATGGCATAGGACTGGATCCGGGTTCTTCCTTCTGTGAAAGGAAGGGTTCTTCTTGCAGAACCCTCTCCATCCAACCTTTAGAGATTCCCCCTTCCCCATACGCCACAGTTTGTGCCATTCAGCAAGGTCTCCCATCTCTCCACGTAGCATTCTTGGGGTGCTGGAGGGGCTGCCATGAGACAGAGGACCAGGGGATGCTTTTTCCATCAGTGAAACCTGGTCCAACTCCTTGGAACTTATAAACATTCTGAAAATGGAGGGGCCTAACAGTTACATTCTTTGAATTTTGTCCTGCTGCTCCTGGTAGTCCAGAATGGTCCCAAATTGTCCCTCAGAAAAGTGAGGCACCCCGGTTAGGAACTAGAACTATGGAACCCATTTTCCTTTGGATGACCAAAGGACCAGTAGTACTGAAGACCTTGCCAACTCAATTTAAAGCTGGGCATTTTATAGAAAAGTGACTCTCTTTTGGATAAAATATCAAGGAAAGATATACATTTATGCTAAGACTCCTCACCTTTTGAGGCATTTTAATGATGCTTCACACTAGCTGCACTGTACACAATCCATGGGGTTGTCCATCTTGATGTGTTGTTCGTAATTCTTTCTCAGCAGGTGAGCTTGTTAGTTGAACAGAATGGGGTGCAAGGCTCAGTACAGAAAGAGAAGATGGTAGGTAGGTGAGCTGATGGGGAAAATGGGCTCATACAGAAGCCCAAAGGAGCATTTGACAAAATGAATGTTCCAAAGCAAAGGTTTTTCTTTCTTTAACGGCCACCTGGCTGTTTCTATACACTGGCAAATATCTTACCCAGCATGCATCTGCCAAATAATTTCAGGCACTTTTGCTTCTATTTATCTGGTTTTGGATTTGCTTGAACTATTGCAGAGCTGTAAATAAAATGTTATCTTTGCAGTTCTTCTGCATGGTCTGATTTCCCTCCCTCTTCATCTCTCTCTGTTTGGTAGCAAACATGTCTCCCTGGGCACTTCTTTCTTATCAACAATATCATAAATGTGTTTCTGTCTTCTGGGTCACAAACCACATGCTTTGAAAATCAATAGCAAAGTAGTAGGTGCTGGTAAATGACCCCCTGATGCGTGTGTGTGTGTGTGTGTTGGGGGATTTCTTTTAATTGTACCTGTAGTGGCAATTTTCTATTAAATTGGATGGTTCAAAATATTTCTGTTAGTCTCTGTCTTCCCCTTTGCTTCATTATCCACTCCCTCAATATCAGTTTTTGACAGTGGAACTGCTTTTGACAGTTTGGCCAATAGGGCCACCCTTACATGCTACTCATCCCCAAATATTAGCACTGGTGCCCATGAATGTCTTGGATGACTCTGACTTACCATCAGAATAGGGATGATGCTGGCCTTGATAGACCCTTGCTCTAGTCCCAGAGAGTGCCTTGGGTGTGACCTGTTACCTTCTGTCCGAGGCCAAAGGGTTCTATGGTTTCCTACATCCCTGACTCGCGGTGTGACCAGCACACACCACATACTTTGATCACATCATGGAGTGACCCATTTTCTTTACCTTTGATGGTGCCATTACCAGGGCTTGCCCAAGCACAACACTCTAAGGTGAGCTGGGAGCAGAGAGCTTGGACTAAAGATAAAGTCAGAACTAAATGTTGAACCAGGGTGCAGGATTGATGAGCAAGGCAGAAATTCAAGCTTGAAGGAAAGAAAAGGATACCCCCCCCCCACCAATGCATCAGAGTTGCATTGTTTCTTTGGGAAAAATTAACTAGAATGTAAAGACTTGCACACCTTCCTGCTCAGGAGGGGCCAATCCCCGGCCTGGGTGGAGTAGCATGGCGGGTCATTCCATGGGAGCACCGACGTCAAATTGCACATGTGAGGGCTGCAACCTGCACTTCAGTTGCTTGCCACATAACCTGTGAGCAAACCTACAGCCAGACATAAAGTCAAGGCCTCCGAGAGCAAGCCCTGGCAGGTGGCTCAGTGGGGAAGTTCACGGCATGGCAGGTCTGAATTATGCTGTGCCTGCAGCTCTGCAATGAAGCCAGACAAGAAGACCCATGAAAGTCTCCATGTGAAGAGCCTAACTCTTGCAGCAACAGGGCTGAACACTGGGGGACATGCTGGTAAGCTGAGCCCATTGGCCAAGAACAGCTCAGACTGAGGGATACGAGGTGTGCCCAGAAAGTAATGAGAATGAAGTCGCTATGCCTGAGAAGGGCTCTGTGAAGGGAGAAGCTGGCCAAGGTTGCTTGGGGTGGGGTGCCAGGTATACGTTGGAACACGGATCAGCTGCATTCCGGCCCTGCCAGAGCTGAGACATTCTCTCTTGTGACACCCTGTCCCATATTAAGAATAATGCAAGCAAGTTTGGAACAGCGGTACAAATTGTGTGAAATTGGGTAAAATTGCACCAGAAGCTTTGGGAATGGTGAGGAAAGTTTATAGAGAAGCTGCGCCATCATCTGCACAAGCGTAGCGATGGCACAGGTTGAGATCGGCTCAGTTTGGATCCTTCATCATGACAACGCACTGAGTCACAGGGCTTTGGCTGGCAGAGATTTTGGCTGAAACACACATCATGGTGTTTCCCCATCCATCCCACAGCCCCAACTGGGCTCCTTGTGAGTTTTGCATACTCCCAAATATGAAGAATGTTTGAAGGGACACCATTTTGGTAGTGTGGATAATGTCTAAAGAGCCACTACACAAGCACTGAACACCATCCCACTGGAAGACTTCCAGGGATGCTATGAAGAATGGAAAAATCACTGATTGTGTATGCTCACAAGGTACATACTTTGAAGGAGACAATGTTCAATTGTAAATTTTTTCAGTAAAATAATTTTTTAAATATCATTCTCTTTACTTTCTGGACACACCTTGCATTTTGCTTAGACTGAGAAAGCAAGGCAGAGTCAGCATCTTTATAGGGCCAAGTATCCTCACCTCCATGGTGGAACAGAGGTTATGTTGTCTGTCTGAAAACCCTAACACACCATACACAGCATATTGTGAGCAAGAAAGGACACAGGCACTGTCCACCATGAGCAGGACTTTGCAGGCCCCTGGAGTAGGCAGAGCAGGGAGCACACATGTGTGGGAGGCAGGTGGCGGCTTGCTTGCTCAGAGACCATCTCCAAGTGAGCAAACCACCGTCTCCCTGCCTGCGCAGCAAGCGCGCATGCGGGCGGTGAGCAGCAGCTTGGGCCAGATGGATGGCCGAGGGTTCCGCCCCTCGGGCCGTAGTTTGAGGATCCATGTGAAAGAGGGTTCCTTTATTACAACACAATAAGAAAATGTCTTTGCAAATCACACTTGTTCAATGCTCTGCAGGCCAAAATGCCTGTGTGAGCCACTCAATGGTTTCTTTGAAGTAGAAATGTCTGTCTGTATTCCTCCTTCTTTCAGGTCTGCATAAATGTAATTGGTTCAGAGAAGCCAACAGCACATGTAATGCAACATAATTAAAACCAAGGTAGCATCTTTTAAAAATTAATCTAAAATAATTTCTTCTTTATTATGATACACTGATTAAACACAATACAAATCTCATTTAAACTGCCTTTTATTCTGTAACAATGCCAGAATGTAATTGACTTGTGTTTGATCTATGCTCTCTTGAAATTAAAAAAGAACAAAGCCTATCAGATAAAAAATAAATAGTGCAAAGAAATATATATTTCCACCACCTGCTTTGAAATGCAAATGCTCGGTAAGATATTGTTTAATATCCTTCAGCTGCATTTTGATATTTCCACTGATTGACTGTTGCAAGTGAAAAGTTAATTCATTAGTGATAACTTTGCTGTGTTTTATTATATGGGTGTTGAATAAAACTGGCAATCTTGGTGATTGAGTTTGGATGACATGCACCATCACATTGTGGCTCCTTGGCAAACACTTGGGGGTCATTGTGTTATCTGAGCCTGACAAACCCGGGTCACGTGAGGGTTAAACAACTCTTGCATCGCCCATGTGCACCAGCTTTGCATGACGCAGCAAGCCTGGAGCTGAGGTTGCGTAGGATGGAGCTAGCCTTGGCTAGCCCTACAGCTGCCCCTTCACCATGAATAAAATGAGCCACAGTGGAAGGTCATTCCATGCCCAAAGCCCCACTTTGTTACTAGGAGATCATTCTCTTTGAGGAATGATGGGTTTCAGTTAAGCATCTGGACCCTGGACTAGGTCTTATAATCCCTCCTCCTAAAAAAAAAAAAAAAAAAGGTACCTCTCCTGTGTTACCTGTATAAACTGCTTTTGCAAATATGAGAGGATCGAACAAAAAGTGAATACCCTTCCTGCATCTTGTAGAAGAAGACGACGTTGCTCTATAGAGAACACTCCTGCAGCAACACTTGTCTTCTGCATTTTCTCTAAGGATCTCCGGGCAATGCAGATGCTCAGGTCCTCTGGGGCTTTGTCCTTACAACAACCCTGTGAAGGAGCTTAGGCTGAGAAAGACAGTGGGCCCAAAGTCACCCCTGCACAACAAAGGCATTCCTCCCCTAACCCTCCTCTGATTAATAACTCGCCTGCACCACCCTCAAATAGATCGTGCCTGTGCCTCACTTTATCCATGGAGACGACTTGCCACCTCTGGTCTGCAGAGCTAATTGTACATTTGTAGACTCTCCATTGGTCCTAAAGAAGCTTTGCCTCTGCAGACTCCACCCACTCCCCTTTCTAGGCTCCTCCCCCTGGCCTGGAGGCTGCTGGCAGCTTGGAGAGCAGACAGGGGAAGGAATCCCCTTGCTATTTCCAGGTGATCGGCAAAAATGAGGGACTCCCAGCTACCATATGCTAGCTGAATGCATTTCATTTGTTCTTTGCCTCCCCCATCAGCAAATATATGCCCATTTATTTTATTGTGATGCAAACATATGCCATTAATTAATGTACTAATTAAGTAAAACTGATCTGTCTTGAGCCCTAATAGCTGGAAACTTAGTGCATACACATATCTTCCTCTCCAAGCTGTGCCCAAAGCTCACTCAGACTATACAATTTCCTTTTCAGTCCGGGAGAGTGGAAGACTTTCTGGCCTGCCTTCTTCACCCCTGAAGCATTTGCCCTCTTCTGGCCATCCAACCATCAACTGGAACGCTAACCTTTTAACTGCAGAGCAGTGTCCTTTATAGAGAGTCAGCTGGGAAGCTTCCCCATGGACATGGAAGAATGAGTCTTTATACCATGAATGTCATCTCCATGTAAAATGGAAAGCTGAAATATACTAGTAGTGCCATAGCAATTTGATTTACTACTGCATAGAGAGAGCATTGATTTCTGTATCCAATGCAAACTTCCAACCCCATTCTTAACTCTTTCAAAATAATGAATTATTTATGCACACTTTTGTTTTGTATTTCCCAAAATGAATTCCAATTATTCTTTTTCCCTCCTCCTAAATCATTTGTTATTTCATGTCCATGTGGGTTTAGACATGGAAAATCCATGGCAGGGGGAAACCATTTATTTGGGAGCGGAAAACAATTTCTGTCCAATAGTTGTTCACTGTTATGTATACACATTTGTATACAAGCTGTAGCCCTACCAGAAGTGATAGAAGTCTTTTTGTTTTTTTTTGCAACAAGGAGAAACAGAAGATTCGCATGGTCTCCAGTGGCCTCAGGAATCTATAAATGGATGATCATTGGGTTTCCTGGGAAACGGTGGAATTATGAAACATGCTGCAGCTGAAAATAGGATTTTGACAAAATATTCAGCTGCAGAAATGGATATGCCAATGATGAGTTTTCAAGGAAGTGTAATTATTCATCAGCTATTCTTCTTAGTATTTGAAATATATTTCCTAAAACTGGCATAGGCTTCATTTCCTCCTGACCTCCTTAACATAAAAATGAAGCGAGCAAAATAATTTAATGCACAGTAGCTTCCTGTGGCCTTAAGTTATTGGATAGTTGTTGTGTATGCAGTAAAAATACATCAGTCCTTGTTTATTTTTATTTGACACATTAAGTTATCAGTGCAAATTTTATGGCAGGGAATTTTCAAAGCTGTCAGGGATGGGTGGTGGACAACTTAATGGCCTGAAGGCTTCATGCAGCCTCCTGAAATGTTTCAATTTGCAGGTTTCTGGAGTTTCTTATAAATGCCAAGAGCTACCTTTTGAGCTCAGCTACATAGATTGTGTACCTATGATTGGAGCTAAGCCCCACCCTCTGGCATTCTGTGACTCCTCTGCATGTAATATGGACAGAATTTTCAGTTGCTCTAGGTAGAACTAAATTGCTCTGAGCTTACCCGTATTTTATATTCCTAGACGGGCGTTGCATTGCATGCTGTCTTGACACAGGGGTAGCATGAAGGAGCAGCATGGTTGGTCAGCCACTTAGACGCCATATCCCAGCAGGGGGCCCCTAAGAAGAACCTCCTGCCCCAGACTTGCTCTTCTCCTACTCCATTGCAAGCCTCTTCTCGCTTTTACCAGTGGTAGTGTTGAGATGGAGAGGGTAGGAGATGCCACAGACTACTTGCTCACTGGGTTCCTGCCTATCAGGCAAGCCCATGGCAGCAAAAATGAGAAAGAGGATGAGGAGTAAGAAGAGCTGTAAAATGGACTGAGAAGGTAGCCTCACTGGGGGTGTTCTGCTCAAGGGTGCCCCAAAATCTGAATCAGGCAGAAACAGTCTTGACTTCCATTTCTTTTGATATAAACTTCTGCGAGGCAAACATAGGACCAAACGCCACAAGTGAATAGGCTGCCTTTGTTATTCAGCATAAGAAACTGCTTTGGAACAAGTCGGGTGATCGCTCCAGCCAGCTGTATATTGTCAGCACTGACTGGCAGCACCATCCTACTTGATAGTGTCCAGCCGTGTTTCCCTAGTTAGCAATGATCATGATGTGGACCCTTGAGATCCAGAGGCAGTGCTGCATATCACTGCACACCCATTGCTGGAGAGCTATTGCAGTGGTTCACTAGCCCTGAAACCCGCCGTGCATTTCCCGGGGCTGCTTGGCCACTGTGAAAAGCATGAGGCTCAGCTGGGAGTTGCTTTAATCTGGTCCAGCCCTGCTCTTCTCTCCATGGCCCAAACATGCGGCAGGAAGCCAAGAAGCAGTTAACGTTATCCCCGCCAGAAAGAGAACCACCTCTCCTCCCTCACCTGGCCTCCCTGCTTCTTTGTTCCCTCCTTTCCTGTAGCCTCCCAGTTCCTCGAAAAAGAGCCATTGGGAAGTGGACATTCTTTCTCTCCTGCATAAGGATATCAGTCTGGAAATTTCAAGTGCTGCTCAATGGCAGAAGGACAGACTTGCTTTGGCTGTCTGCAAAGAGAGGACCGTGGGGCATTTTCCATCTCACTCTGTGACGGCTGCATTATGAACCAGTGAAGAAAGAGATTGAACCCTCTGTGCACACAATCCACAGTTTGTGGATCGCTCAATGCAAGTTGGCAGGAAAAGAATTCAAACAATTTGTACAGAAATTTACCTGTGTGTGCATTAAATAATGGCACACGGATCAAAACAAGCATCACAGATTGACAGTGCAATTTTAACTGTCTGCCTGCCTGCCTGCCTACGCCCTGCACCATATAAGTTCCAAAGGAACTGAAGGGGTGTCCAAACACGAGCTCTGCATGGAAATCTTATTTCTCTTCATTGCATTTGTCATCAAAGAGACAGTGGCTTAGAAGCCAATGATGCCAAATATCATTTCGACAGGAGCTCATTACATGAAGGGTGTGGTAAGAACATTCTCCTTGTAATGCAATTCAGGCAAGAGTGGGAACACAGCCTATTTTTCTTTTTATTTGGCTAGTTGACCTTGGTTGACTTTACTCTTTAAATCTAAGCTCATTCCATCATGCATAATAATTGAGTAGAAAAAAAAGAGCAAGGGGCATTTTCATTTTAGAACAGGGGTAGGGAATGTGGGTCCTGCTCCCCAGGGTGGGTGGACTGCAAACCTAGCATTCTGCACCATTGATTACTGGAGTATTACAGTCAGTTCTGGGCCCCTTATTACAGGAAGGATATAGCCAGGTTAGAGTCAGTGCAACGCAGGGCCACAAGGTTGGTGGCCGGTTTGCAGGGGATGCCGTATGAGGCGAGACTGAGGGAACTGGGTCTCTTCAGTCTGGAGAAGAGGAAACTCAGAGGGGATCTGTTGGCGACATGCAGGTATGTGAGGGGATGTCACACGGAGATAGGTAGAGACCTGTTCTCGCCTGCAGAGGAAGGCAGGACGCGCTCCAACGGAGCAAAGCTCAGAGAACTAAGGTTCAGTATGGATGCCAGAAAGTATTTCCTGACAGTTAGGACCCCAACTGTATGGAATGGGTTTCCATGGGAGGTGGTTGAAGTTCCATTGTGAGGGTGATGTGCACATGGCATGCATGTCATGAACAGAGCCAGCTGGAGCCACGGGTCAGACTAGATGGCCTGGGAACCCCTTTCTGACTCGCTCTGTTTCTATGTTTCATGTTTCTATGATTATGTTGAATCAAGATGTGAATTGCAGTCTAACATATGGAGAGCCATACATTCTCTGTGTTATAAAGACTATATGTACTTTGCCAGGACAACCCAATGCCTGAACAACCTCTAGACTAAACCTGCATGAGGCACTGTGTATGGGGCTGCTCTGGGAACTGTGCGGAGACTGCAACTGGTCCAAACTTCAACTGGGTTTGAGTAGATTCCTCCTGCCCTCTCATATTCAGACTGTATGATTTCTGGGTGTGCACACAAATAAATTTACTTTCAAAAATGAAGAAGAAGTCTGTCTCTGTCTCACAGCTGATCAAACACCCCGCTAGTTTTCTAAGTACTGGGAAGACAACAAGACCTGCACCCTCTGTTAGACTATATGGAGAAATATTCCTGTGGTGAGCCCCCCAACAAAGTGGTGCAGTCAAGAGAAAAGTTTGCCACCTCTGTGAGAACCAGGCCTGAGATTTCCAGCTAAAGATGCCAATCTTCCAAAAGCCCTCATTCGAAATATCGTGTTTTAAGCCTGTGATGCATAATCTCAGCTGCAGTTGCATCAAATTCCCCCTGGTTTCTAATGACACAACCTTGCTCATCACGCTCCACTTGCAATTTAGTGGGATATTAAAATCATATTTCAAAACCTATAATTTTCAGTAAGTGTCCATGATTCGTGCTCTGTCAGGTAAAATGGATGCTATTGTTGCAGCTTTAAGGTAGGTAAGTCACCTCTTGGAATACAGACACGGAAACAGGCTGGATATTGTCCTCTAAATGCAGCCTGATAGGAAGCAAGGACACCATTCTGCTCCCTCTTGCAATGTCATCACAGCAGCCCTTAGGAAGAGGAGATCTCTCTGAGGGCGTATGAAGAAAGGCTTAGCAGAGTGGGTCTGTCATGCCTCTGCAGCAGTCTAGACAGCATCCTGTCCTTGCTCTCAGAGACCAAATTCCTCAGTTTCCCTAGGAGCTTAAAGCAAGGAAGCATGTGGATAGATGGATGGAGAGATGGTGGAGAACTCAGGCTGGAGTCCATAGAATTAAAGTCCATCTTGCTGTGAGTAGCAAAGAGGTCATTCTTCTCTCCCTCTGTTGTGTCAGCACAATGCTATCCTGTAGAGTTATGTTGGGGGCTTGTTTGTGGCATTTGGAGAATACAGAAGACCATGATGTTCCACTCCCCATCACACAAGGCGGTGAGGAGAGACTCTCTGATGCCCGCTGTGATGAGGTTGCAAACATTTTTCTGACAAGATCACTTGGATTCTTTCCAACTTGGACTCGACTGCAGATGTAAGCTCAGATGAGATGACCAAGGCGGTTGCTTATCCAGCTTTAATGAAAGTGTTTCAGTTTATTTGCCCGGGGTTTAATTTGCTTGGAGGAGTCAGGTCTCCTATGTGATCCTTACAGCCATGTCCATGCTGGTTTATAAGAGCTGTTAGGGTGTGTGTGGCCGATTGAGTGGTGAATTTGCTAATGTTTTCTTGAATGATGAACAGGTTTCCAGTTCTCTGCAGGAGTCCATGGGAAGAATATCACCGAAGAAATCTCCACTGGCTCCTACTAACACTGATAATCACTGCACCGCTTTGGATCTCCCTTTTTGGGGTAAAAGAATAGCTGGTAGCCTCACAACTCCACATTTTCTAGGATGAAGCTGACAACCTGGCTCCTCATTGGTCTAGGGTTAGACCTGGTTTGGGATGGAGAAGTCTTGGCTGATTATGTATGCAGGGAACTGACTGTGTCCCGTTGGCTCTGCTTAATCTATTAGTGGCATTGATCATGTTGTCATTGGGTCACTTGGTTGATTTGGAACTTGGACACACTGTTGCAGTGCTTCCTGTGATGCTTGGCTGAGCATCACCAGAAGGTAGCGTTGATGGGCAATTGCTCATCCACTCGCTCTTCCTTAGGGCCAGGGTCTGTCCTCTGTGCTCTTTAGTATGCATAAACTCACTGGGAGAGTTTGGGGGATGGGTCTCATCATGATGCTGGTTATACCAAAACTGGGGAAAGTCCAGAATAAACATGTGGGTCTATGTATTTGAGAGCAAAGTCTGTTCTGGATGGGAAGCACTCCCTCTGAAGGATCAGGGATGGACTGCACCATGGAGGTGCTCTTGGATCCAGTGCTGCCCCTGGATGGTTGTACGGTCGCAGTCCCAGAGGCACTGCTGCCTAGCACCTGTCATGTCGCTTCTTCAGGAATGTAGACTGGCGTTTACAATCTGTGCCTTAATCACCTCTGCTAGCTCCAGCAGCCAGACTTTTCTTTGGTATGTGTTTTACAGCCCATTTAACACTGGTCCAGAAACAACGGTACTGGCTCCCAGCTTGTTTCTGGACTCAGTTCAAGGTGCGGCTTCTTACCTGTAAAGCCATACATGGCCTGGGGCCAGGCTATCAAAGACTGTCTTCTCCTCAGTGAGCCCACACCTTGTCATGCAGGATCAAGGCATGCCCCACCACCTTATAACAGGGTCTTCTGTATAGTGCCTTTTGGTAGGGCAATGCCCTCCGCAGGGATATTAGACATGTCCCAGGTTTGTGTCCTTTAGAGCCACTCAATCCAACTCTGGTGTGCCCACAGCTGGAGTCTTGTGTTCAGTTCTGGGCCCCTCATTACAAGATGGATGTAGCCAGGTTGGAATCGGTGCAGCAAAGGGTCACTAGGATTTTGGCCGGTTTGCAGGGAAAGCCAGATGAGGAGAGACAGGGAGCTGGGCCTTTTCAGCCTGGACAGGAGGGGACTCAGAGGGGACCTGTTAGCGACATGCAGGTATGTGAGTGGGTGCCACATGGAGGTGGGTCATGACTTTTTATCTCCAATGGAGCAAAGCTCAGGGAACCAAGATTTAGGGTGGATGAGAGGAAATACTTCCTGATGGTTAGAACCCCGAGGGTATGGAATGGGCTTCCACAGGAGGTGGTTGAGGCCCCATTGGTGAGGGTGTTCAAGGATAGGCTGGACAAGCACATGGTGGGCATGTCATGAGTGGAGCTGGCTGGAACCAGGGGTCAGACCAGATGGCCTGGCAGGCTCCTTCTGACTCACTCTGTTTTTCTGTTTGTAGAGGGCCAGTGGGGACTGTAGTGGTTCTGCCTTGCTTTTATAAGAATAAGTGTTGCTATATGCCTCTAACATGAACCTGCAGTACCTGGGGGTACTGCAGCTACTGCAGCTCTGTCCTAGTAAAGAACAGACACAGGAAAGATCTCCCTATATCTCTGCCAAGTCACTGTTGCTTGTCTGCCTGATAGTTTGCATGCAAGAGATGGGTGCTGGGGGTGCTGGGAGATGAAGTCCAAAGCTTCTCAAGGGTACCAGGATAGGGGAGGCCAGTTTAGTAGATGGGTGGGTGGAAGAGAACTAGGTAGGTTTGTTGGAAGACGATGTGGCTAGGATAGGCTGGATTTGGATTGGATTGGAAAGAAATGGTGTTATTTCCTGACCTCTCAGGAAGTAGCTCAGTGCATTTCTGAGCCATTGGGTATGAATCAAGGGGAGCTGCGTTTGGAGCATTATGAGCATCCAGACAGGAGTCTCCCCATTTTTAGTTCCTAGTGAAAGGTTCTGAGGCAGCACCAGAGCTCTCTCTTCTGGCCAGAGACCAGAATAGGAGCCCTGATGGTTGCAGGACCACAGTCAATCACAGCCACCTGTTCTGTTACGAGCACCACCTGGGAGCCCTGAGGGAAGAGCTGTATAAGAACTGGCTCCTTCCTTCCGAAACAGCCTCAGTAATGAAGGCTTTTGATGGTGTTGGAGCTCTCTGTGCCTTCTGGAACCTGGTTCTGTAAACTCTTCCTGTTGCCTTGCTCCTGTCTCTGCTTCTGGGCCATGTCCAGCTTCACCAGCTCCACTGTCCACTCCAATCTCAGGTATCTGCTTCTCCTTGGCTTGTCTCTCTGGTTTTTGACTCCTGACAAGCTTTGACTACTCTTCACTATTTGGGCTGACCACCTTGCACTTCTGGTACCCTCATTGATCGCTGGACTGCCTGACCATGATGTTGAATGTGCCTGTATAGCATACTGGTTGTCTGGATCCTGGTGCCCTGATCTGATACCCAGCTGCCCATGCCCTGGATGCTGACACCTAGTCTGTTGTTCCATAATGGGTGATGTAGTCCTGGTGTGCTGTCTTGGAAGTTTGTCTATGCTAATTGACCTTCACATGGAGGAGTCTCTGATAAGATCCTGGGCAACCCTAAAGTTCTCTTCAGGAGGGCACAGAATTTGCCCAAATAGTGGATAACGCCTGTCCTTTGTAAAACTAGCCTCGTGGAAAGGGCATGTGGCTTGCTTGTGCCTTCACTGCTCTTCCCTTTCATCTGTATCCCAAAAGTACAGCATGACTTCTCAGGAGGCTAATGGAATGCCTGCTAGCCAACACGAGAAGGTCCAAAGCATTTGGCACCATCAAATGCCATTTTCATGCAATTGGACCATCTGCAAATGTATGCTTTGCAATGGATTTCCCCCCTTCAATGTAACCTGCCCTGTGTCATACAAAAGTATTTTGAGTTATCATGTAATTGCTAGAGCTTTTATAGGCTTCCAGAATGTCCTTTGCTTAGATTTATTTTTAGGTCCACTTATATTTTTTCTTCTCCTATCTGTCTCTTTGTCTGCGTTCCAACCAGCATATTCTGTTTTTGTCCTGGTAAGTGCACCAGCCTGAAGCAGTGCATATTTTTACTCTGGAGTGGCCAAAACAGTTCCCATTGTGTGTGCTTTCTTTAAAAATAATCTTTGAATGCATACTTAAAAAAAGAAACAGTTGCACCTACGGTCTCTACTTGGACAGAGCCTGAAGGCCTGCATGTTTCTCATGGAGCCTTAATGTCACCTTGCATGCTTTCATCCACAAGTTAACAAGATTTGCTTGTGAAAGAATGTTGTTTTAAACCCCCTTTCATCCAAATGTCTCCTGCACTCCTACACACACGTCCTCAATGTTCATGTCCGCATGTCCTTCAGCTTTACAATGCTATGCAACTCTCACATGTAAAGTGCACCTGCTAAGCAAAAGATGCATGCAGAACAACAGACTGGCCAACCTGGGATAGCCATCCTCCTATAAACAATCACACAAACAAACCTACCCTCTTTCCTAGTTCTAGGTGAGCAGAACCCATAGGAGATTTTCCTTGGGGGATCTGAAAGGACACTACTTCTAAGATTTGTGGTCAGACAAAAGAGGCAGAATGCTCTAACTTTGGTTGTTGATTAAATTGTACCTTGTTTCATGGAAACCTCCAGCTTTGTGGAGTGGGGCAGGGGGAGAAATTTGCTACTCAACATAACAATTAGTTTAGCTGGTCATATTCAATTTCAGAGTAAGTTAGAGTGAACCTCTCTATAGCTGACTGACCCTCTTTGAAAAAAAACGGCATATTCTTTGGTGTTCACAGAACTGGTCTGGATATGCATTTGAAATGGAGCAGGGAAATGCTGAGGCTGCTTAGCAAAACCTGAATGGCCATAGGATTTTTTAGTAGAGCAAACTAGGAGTCTGGAAAAGCACCCCACACAAGTTGCACCTCTGTAGCTGCAAGAGTGGTTCCCAAGATGGACTTTAGGGAATGGGGAGGTGGCAGGAATGGGTGGAGAAAGGTGCTTGAACAATGCAAAGTATCCTGGTGCTGTCTCAGCGTCATCCCCCACCCCCTGTTCTAGAAACAGTTTTCTAAGTGTCTGGCAGGGCAAGAGAAACTTGATGACCATTTTCTTCATGTTCCTTACACTCTGCAATCCTGAGTTCAGAGGGTTACAGACTGGACTATCCCCTTGATGCATTTAACTTCCCCAACGGAGATGCTAAACCATTTTGGGGGCTTTAGTTGTGAGCAATGATATAGCAACTCATAAGCAAGTGTTTCAGTAGAGCGAAACCAAGAGATTCTTGTGGCATCTTAAAAAGTAACACATTTATTATGGAGCAAACTTTGCTGAACATGGTCCACTTCATCAGCTGCTCACAACTGAATGCTGTAGTAATCCATATTGCCGGGATAAAAAGGGGTAGGGAAAATGGGATGCAAACAGAATAAGAAACAACAAGAACAGTTGAAGTGTTGGACTTATTGGGGAAATGCAACTTAATGACCAGAAGTTGGTTCCAAAGGGAATACCTTGCCACCCTTCCAAAGCTATGGTAATTCCCATAAGGAAAGATAAACCAAAAGCCCTTTTCATCATATACTTTATTAACTTACACAAGATGAAGGGATGGCCATTCGTTTATATGACTGCTAAAGGGGATTAAACATATTCATGGTTTATTCATGGTTATTCATGATAACAAGGTTATCATGGGCTATTCATGAATACACTCAACCCAGGGACATCACACCTCTGATTATCAGATAGAAACATAGAAACAAAGCGAATCAGAAGGGATCTCCCGGGCCATCTAGTCTGACCTCTGGCTCCAGCCGGCTCCGCTCACGACATGCCCACCATGTGGATGTCCAGCCTATCCTTGAACACCCGCACCGATGGATAGCATCCTACTGTGAACTACCTCTCTGTATATACCTGATTAGTGTCTCTGCTGTTTAGTATGCTGTCTAGATTTGCCATAGCTTTCCTTTCCAGGAGTGAACGTCTTTTAATTTCTTGACTGCAGTCCCGTCTGCAGTGATCTTGCAGCCCAGGAAAATAAAATCTGTCACTAATCAGGTATATACAGAGAGGTACCTGAACCTTCAGGCTCTGTTTCTGATCCAGTGAATGGGAAAGAACATTTATAGCAGGGGTGCAAAAACTCCGGTGAAGTGCCATGAAGCTTTCTTGTTATTCCAATCTGGCATTCTTCCTGTCACTTATGGATAGAAACGAGAAATCTTTTTCTGCTATTAGCAATCACACTTAATGAAATAAAAACAAAATTGTACAGGACAATGAACACAGATACTATCAGTCCATCTAAGGATTGCAAAACCATAGGGCCTTGAAGGAACCAATCTGAACTTTCTGGGCTCTCAGCCTAGGTCTGCAGGGTTTCTCAGAGAATCACCCCTGACCCCACATAATTTCCCCTGGCCCCCAGTCATTTCCTAGCTTTTGCACATATTTTTTCTCAGCCCGGAACATTGGAATACCTCTCCAAAGGTGGTGTTACTACCATGATGAGCTTCAAATTGTGGTATTTTGACTCCACCCAACCTTGGAAGGTGGCCAGCTTTTTCCAGATGGAAATTAGTCTCCAGGCTGAAAGAGTTCCAATATTCTTGGTCAAATGGGGAATAAAGTATTTTGGTGGAAACCTAATAGGATCATTCAAAGGAACTGGAGTTACATGTATAGCTACTTCCACAGAGTTAGCATTTAGCTGTTTTCATTCACATAAATGTTTCAGTCAGGCCAAATTACTCTAGTCTTTCCTCTGAGATCCCCATTTTGAGCTCACTTCTGACTGCCAGATTTAATCTAATTCATTTCACATGCAAATTTTGTCACCTGCATTACGGCTACAAAGTACAAAACTGTAAGCTATACATGACCCATGTGCATCTGTTTTATTTCCTTCCACCAGAATTGTCTCAGATGTCAAATAAATCCACCTGTTTCATTCCATCTGCCAAGAAATGGAGGATTTACTGCTTTGATTAAACACACATTACTTGCTATACTTCCTGATCCTTGCCTGTGTCTTCAGCTTTGAATAGTATTAGCCCATGCAGTGTTTCTAAAAAGTCTGCAATGTGGTTTTAAAAAACCACACTTTGTGTGAAGTTTGCACATTAATGGCTCCCAAACTAAACATTCCTTCACTGGCACCTTTCTAGCACTGGTTGGATTATTTTCAAAGGAAGCCGGTCTCTCGAAATGGCGAGGGAGGGGTGGGGGCAATGAGAGTAAGCACATATGATCAGGCAGAGTGTGCCCAAAATGCATATCAACGATGCAAGCACGCTCCCTTAATTTCTGAAAACATTTCAGCTGGTGTCTTCAGAATATTAGCAATGGAGCCAGAGATGGTATGTTGATTATAAAGAAGGTGATGAAGAAACCAAGTCACTGTTCTGTCTCGAACACTTCAGTTTCCTTTTGTTCCCTCTCCTATGGCACCTAACTTTATTTCCCAGAAATCCATATAGCTTTTTCAGATTGTTAAAACACTGACCAGCCATGTTTTCCTCCCCTTTATGCAGGGAGTCATCCTATTTATTTATTGGTGATCTTGCAAATCCCAGGGTTCACCTGAAACCTGACGCTGTTTTCTTTTGTTTCTTAAGAGCATCATCAATCCTTTGGCTCCAGTCCCGCTTTTGGCTCCAATGCTGTTGACACTCACCTAAACGAGGAACATATTAGAGGACATTCTGAAGAGTGAATTATTGTCCAATAAGACACATTATTTCAGTTTTCCTTGCGTTAAATTTATAAAACAATGATGACAGAATTATCCTCTAGAGAAAAATAAAAATACTTTAGTAAATAAAACTGAGTTTCTATCCAGTCTCATTAATTAAATTAATATATCAGAACTGAACATCCAGGGGGTGGTCATTGGCAGTGCTTAACAGGGGAACAATGGTTTTCAATTAATTTCTTTTTGTCTGTCTTTGTATGCTGTTATAGTTAGTTATTTTTTGCCATTTGTGTATATTATTTTTCCATCCCAAGATAGATGGTGCTGTCAAAGTATACTGATTTGCTTAATCTTTCAAAGACCACTAATATTCCCCCGCCCCTCATATTTCTTTGCCACATTACCAGACTACTAAATAGGATAGGTTTTGACAGCCCCAGCATTTTAAATTATTTCAACCTGAGATTTCATTGAGAGTTTCTGGTGTCCTCAAGTGATCAAGATTAATACAGCTGCACAGAAAACATCCACTAACAAGACAGCAACAGCAACTGTGTGGTGGATAACCTGAATGAAACCCTGTAGCAGTTATGCATACCATGCAAACTTCAATGGCTTCAACGTGTTTTATATTACGCTGCTTTGGAGACCTGTCCAGAAACTTCAGTATGCAGCTGTGAAACATAGGAAGGCTGTTAACATGATTGATCTGGCTGAAAGTACTAAATCTGTAAAATAAGGAGACACACAGTTTTATTTACTTATTAGATTTATATCCCAACTTCCTTCTTTTAAAGTACTCAAAGTGGCTTACATCATTCTCCTCCTCTTCTTCTTCTCAGATTTAGCTCCACAACCACAGCCTGTGAGGCAGGTTGGGCTGAGAGGGCTGTGACTGGCCCAATGTCACCCAGTTGGCTCCATGGCTGAGTGGGGACTAGAACCTGGATTGCCTGAGTCCCAGTCCCATGCTCTTAACCACCACACCACCCAATCAGAGCCCAGAAATGTCAAAACAAAGACCAGAGAAACAAGGCATATAGGAGAATTCTCTTAGGGCAGTGGCTGCCAACCTTTTCTATGCCCCACACCCCTAGAAAATGTTTGATTTATGTTCACACCCTTATGAAATGTAACATTTGAATATGAAGAAGTCAGACTTTTAATTCTGAACCACAAAGTGAACCACCATACAGTACTGTGGGTGCACAAACTGAACTAATCTTTTAACTTGGTGCCTAAAATTAAAATATAAATTGAGCAATTAGAAAAATTGTAAACAGTAAAAACTGTCCCAGCTTTTTTGTTCCTGTTTCTCATTCACGATTTTGTTGGAATGCTGCATGCAATCTGCAGGTCTGCCAGGGGGTTCAGATGATTCCTAGATTTTTTCTTGATTGAAAAAAGAAAACTGAGTCCAGATGCAAACAAAATAATAATAATTTTATTACTGGGGTAATTTTTTGGTGGAAGACATCACGATTTGCCAATTATGGCAAATCATCACAACTTTGCATTTGTCACACCCACTGAAATGCCCTCTCACACCTCTGGAGGTTTGGGACCCCCAGTTTAGGAACCCCTGTCTTAGGGCATCATGATCATCAACTGAGTCTTCAAATCATGCCTTTGGACAAACTGAATTCCCAGGTTCAGGAGTTCCACACCCTGGGAACTATCCCAACGAATGTCTAATCCGATCTCTCAACTACCCTCACCTCTAATGGCGGTAAGAGACAGCAAAGGGATGCCCTTGTCTGTTTGAATGGACAGGCAAGTGTACTCAAGGTGGTGTTACCTTCAGCCTGTGCAAGGTGTAGAGTCCCATTTCCACTGATCCCTCCTACACACTTATATCCCTGCTCCATAAAAAATCTTCCCCCGAGTGTTGGAGATGGAGCAAGATAAGATGTGCTGACCAGCAGTGCGGCACTTACAGGAGGTTGGTTACCTTTTCTTGTGTGAGCAGATGAACTTTCCACTGGTGAAAAGTCACCACTGGACACATCAAGTAAGCTGAAGTAAGCTAAGCAGTGCGGAAACATATTGTAATAAACAATCTATATTATAATAAGAACATATGATCCTTTTTCATTGGAAACGATAAGGACGATGGCAGAGCTATTTTTGTATGCAGTACACTTGCCCAGCAATGACATTTTAGAATCAAATAAATAGAGCCATTGGAGAGACTGCTAGGCTAAAGTTATATCTGCAGCATCAATATTTCTATTAAATTATACAAAAGGCATATCAAACAATTATTGAGAACTTCTCTTTCTTATAATAGGTGCTGTGATGAGTAATGCTAAATGCTGGATATTGCTAATAGCACAATCTGTACGAGAGTATGTAAATAAATGTTATTGCACCATCATGTCAAAATTGTCCAACTGTATATGAGTAAAATAAGTCAAAGAGATGCAATTACTTTTGTTCGGGGGGGGGCAGTTTTTAGCTATTGGCAAGCTAAGTGCATCCACAAGCGCAATCTCCCATGATTAATTTGTTGTGATATGGATCTTATAACAACCAATCATGTTGTATCCTATTAATTCCTCAAATATAGTATTGTAATTCTTTTATTAAAAAACCAGATAAATTATTAAGCATCACATGGTGTAATTCTCAACTGTGTGGCCTTCTGAAGGACTTGCTAGGTACTATTCTTGGTGGAAAATTACTTGCTATACTTCCAGTTCTGGAACTTTACTCCACTTTCTCTCTGAAGGGGAAACAATGGTTCTATGGTACTTGCTTTATATTCTCACAGGCCATCATCTTCTTAGCTGACACCCAAGAATCTCTCCAGAATTTTGTGACCCATAAGAAATTGTTGGATCAGACAAAAGCCTGTGTAGCATCTGGACTCCCACAGTATCCCACTAGATGTCTCTGGAAGGTCCAAAAGCAGGACATGAAGCAAAGGCCTATTTTCTGCTCAGAATACTGAATTCCAGTGACTTATAATCCCAGGCCGGGAGATTCATTTTTGCTCTCCACAGTGCCAGCTCCAGATGTTTACTAGGGTGCTTGATGTCCCCTGTAGCACAGAGGGCCTAGTTTTCATGGGCACTGTGTGCTCCAGTTTGGGGCAAGAAGTTGGGGCATGTGGATTCAGGAAATTCTAAGCAAGCAGCTGCGAACGTTCTGAAAGAAACAGGAAACAGATCAGCACCATGGAGAGCTCCATGTGATGAGGGCCCTGGAAACCAGACAACTTTGCTTCTAGTTTGCTCCAACAAGCAGCAGAGAGTGACTGAGCAGGAAGCACAGGCTTTGATTAATTCAGGCTAATTAGCCTCACATCAGTTTTGGCTGAACACTCAGCCCTGAAAAGGGATGAAGGCTGCGTTTGCCCTGACATGACTGTAATAGTCGCATCTTCATGGCTAGAGAAACTGAAATCGGCAGCACAACTTCTGCTGGACAACTAGAAAGGCCTTTCTTGAGGACCAGGTCCTAAAGGAAAGAAACTCCCACAAAGCTCCTCTTCAATGGAGCCCCTTGTTTATCCTTAACTCATGAGATGCATTCTTTTCATGTGCTGGGTCCTGGACCAAGACCAAAGCCCTCCCTGTATTTGCCCACCTTTTGACCGACATCTTCACTGATCAGTGAAGATCTCTCTGGATATCATCTGTGCACTGTTGAGAAGGAGGGTGCATGATGGCTCATAAGTTTGGTGAACAGGCAGGAACAACAAGGAGGCACAAGGACATAGCTGCACCCCTGGGAATGAGCAGGAGAGTCCCTGCTAGGAAGTGGGACTTGGCACAGGCTCAACACTGATGATTTCTGACTAGAAATGTGCGACAGATCTATTATGGGTAGGAAGTTCACCAGATTCCAGTCCATATCACAGAGGCCCAGAGGCTAAGTTCCTGGTGATCTTACCTGGGGTGTCCCAAGGTTGTAAAGACCAGTGCCACCTTGATATAGCATATCCTCCCACTCAGCTTCCTCCCCTTCTGCTCCAAAGAGCTTCACTTAGATGGAAAAATTGGCTATCTAGGTAGTAGGAGTGAGCAGAGAGGGAAGGTGATCTTTGCTTTGCTTCCATGCTCATGTTCCTCTCTATAGCGTGTCCCAAAATCTCTGAATCTGGAGCATTCCAGGCATCCCCATAGAATTGCACACTAAATTGCTTGAGTGGTTTTTTTGTAGAAAAGTAGGGTGCATATTGAATGCATGAATAACGTAAATGGAGTATATGCATAAGAATCCTTTCTACCTTTCAGTCATCTATTGGTTATTGTTGCTAGTCGAGAAGTTGTGTCCAACCCATTGCAACCCCATGGACAACATTCCTCCAGGCCTTCTTGTCCTCCACCATCCCCCAGAGTCCACTTAAGCTCACACTGACTGCTTCAGTGACTCCATCCAGTCACCTCATTCTCTGCCGTCCCCTTCTCCTTTTGCCGTATTGGCCAAAATTCCTTTTATGCAAGAAAAAAAGAACTCATTCTTTCTTTCTCATTTTCTCTTTCTTTTTTTCTCTTTTTCTGCTTTCCCTGTTCTGAGTATCTGTCTACGGATGTCTCCCATTTCCTTCATTTATTATGTCTCTGCTTTGCTCAGTTTGATCAATTTCACTTCTTTTTGACTGCTAGGAGATTTTCTGAGAAAGGCCTCCAGGTCAGAGGGTGCACACAATGCCTTTCTCCCCACACACCTGAACTTTTTACGTTGTGCTGTATTGACATTGACAAAGCACTGAGACAAACTCTTCAGTACAGCTTAATTAGGGCCTTTCCCATTGCGGTCAGAGTGACCCACAGTGTCGGTTCGATATGCTTGGTCTGTAGCATCTGGTCAAAGATGCGACTGTGTGGTGGGGTGGTGCAGAACAGGGAAGGAGCAGCTCCACCCATCGATGGATGGCTAATGCTCCCGTTCTCTTCCAGGGAGCCAGGAGAGCAGATGGCAGTAAAGCAAGAAAGGGAATAGAAAGCCAATCGCATCAACCATTTCCTTTCTGTGCAGTAGTGTATTTCTACACTGGGGATGCTGGTGGCCATTAATGCTCACAACTACTCTTGACAGAGCTAGGAATGGTCCATGCCCCACCCCCTTCAATGCAGAGGTGCAGAATTAAGCCTAGAAGCCAAATGTGGCCCTCTGAGATTTCCACTGTTCAACCACTGATCCTTTGTTGGTTTTCAGGCTGCTGTGCATTTTCTGCCCCCACTTAGAAGAGGCAAGGGTGAATTTCTTCTTCTAAGGCTCAGTGATGGGCAGTAGAAGTCTTGAGCTCCAAAACATTTTAGTGTTCTTTATCTGGGGTGGGTGGGATGGTTCCTCACCCTTTCCCCTGTGGTCAAATATAGCCCCAGAGAGATTCCCTGACTTACAATCTGGTGTAAGACCCCAGTTCCAATGACCGGGAAGGTGTGGGTGTTTCAAGCCCTGAAAGATGACTGAAAGCATCATTTTCTAAGGGACAGGTGCCCTTTGTCCGGGCAGATGGCCAGGAATCTTTTTTTGTTCCATCACACGCATACGCTGATGGATTTTCTTAGTGGTGCATGAGAATTGTGTTCTGATTGACCCATACACTAATTCACATCTGTGTAAATTCACACATGCACTGATGCACATTAGCACATCTGCAAATTTGAACACCTTATCCCTGAAAGTTTCTTTTAATGCTTTGCAAAGCCATCGAAAAAGTAGTCTTCAGAAAAGCCAGTCTACTGTAGAAGCCAGTCAGATCTGACTCCATTATGAATTTCCCTACCTCTTCTCCTTTGATTTATAGGTACAAAGATCAATTCCTCACAGACAGTGACAGAACACCTGTCCGAAACGTATTTATTTCCTTTGTTTTCATCATCAACCTCTGTATTTTCATTGGTATGCCACTCTGCACACAATGGGCCCACAGCAGCCACAGCACAATCTCAGCAATTCAAAGCCAGAAATGCACATCAGTGTATCAGTCGCATTAATACATCATTATCCTAACAACTCAAACAACTCATTTCACTAATACCAACATAACCTTTAAAATTAATTACAGAACAGTCACTGTCAACAGCCAAGCTACTCTAGCAGTTCATATTAATCAGTAATGCATAAGGCTAAGCCAAATATGCCAAATTTTCCCACTGCACTGAGGCACCAGCAAGTACGCAACCAGTTGCTTCTTCCCCCAAGGTGTCAAATGAAGGAAATAACAACCAGGATTCTGACCACATCTAGCCATTGATCTCTCCTGTTTCCCACCGCCTTGTTTTAGGAAGTCTTTAGAGCTCCAGCAGAAGAAGGGAGCAGTTGTTATCTAGTCCCTTCCTCTGTGCTTTGAACATTCTTACAGCAGGGCTGTGAGTCAACGGGGGCATCTGCTTTGCATGCAGCAAGCCCCAGCTTTGATCCCTAGCACCTCTAGGTTGGCTGTCATTATTATGTGACTGTCAAGTCGTCTCCCACTTATGACAACCCTATGAATGAAAGCCCTCCAAATGTCCTGCCAATGACATCCCTGTCCAGCTCTTGTCAACTCAAAGCTGTGGCTCCTTTGACAGAGTCAATCCATCTCATATTTGCTCTTCCTTTTCATCTTCTGCCTCCTACTGTCCCTAGCATAAGTATTTTGTCTGTGAGCCTGGCCTTCTCATGATATGTCCGAAGTACAACAGTTTCAGTTTGTCATTTTTGTTTCTAGGGAATGGTGTGGCTTGGTTTGATCTACGACCCACTTGTTGTCTTTCTGTCAGTCCAGGGCATTTGCAAAGCTCTCCTCCAGCTCCATGTTTCAAGCACATCGATTTTCTTCCTGACACTTCAAGTCTGGAGATTTGTGGTCATTGATGACAATCCTGGGCTAGAAAAGAAACCTGTAAGAAGATGCTTTAATATTAAGTTGCACCACTTGGTTTATCTAGTCCAGTTTGGGTGATGCTGACCAGCAGCTGCTTTCCAGAGTTTCTGGCAGAACTCTTTCTCAGTTGTAGCTTGAGTTTACGTGGCTCAAATCCGAGGCCATTTGCATGCAAAGCAGGGAATCTACCACCAAGCTGCAGCTCTTCCAAAGTCTTGCTATATATTACTCGGAAGCCAGCACCAATGAGCACAATGGGACTTCCTCCAAACAGATGTGCCCAAGATTGCTGTCCTCCTGTTGGGAAAGTGATGGTCTACAGTTGGCTTGGAAAGGTGCTCCTGGCCCACTTGGTGGAAGGTTTATTCCTCAAAACTAGAGTGCACAGGGATGACTTGCATGTACACAGTAAGCAACAGATGCATTGCTTGCTTGGACTGGCAATGGGATGCCAAAACCCCAGACAGGGTCTTTACCAGTTCAAATGGTAAAGAGACAGCAGTGCTTGGACTGGGACCTTCATGCACAGGATGTGTGCTGCCACCTAGCTTGGATCATTTATTTACCTCTGAGCAGCCAGGCCTCTTCTAGACCATGAACTACATGTGTTATTTGAGAAAGGGGAACACATATTGCAGCTTTTTAATTTACTTAATACATTTTTATCATGCCCGATAGCACAAAGTTTCTCTGAGTGGTTAACAAAATAGAATATAGAAAATCAACATAATAAAAAAACCCACAGTAAAAACATAAAATCACTAAACAAAGACCACCACTGTGGCCATTACAAGCACAATAAAACAATCTAACAAGGCCACCACCTTGTTGGCCACCACCACCATCGTAATCAAGTTAAAACTACAGGCACAATAATGATATTATATATACAAGACAATATTTAATATTTGATACAATTTTAATAAATATTAAATCTAATGTTTAATTATTAAAATATCAGGAGAATAAAAAGGTTTTCTCCTGGTGCCACAAAAAGAAAAGCCTTTCTCTTTGGGGAAATGATTCCATAAGTGGGATGCCACCACCAAGAAGTGGCTTCCAGTCACTGCCCTTCTTATTTCCCTTGGGCCTGGGTATGTACATACAGGAAGAGGCATTCCTTCAGATAATCCAGCCCCAAGCTGTTTAGGGCTTTAAAGGGGAATACAAGCATTTTGAGTTGGGTCAGGACTTCAACTGGCAGCCAGTGCAGCTGAAGGAAGACTGGCATGATATGACCTCATGGGCCAGTCCCCTTTAACAGCTGTGCTGCCCTATTTTGTATCACTGACCTTTCCAAACCATTTTCAAAGGCAACCCCAGCGCATTAAAGAGGTCCAAATGAGGAGTTAGAGTCTGGATAAATGTAGCCAGGCTCTGTCGGTCACAATAAAGTCTTCATTGGTAGATCAGCCGAAACTGAGAGAAGGTGCTCCATGCCATCAAGTCTACCTGAGGCTCGAGTGACAATTCTGGATCCAGGAACAACCCTAAACTATGAACCCTGTCCTTTAGGAGGACAACTCCATCCAGGAGAGTTGGAATATCTCCCAGCTGGACAGACAATCCACCCACCAACAGCACCTCCATTTTGTCTGGATTGAGTCTCAGTTTATTGACCTTTATCCAGTTCCTTACTGTGCCCAGACACTGATTCAGGATGGCTACTTAAAGCTCTTATTGCCAGAGAGGCATTTCAACCTTTTAGAATGGGCAGAGAAATCACCCCCGTCTCCTATACACATACCGAGAGAGAGAGAGAGAGAGAGAGAGAGAGAGAGAGAGAGAGAGAGAGAGAGAGAGAGAGAGAATGACTTGGGGTTTGGAAAAGGACTGCAGTGGGGAAGGGAACAAGACATCTGGGAAATGCCAGGGATTAGGATTCCAGCTGGTCAGATTTGGCAGACAGACCTGATGTTCTGTACCCAAGTGGAGAAATATAGCAGAAGCCAAAGTCCTTCTTTTCAATAACACAACCTTCATTTATATCTACAGGATTTCAAGGCAGAGAAGAGAAGGCCCACTGCTACTCTCATAGGCAGTGGCTATGACATATGTCATTGGGAGAAGTGAAAACTGTTCATGTAGTCCTGAAAGAAGTGAAATATAGAAGAAGAAGTAAAAAAGAAGGAATTGAATAATTCATTACTGGTGGAGGGGTGCACTAGATGTCCGACCTTCATCTCTGTCTGTATTGTTGTGTTGTCGATGATGTACTTTTGTATTTGCACTGGTGTATCTTAGTATTGTATTTGACTATCAAGCAGTTTGTGAACACAGCATGTCCAGAAAATGAGGACTGTGCCTACTGCCCTCCCTCCAACTTCTCTGGGATTGCCAGCTGCACCCATTCCAGTGCAGACTTTGCCACGGTGAATCAGCAAAATCTGAAATGGAGATTTGGTCATGTTCTCCTGAGCTTTATGGCCCAGATCTTCCTTCTCATGTTTCTTTACCTTTAAGCAGTGAGACTCCTTCCAGAAGAGATTGTCCCCTATAAAAGAGGACATGTAGGCTTCCGATTGTGTGAATTGTATACTGTATTTTTGTATTTTTAATTTAATGTTTATATTTTTAATTTATATTATATTTTAACTTAGTGTTGTAAGCCACCCCGAGGCTTCGGTGAATGGGGCGGCATAAAAATGTTAAAAAAAAAAATTTAGTTTGTCCAGTGGTGGTCTCCACTATCCATGGGTAGTGGCCAGCTGAGTGCCTGGCATCTCTTGGTTTTTGCAGGTTTCAGCAGCTAGCCAGCTGGCCGGCCGTCCTGCAGAGCAACCAAGAAGGTCACATCCTGTGCCAGCTTGGTGTAGCAACTCTTGCCAACAAAGAATGGATGGAATGCTTTTCATTCTCAGTCCCACTGCAGAAAGTACTATCTTTAATTGTTGGTAGGGTGATGATTCTGGGCTGGTGAGATGGCTCTTGGATGCAGGTTGGGGGCTCCACAGATGGAGGTGAGTCTGGCATGGAACCATCAAGTGGAAAAGCGTCTCCTTTTTGAAGGGGATTTATACAGTTTGCCAAAAGGGCAGCCCAAAAATCTAATGGATGCTTCTGCCTTTCAGTAATCCATCACATGCTCCAGCCAAAAAAACATTGTTGTGCCTGTGTCCAAAAAATAAAAAATAAAATAGTGCACAAGAGTCTGAAAGAGGCCTGAGGTTCCCAAGAGAAAATTTGCTGGCTGTCACAAAAAATATTGGAATTTGGCTGATGTTTAAACAAAATGTCAGCAAAACTGTCAGTATAAATTAGGGGTGTTACAGATGTCTAAATGATAAGCAGAAAGTGTCTGGTGTCTAAGAGGAAAATTCCACTGCAGATAGTCTAGAAGCTTGACTATCTTATGCCTATGAGTCTGTTTCTCTAAGGTGTGAAGCAGTCATGACAATTTTTTAAGCCTTGCAGAAGTGGAAGAAGGGCCCAAGGGGAAACAAGGAAAAGTTCAGTGAGGTTGTTGCCCTCAGGTTATGACTTTAAGGCAGGAATGTTGAACTTGTGGAGTAAATCCAGCCTTCTTGAGATCCTATCGATGCCTCTTTACCCTGCCCTTTTAATACAGTCCTTCTACCATTTAGTGATATCCATACATGGGCACATTTTCCAACCATTCTAAATAAGTCTAAATAATCTCTTCCTGCCTCTCATAACTCTTGGATACTGGCAGTTAGAGACTTAAGCTAAAATATGCTGGCATGTGGGTGTATTTTGGCATCACTCCTCTTGCTTTGGCTTTGACTACCGGTGGAACATAACTCCTCAAAGCTCCTCTGGAATGGATTGCAGCCCTTTGGCTGGGAGAGGTGCTGCAGTGCTGCTTCAGAAGGATTCCAGAGTCATGCAGGTTGAAGGCAACACAATAATAGCTACAGCCCTTGCACTCCAATCACCATTGCTTTATGTTCAGCTCACTGTCTACCTTACCAATGAGAGCTTTTAATATGCGAGAGAGAGAGGAAGAGGAGGAGGAAGGGGATGAGTAGAAGGAACTTTCTCCTCCCACTGGTTCAGCCCACTACCCCACTGGAAATAGCTGCTTCCGTGCTCCACTTCTGGTCGTAAATGGAATCTGGACAACAGTCTTACATGAGCTGGTTGCTGATGAAGCCAATGGTCAGGACCAAATAGCCAGTCAGGATTTAAGGATCAACTGGCCTGGCAAGGAGCAAGGCAGACATCAAGGTTGAAGGTCAATCAAAGGAGACATGAACAGGTTAGAACTCCGGAAGAACTTTGTCTGCTTGCTTTGCTTAAGTATAGTTTAATTGGAGGAGGAAGTCCTCCAATAGTCCCTCCTTTCCAGGAAGACTTAATGCTGACTTAATGCTGACTTAATGCCAGGATCCGAGTTACTGCCTAGGGAGATAGAAGTGGGGACAAGTGGGGCAGTGTCTGGCCACAAAGAGACCCCTGTTCAAGTCCTGCAACCTTAGATGTTGCGCAGTAGATGTGGCCAGTAGAGGCAACATAGCCCACACTCTCCAGGATGTTTCAGAAGGAACTACAACAGTTCAGACTTACTACCAAGGCCCACTGCCCAAACCTTCTCTGCTCCCATTGCATTTTTCCAAGGCTCTATCATTGGTACTCATTTACTCCAGGGATGGGCAGAGCTCAGAATGGATATCTACTGCATTCCTTTTCTTTTCTTTTGCAGAATGCCAAGGTTTACCAACCAGACCAGGTGCAAAACAAGGGTCAGTGTGGTGATGGAGTCAAATGTAAAATGGCAGTTATGCACATCATGAACCCACAGAGATGGCTAAGCATTTACACCTGAGTTACTATGATTCAGGGATTCTAATACCCAGTTATGGAATGTCCCTCCCTTGAAGACAGCCTGGTGCTTACCCAGTTATTTACCCAAGGACTTACTGCTTGGGTTAATAATGCAAATTACAAACTATGGGTTGTGCAGTATTATTGTTATTATATTGCATTTTTATCCTGCCTTGTTCCTCTTGCGAGGAACCCAAAGTCAGCTCACATAATTCCATTTGATTGCCGAAACACCAATCCTGTGAGGGAGCTTAGAGTGAGTAGTTTATCTTGCTTTTGGTGCCTAGTCAAGACATTTTTATTTAGTATTTGTTTTTAGATTGGACTTGGTTTGCTGCTGGCTTATACTTTTATTGGTTGTTGTTATTGGTTTATTGTGTTTATTTCCTCCTGTTCTATATATTTGCTTCATTTATATAGTATTTTAATTCTATCTGTTTATGGTTTTGGTTTGCCATTGTTTGTGTTTTTGTTTCTTATATTGCAAATAAAATACAATTACTACTAATAGTAATAATGATATGGCAACAAGCACAGTAAAGCAATAAAGCCAGCAGTGAAATCAGCAACCATATAGATTGTGGTTTTAGTTTGAATCCTTCTTCTTCATCAACAAGCTTATGGTGTCTGAATCTGTCCCATCTCCTTTAATCCCATTCAAATTAGTGGCCATCACCACATCTTGTGGCAATGGATTTCAGTTTAATTTTGTACTGCGGGAAGAAGTCTTTCCTTTGATCTGTCCTGAATCTCCCACCAATCAATCAGCTTCAAGAGATGATCCTATTTGGACCTAGTATCATTAGGAAGAGCAAATGGTCTTTCTATCCACTTCCTTTAGAACATGCATTCCTTCCCATACTAGACTTTTTTAAGCTAAGCTGTCCCAGGAATTGTAAAATTTCCTTATTTTGTAAAAATTTCCATCACATTTGCCACTGTATTGGCTCCAGCCCTTGGACATTTTGGAAGCCTTTTCTTGCACTACTGGATACTTCCCCAAACACTCCAAAATGCTTTCCATTGCAGCAAGAAGAGCCCACAATCATATATTGTCGCAGAGCAAATCCACCCCCCAGCTAGTGTGAGAATTGTAGGTAAATTCAGAAGGAACAGGGAAACATTGTGGGGTAGATCATGTGGGCTAATCAAAAGGTCCCGGTCCTTCTACTGTGGGGGTCTTGGGCCCTGTACACAACTGGATTTTCCTAAAGACAGAGACTGTGAGAACCTTTGCTGAGCAGGAGTGAGTGAAGCTTATATTGGGCTGCTTTTCTGCTAGGAATGGACTGAACAAATTTAAAATAGAAATATTAATGGATATGCCATCTCCACCTCCAATCAGCATTACTGTGTATATGGCTTTCCTATACTACATTGCTGTAAGATTATTTCTTGACTGGCTGATAAAATCATTCAGGAACATCTTTCTCTTAGTTCAATTGACAATTCACAGTGCCAGGAAAACACAATTAAAACTGGCTCAGGTTCCAAAGTCAGCCTCACATCCAGTTCTTATTCCTTCTGCAATAGAAATGACAATTCTAACCATCGGTTAGCACTCCAATGTGTTTCTTTGTGCTGGAGATAATCTTTTCTTTGCAGTGGCTAGCAGAAAAGCAACTAGCATTTGACAGACAATATTAGATTCACTTTGCAGAGCAGGCTGTTTTTCTTCTCACTATCTTTCCTGACAACAATGAGGAAAAAAAAGGAAAGGAAAGGAAAGAGCACAAAAACTCATTCTTCTTCTATCTCTGCTCTCTCACTTTCAAATTTGTGTTGTCTCCTTTAGCAATTAGCTATTGCATTATCCTGGACTTTACCACCCTGCGTTTCTCACCTATAGCAATTTTGCGGCAACTGAATATTGCAGGGTGAAGTCCACACTGGGCAATGGAAATTGATTTATCTGTGGAAGGCTATGCTCAATACTGGAGGCAAAATCTGCAAAGTTATCATCTTCTCCTCCAGGGTCCACCTAGCCTTGCTTTGTTTGTTTGTCCATGAAATGGTTCATAGCCCACATCATTCTTATTTCAACCAGATATGGATCTGCAACACAGCTCAAAACTTAAAATAATGCGCTACAGCTGAAGGTTGAAATCTGTGATAGAAAGGAATTTTTCTGTCTGTGTCTTTGGTATAGGGAAGGTCTCCATGAATAGAGAGAGGGCTTGAGGGTAAATTCATCAACCCAGAAGTATGCTGCTAAGCCAAATGAACGGACAAGTTAAGTAAGTTTCAGTGTACTTGCAATCTGGCCCACAAGCAGCATAAACCTCCCTGAGGGTGAATATAGCCTCCTGGGGTAAAGCTGGTCCTCTGACCCTCCTTGTTCTACAGTGTGTCTCTCCAAGCCAGAGGTGGTTAGGTTCTCTGCAGCCAGTTAATCTTGCTTGTTAACACTGACATTTCAGTCATGTATTCTAACCCCTACTCCCCTTCTTCGTCAAGTATGTGCTTTTTGGAAAACTGTATTTCAAGAGAAAGTAGGCCTAATCCCTACATACATGCAGTGAGAAGATGATGCCTCTATACTTCTCATGTTGAATACTATAACAAGAAAAACGACTTGAATAACATGAATCAACCCTGATTTGTGCAAATTGTGCCAGAGACACACTGTTCAGATTTCCTCAGATACTTCAAGCAATTACACCAAAGCCAGTCTTGCCCTTGACTTGGCCCCCTTTTGTCCATTGCTCAGAAGTATATTGGAAGTCCATTCAGCTCAACTGGAGTGAGCTTTTTCAACGTTGTACTTCCCTAGGTGGGAGTGATAGGAGATGAACCCCAAACATCTGGAGGCCACCAGGACTGGGAAGGTGAAATAGACATTCTGTTGGAGATGTGGCAAAGAATATTGAGTATAAGCAGCATGGCATATCTTGCAATCTCTTGGCTGAGAGCACATTATGCAGCGCTTAAGCCTTCGCCCTGCTGATTCTGCTCATCACATTTATGCCAATCGAGATGCATGGCTAATTATTTAAGATACCAAGTTTTACTATTCTTTCCTCCATATTTTATTCATGAAATGATATGCCTGTGTTGATCTAATTTTATAGACCAGCTGCACCCATTGCTGATTAAGCCCCTTGTAACTTATTAACAGTATAGTAGGAGTAGACAAGTATTTAATCAGCAATTAAGAGTCTGCCTTAACTAAATCCAGCCAGCTATTGTAATGCAAGTGTTTACTGGAGGAATAAACAATATTTCCAACAAAACACACTGCAAAGCACAATGTATATTTGTACAGAATGCAAATGAGTTTTCATTTGAAACTAGGGTTACAATCAAGGTTGATGACATAACTCCATCAATAAGTTGATGCTGGAAACTTTGAAAGGCATTTCATCTAGAAATGATGAGGCAAATTTTGCTGCTACTTACGATCCTATTTCTTTGTTTGCTTAAAGGATTTCCATATTGCTCTTCACCAAAACTGGCTCCAAAGCCATTTCAATAAAAACTGGAAATCACTACAGTAAAAAGAAACAACAAAGCAACTGGCAAATAAAACAGAGGAATTGGCAAGATTAAACAACGGCAGCAACAGCTGAAGCTTAGAAACTGAAGAGCGCCTGAAAGAAAAAAGTGTTGCATTTGGCAAGTCTTCCTCAGGAAGGCAAAACGTGAATGGGGTGCTACAGCTGGGGAGACCCCCGTATAGTTGTCACTTGCTTTCCCCTTCCCAACAAGTAGGGAACAGAGGGAAATGCCGCTTCTAACAATCTATAGGTGCAGGCAGGATGCTATGGGAGAAGGTGGTCCTTCGGCTACTTGGATTGCTTATCCAAGCAAGAGTGTTATCTGCCCCCTCAGCTTCTCATGGGATCAGAATACATTGCTGAGTGGCAAGATGACATTGTGAGGATATTTTGGTCCTGCCTTATCAAATGCTAGCTCTAACTCTAGCTCCAGGTGGACCCCATCACTGATGTGCTTTTAGAGTTGTCCTGGTTGCCTGAAAGGAGCGGGGGAGATGCACTCCCAACACGCAGTAGAAATCCTGAATGAAGAGAGAGGGGGAAGAGATTTGCCAAAACAGAAAATGGCTCTTCCAGAGCCGTAGGTCTCTGATTAGGATGCACTCAGGTGATTTGTACTGCAAATGCCATTTCAACAGTAACTGTGGAGCCAAACACAAGGCAGTTGTTCCCCTGTCTCCCTCATTTGAGTCTGACAGAGCAAAGGAGATGCTGTTTGTTGCACACGATCATTTCCTTTGTCAGTCTTGATTGATCAGCACCAACAAAGAGACTAGACTGTTGCAGTGGGAAGGGAAGATGTAAGCAGGAAACACTAGAATGATGTCGGGGTAGAGAACCTCAGTCCCAGGGCACAAACCTGGCTGTCAGAAGGACCTATTCTGGACCTCTGGGCTTCCACAGAAGTTCTCTTTCCCCTTCTCCTGATCCGACCTCCTTTCCTCCAACCACCATTTTTTGTTGGTTTCAGGCATTTGTCCAGGTTTTCCCCCAGTTATAAAAGGTCATAATGCATCTACTAATGCTTAGCTACCAGAAGAAAGAGTTATGTTGGTATTTCTGGATGCTTCTGAACCTATTCTCTCTCTTCATGATGCTTGTGACAATGTCCACCGCAGGACTGCGGGCCTGGAGAGCTTTCCCAAAATAGAATTTGGTCCTTGTGCTGGAAAAAAATAACCTTTTGCAATCCCAGATTTGAGAAATCAGAGCTGTATTTTAAAGTCTCATATCAGGGCAATTTAGTTATATAAGATGGGTGTGTCTGTGTGAAAATTATATATAATGCATAGTTTCTTTCCTGAGTAAACCTTTCCAAGAGTAAACCAGTACTGAAAGGTTTGCTTTGACTTGTCATGATTTGTTTTATTTTCAACTAATGTACTTGGGTATGACTTATCATGGCAATATGGAGTAGTAGTTCAGTGCATGGGACTGGGTCTCAAGAAATCTGGGTTCCAGTCTCCATTCAGACATGGAGCCAACTGGATGACTTTGGGTTAATCAGACTCTCAGTCCAACTTTCCTCACAGGGTGGTAGTTTTTATTAGAATAAGACTGAAAGCAGGAGGAGGAGAATTATGTACACTGCTGAGTTCTTTGAAAAGAAAAAGGTGGGATAGAAATCTAATAAATAACTAAATCATGACCCAACTAAATCAAGATGATCTGGCTGAATCAGTTGAGTTTAACTTCAACTAGATCTGTCTTTTCCTTTGTGGACCACCAAACATGACAATGAAGATACAGTTTTTATTAAATAAATAGGGTTAAAAACTGCCTTTTAAAAACATGCTTGCTGGGTGGCCAACATCTATCTTGGATGGATGTTTGGAAAGTTCCACATATCCATGACAGATCTATGGACTGGTCTTCTACCTATTGTCTATGGATTTGTGGTACCTTCCAAACATCCATCTAAGTGGAAAGTCCAGTGGAAATAAGGTCACACTTTGGAAGCAGTGTACCTTTGAAAGCCAGATGTTGGGAGAAAATTATTGAGGTAGGTGTTGACGTTATTCCCTGCTTCTGGGCTTCCTGAAGGCTTCGTGGGGTCTCTGTAGAGAACAGGAAAGTGGAAGCTCTGATGTAGCAGAGTTCTTCTTGCAGTATTACTTTTTTGAATATATACCTGAGAATGTAAAACAAGAATTCATTTATTAGTTTATCCATTGCATCAAACACTGTTTGCTCTTTTTCTAAGGTACTGGAAGAGCCACTTGTCTACTGAAACAAGTATCTAGCTGATAAAACTGAGGGGTTGGCTGTGGGAAGGTCACACTTAAATATAAGTTTTATTCCATAGTTGCATTTTCACACTTCTGAAAAATCACAAGATGAAATGCTCCAATGAGGCCCACTGAACTGTCCTTGCCTTGTGCTACAGCAAGGACAGTTAATTTGCCATAACTAATTGAAATACATCCAGCATAATAATGTGAAAAATGAAAGCGTCATCTCTGAATCTAATAAGTTGTCCAAGGGGCTGTGGCTCAAGGAAACATCTGAGGAACTGTAGATGTTTCCTTTGGAACCTCTGTCGTGGTAGGTTGGGGTGCACCACCCTGAGAACGTTTCCCTTTTCTGAAGTACGTGGGGTCGGGTTGGGGACAGACTCAGTTGGGTATTTCTGCAGTATTTCTCCCTTAAGTCCTGGACTGACTAAAAGGGTCTCAGAGTGGCTCCTTTCATGTGCGAAATGGACTAAACCTGCTAAGATCCTTGCCTGTCTCCTCCATTGTGTTTGGCATTTTGTAAGATGGAGGGTGACAGCCTAAAGGGAACACACTCCTGGATGGATCAGAACATTCCTCACCAGCCAGAACAAAGTTTTTACACAGTGCGGGCTTATCTTCTTTAGACAGTCACCTCCCACAAGTTCAGAGTAGCCCATCTGATGGAGGGAGAGAGACTTGGAGAGTTCCTTCTCCTCAGGAATGGCTGTTTTACTCTCTTCTGAACATCTGAATTGTACATGAGTCCCTTTCCAATCCCCATGAGTTCTGTGGGGCTTATTCCTAGGCTGGTGTGCCTAAGACGGCAGCTTCAAACCCCTGCCCCAAGTCCTCATTGCCAAACGAAGCTGTTGCCAATTTTTTCTGCTTTGCATAGCAACACGTTTGATATGCTGCCATTCAAATGCCGTACCAAAATGATCTGGATTCTGACAACTGAAAATATTATGTAGATGGAGCAACTCCGTATAATTTAACTGAATTTGCATAAGTTAACATACAAAGTTGACCATTTTTGTATAATGTATTCTGTTTTAGCTCTTCATGGGTGTGCCATGAACACCAGCACCCTTCTCTCTAACCTTTAGGAATCTAGTTCAGCCATCTAACTGCCTTCGTTCTGCACACAAACACTTATTTTCAAACATATTTCTTTGTCTATAAGCACTTAAAACTTTTTCTGAATTAAAAATATGGAAGCTTAGCATTTCTAGGAAGCACAGGTCTACACCTAATCCTACTTGTGTGGTGTTTCCTGCACTCTGACACAACTGAAGAATATGCACAAATCTTTTTTTCGGGAAGGTTAAGCCTCTGAAGGGCAAGCACACTCTGAGTCGTTTGTGATAACAAAGCCCTGTTGAAGGGTGTACTTTCTCATTAATGCTCCAGGTTCCTGCATGCCACTGTGCAGGGATGCTTGTTCGGTGCGTGTGTTTCCCCCTCTAGGCTCAGCAAATGTGGTTTGTCCAATAGATACAGGTTATGGCCATGAGACATCTGCAGACAGGGGACCGACACCTGACAGAGAACTCCGGTCATGTTACCTGGTGGGATGTTCATACTACCTGTCTCCTGCTCCACGGGTACATTTTGGCTGCTTCTGCTTTGCCCTACACAAATGCTTTTCCCATTCAGTTGTCTAGCTAACAGCAGTCAAGATACATAGAGCATATGCCCTATCCCCTGGGTTGGGTTCTCTCTTTTCATGTCTATTTCAAATATTAGCTGCTGGAATTAAAATATAAAAGATGGTTCGGAAAGCTGTTATAAACTGGACAAGGGCTGATCTAACACATTCTAACAAGTGTATATGGGTTGGGGGAGAAACGTCTTCTTGCAATGCTGCTTTGGTAGGGCGCATGGTCCAGGGCTGCCCCCATTGCAGTCTTGTCCCAGTTCAGAACTTCTGCTGCAGAAGGATGGGGTTTGCCACACCCAGGGTCCTTCTCATGGGATGGACTGTGGCCAAGACATGGTTCAGGCCAGGCTGTTTCAGCACAGGTTCTTTAGGCAAACCTCAAATGCCCAGGCAACCCAGTGCTTCCAAGGACGCCAGGGTGGACAGCAGGTGCACTCACTCCCTGCTATGCATCTGTGCCTTACCCTGACAATGTCACAGACACGATGTTGGGAAGTAGATCCAGAGTCACCTTGGGGGGAAAAGGAGGATCACAGCTCCCATTGCCCTGCTTGGGATTCCTCCTTTCAGTGATTGGAAACACTGGAAACAGTATTGGAAAGGTAGCACTGCTATTCTTTTCAATCCTGCTGGTCTTGCCCCCTGCCTTTCCTGACTCTTGGGCACCTGTGTCCTGGGATGGGTGATGGTGGGAGGACATGCAGCAAAGGAGACTTTCTCAGTGACCCTATGGAGAAGATGTCAGCCCTGTTCCAGGGGGTGCACCCTCCCAAGCCATCTCGTCCTTCTTTCAAACAAGTTTGCCACCGGCATTTGGTGGATGATGGTGGCCATCAAAGGGGCTACTTTAGAGCAAAATGGCTCCTTTCCCCTGCTTCCACACCAACAAATTTTGACAGCAAGCAACCACTTTTGGAGTTTTCTCCATTTCCATTGGACCAACATATTTCTGTGGCAGGTTATGGCACAGACAGGGCTATGGTTCCAGGTGGGAACTGGGTCAGTGAAGGAAATGTAGCTCCCTGATCCCTGGTAGTTGCCAACCTGCACTCTCCATCTCATGTGGCAAGCTACAAGGGTTCTGAGACCTCCATGTTTCTCCTAGCACCTTCAGGACCCTTGGAAAAAGCTGTGGCAGCCCCATCAACTCTGCACCACCTTTAGCTTCTGCGATTGCATTTCAATGTTCATTCCAGTGGTCTCTTCTTGGCCCACCACATCCATATTGGCAAGTGACTGGGGTGAATTAGGTGAACTTTCACCTGCAGGATGCACATCACTCAGTGCTCCAGCTCCTGAGCATGACTCTTCCTCAGGCATATTCCTTTCCTCTTTCGTAAACTTTTATGAGAAGTCTTTGAACATCTGCATTGATTGGTCTGTGTGGGAATTCATATGAAAGATTTGGTTATGGCATTGGATCTGCAATAGTCTGTTCACACAACCAAGTCATCACTTGAAATTGCATGTGCAGGAACATAAAGACCTGCCATATTCCAGGTCAGAGTGTCACTTCATCCACCTACTTTGACTGTGGGGGCTGGGTCTTTCTTCCTTCCAATCTACCATCCAAAAGCCTTTTCATTGGAGATGGCAGGGATTGAAAAAGGAATCATTCTCCCACCAAGCTATGGTCTACCAAGCTTATTATATGTGGCAGCCTTGGGTGCTGAATCTAAGGTGCATCATCACATCTGCAAAATTATCTGGTGACGACAGCAGACTGAGGTCTCCAGTTCTAGCAAATTGTAGAGATTCACTAACCCAGCGGGATATGTTACAATACACAATACCCACTGTGACCCTCAGCTCTCAGCGGATTACACAGTCATTAAGAACAGGTGGCTTGATTCTACATGAAAAGCAGAACACCTGCAATTAATGGTCAGCAGCTGCTAGTTAACTCGAGTGAGAAATGGAAATCTTTTGCATCTTGTAAGCATGACTCCCCCTCCCCTCTATTTTGCATCAGCACATTTTGAAATGATACAAGCATTCTCGCCACCGAATTTTATTCCTGCATGTTATTTTGTTGAATTGATTCCAGGAGGGCCAGGTGAACTCCACCTTTCGCCACAGGACAACTCTGCTATGAGCTAACTTTGCTCTGAGTGATCTGAACCAGAAAACAACTCATTTCTCAGGTCTACCAGGTGATGACAGAGAAAGGGAAGGTCTCAGAAAAGGATGGCCCTTACTAAGGAGACCTGATCCTTAGTAGACCTAAGGATCTCAGTATTTCTCAGGACCGAATATGCCACCTCCCTCTCCCTGTAGATATTCACCACATCTGGAAAAGGGAACCCATAACTTGTGGGGTTAGGCAACTTATTGTTAGACAGAAAGAGGAACAAGTCAAACACCTGGATCGCTACTTCAGTTTTGGACCTAGAGGCCAAGAGAAGGAGCGCAGCTGGGGTTCTTGAAGCTTAACATGCTAAGCATCTGCTCCTTTCATTCCTCATGTTGAGAAAAGTAAATTAATGAGCCCACAACAGAAATTGCTGTGAGGTGGGATCACCCACTGGGATCTCTACCTGCATTTTTTCCTGTCTTGGGCCAGACATTAACATCAGCATGTTCCACAAAACAAACACACAGCTTATCCATTTAATATGCTGTGTTAAGCGATATCTCTGCTCACTAAGACTTTAAAATCCTGGGAAACTACAGCTTGTTGTAGACAAGTTGTTTGATGTCAGAAGCTTATGAGCATCTGTGCGAAGCAGGAGGTGTGGTGGAGATGTCTTCCAGATCTCAGCATTTCAGCTCAGTGCAGCCAGGGTCAGCCATTTACCAAAGGACTTTGGAAGGCTCTTAGTACCTTATACTCTGATGGCTCCACACCCCATTCTCCAAGATCCATTTTCTGTGGTTGGTGCCATTATTTCCATGGCAGTGTAACGATGGCTGTCCAACTCTGAGGCTGGATCTCTGTTTCTGACATGCAGTATAGGGGAATCTGAATGGTCGTATGGCCCCTTAGGGGTTGACTAGGGTGCCATAAGGTCTCTCTGCATCAATGTGCCTATTGCATTGCATCTTTCCACACAGAGGCTGGTTCTGTTTCACTACCACTTTAGAGCTAGACAGCTGTCAGTGGCAGAATGGCTTATGCATGTGGAATTTGTGCAGTTGAAACCATCATGCAAATGAACTGGCCACCATTGCTGTCTTATGTTGCTCCTCATCCACAAAGCCAGATAAAGGTGGGAAGTACCTTGGCACAGGTGTAAAAACAAGAACATTCCTTTATTGCACTCACCACTGATGCTGCATCCTCTCTGAAGATCTGTGGATTTCTAATTTTTTTTGTTTAAAGAAAAAGCTCTGCTTACTGAACGTTACAAAGCAAATACACACTTGAAAGCTCTGCGTGTCTTTGATTTCCATTATTCTCTGTACCCTATACAGCTGGGCATTAAACCTTCTCTTTCCTTGCACCCATTTTTGCAACTTCTTTCCCTCCACTGCTTTTCTTTTCCTTTCTTTTCCTTTCCTTTGGAGTCGTAACTGTAGCATACTTCATTGATCTTGAATATCAGCCTGAAGAATTTAGAAAATAAAAGTTGGGATTTTTTCAAGATATTTTTCAGGTATCTAAACATCTTGAACTGTTCTTAGAAGAATGCTTTGCTGATTGGAGGGGGAAGGAATCAGGCTTAATAGGCTGCATCTTTCTTTGTGAAAGAATCTACTACTCTGGAGCCTTCTAAAAGTCATCAGTGCTCACTAATGTAGAATAACTGGATTTGTTTTCAAGGCAATAGCCTACCTTGAAGAAACCCATTTAAGACATGACCCACCCAAATGGGAATGCTTTTAGCAACATGAATGCACAGCCACTGATTGCACTGGGAGGGTTAAGCAAATATTAAGCAAATTCTCCACTTGGGAAAAATACTATCCATGCTCTGGAAACCTCTTGGTTGGATTACTGCCCTGAAAAGGGAAGTCAGGTGGATCAATACCAAACATAGGAGCTTTTCTTTTGTGGCACCTCAGCTATGGATTGAACATCCCAGGGAGGCCCCCTGGTACCTACAATTTACTCTTTCCATCCATAGGTGAAGAATTTATTCTCCCTGGTATTTGAGTTTGTTTAAAATTTTCGACTGTAGTTTGAGTCTTTATACCACTCCTGCATTTTACTTTAGTTCTCAATTTAACTACTTAATTTCTTATTCTGTATTTTATGTATATATTGCAGTATACCTTTCCGAGAAATTTGGCTATTCAGTGGTATAAAAATGGAACAAACAAATGTTTGTTTCATTTCGGTTTGTTTCCATTTATAGTCTTCCATTTGGATTTTCGAAAGACCCTCAAGGATATTTTACAATAAAAAAGCAGCAGCATTTTTGAAGTGATGTAGAGAACTGCAGTCAGTTCCAACTGTTGCTGGATGAATCTTGACTTTAGCCCAGCTGCTCATCCATCAACCAGCAATGCACTTGCTTTTGCAATGGTTATACTTTCATTTCTGGGATCAGTTCAAAGCTCTGGTATTGACTTTTAAGCCCCACTACTCTACAAGAACCCCCCAAATCACCCTTCTTGCAGTTTGTTTCATCCTTACTTTAGACCATGAAAATAATTAGACCATAGAAAGAGGCCACATGGTTCTTTCAAAACTGGCATCTTGCGGAGCAGATACATTTTTTAATAACTTTACCTGGGGATTATAGAAGGTTGAGTGGTGACCCCCAGCATGTGCATTCAGGAGACATTCTTCTCCTGGTAGTAGCTCAGGGATGTTTTCTGCACTGTCTAAATTTTAGGTTCCATAATAAAACTGCCCAGCAACTTTTCATTGCGCCTTATTTAAAATCTGGTAGGACCACAGAAGAAAGTTTCTGGAGAGGTACAGAAGACCCACAGGTGATTATTGAGCCACCCTGGGTTTAGAGAAGTCTGATCTAATTTTTAAAGTTCTCTGGATCAATAGAAATTGTTTTGCAACTCAAGGTGCTGTGTGACCTCCGTAGGTGTGGTATGTTCCTAAAGCTTTCGGAGGAGTCTAGAGTTCAGAGACTGTCAGATCTGATCTGCACTGATCCCAGCAGGATATGGTGGCAACCCACTGCTCTACAAAAAGTTCAGATATTTTAGGAAGCTTTTGAAAAGGAATGCATGTGTGAATCACAGAGGCAGCAAATCTACACTACAAAGGCACATGAGGCAGCTCGTGGGGGATCAAGAGACTGGAGCAACTGTGTTAAGTAGAATGCAATAGTGTGGGGAAATGAGAGCAACAGTCCAAAACAGGATGGTGCCCCACACACGTAAATTAATCCACATTTTATGGAGGAATTACACTTCAAGGCCAGAATTTCCGATTTTTTACAGATGGAGCTCGATGGCATTTGGGAGAGCCACTGTGGCCTAGTGCTTACTGGGACTTAGAAGATCTGGGTTCAAGTCAACTATGAGTCTCAATGGGTGCTTCTGAGCTACTCCAGGTTTTTCAAAAGGTTAGTAAGTCAAAGTATTGTTATGCAGAGAAGGGCTCAGTTGCTTGTTCTGCATAGAAAGGACCAGATCTTAAATTATTTATATTTGCTGAAAACTGGAAGCCATTTTTATGCTGATTGAAACCTCCTAGGTGAAAAACATTCAGCCAGAATGAAGGGCCATTCATATGCAGTATTTGCATGGATTGCAAGATTGAAAATTTGAGACACTTTTGCCTGGGGTGAAAAATGACCCCCCTTTTGCTGCCAAAGTTAGGTTTAATTTGTTTTGAAAGATGAAGATTTGACAGAACTCCTGAAGGCCCATTCATATGACTTTACCTACATTCAAGCTAGAGAGAAGGAATACATGCCTTCTAACTATTCATGTAGAAGTTTACAGCACCATTCTATGATTGTTAACCAGCGGAGCAGCATACAAATCTAATAAATAAAACAGAGAATTCCCATTTACTTTAAGGGATAATTTCATGCAGAATTTCAGCCTTAGGATCCTTGTGAGGAAACTGAGCCCTGAAGAATGGCAGCTCTAAAAAAAAAAAAAAAAAGGCATTCCCAAAGGAACAAAGAAAAGCAGGAATGTGACTGACCAGAGATTCTATTAAATTTATATCCCACTTTTCCATCCAAAAATGGCAGTCAAGGAGGCTGACAAGGTTCAGATTAAGAGCAAAACCTCAATTAAACATAGCAAAAATGCAAATGCATCCAAAAACTATTCAATACAGACTAAAGGAAATACGAGAGGGATCATCTTGGCCAAACAAGGGCGGCAGGTGTGTGTAGAAGTCCCAACCTCCTTTGTCTGTTTAGGACTGGAAGTGTGCCTTGAGGCAGGCCATAAGAACAGTTCTCTTGCCTCCAGCAGTTGAGAAAGGGATGTGTCCCTGGTAGGAGAACAAATAGGAGGTGATGGGGATGGTTATCCCTGATGTGCACCCTCAACAACAAGCAGCCTTGGATCAGCTTGAACTCACAGGTAAATATGACATCATCAAAATAATTCTTTGCCCAGCCTAGGAAGGCCAATACAATGTTCACAGGACTCGGCATATATGGATAATTCTGACTTTGAGTGCCAAATGGCATTTACTTTATTAATCAGGCCCCATAAATCTTCAGTGAGCAAATGTGGAGAGTAACTTACTCATACTAGGACTACAAGGGGATATTCGGTTGAGCTCAATTACTTAAGCTGGAGACTTGCCAGAACATTGGGGTTAATTAAAAAATGTTAGAAGAGAGTCAATGGCCTTGAGTCATTGGTATGTGTTACACAGACGAAGTAGAGAATCAGACACAGTGTAATTCTCTGATGTCCTTCTCCCTGGAGCATAGATGAATATGTAGAAATATCCATTAACATATGGAAACTCTGAACTTTGGGGCCCGAGTCTGTCCATAACGCCAATGTATAAGGCATAGAGAGGCAATGAACTTTCCATTTGCTGCCTACAGCCACCTCCGCATTTCGGCTTTCAGTGTCAAGTGTCCCTGGTTTTAGACTAGAGGCAGCCCTTGGTTAAGGATGGGCAGGTTCTGTCAAGTTTGCTTTGGTTCTCTTCATCAGATTTCCACTGTTAAGTTCCTTTTGTTCCATTCCTACTGCAATTGGACGGTTGTATGCTTAAACAGCTGAACACAAGTGTGAAGAACATTTGTGTGGCATTCTTTCTTTTCATCCCAAGCAACAGAGGTGGCTCAGAATGCTTTTTATCATCTCAACAGTGGCCCCTCCTGGACAGTGACAGCTTGGCCAGCAGGTGCTGGTAACCTTAAGACAGGATTGTTGCAGTGTTCTTGCTGTGGGGTTGTCTTCAAGGCTGCTTCAGAAGCTAGAATGAGGGCAATGTGCTGTGCTTGACCCCTCTCACCATGTACAACTCTTCACCAAAGGAACTGCACTGGCCACCACACTGGACCAGGTTTAAGGTTTTAGAACTAGCATAAAAAGCCTTGAACTTCTTGGAATCAGGATACCTGACAGGGCAGCTTCTTCCTTTCCACCTTGCCCGATTACTCAGGCCATTGGAGGATACACTCCTGGTGGTCCAACCAGGCAAACCACCCAACTTGGGTGCACCAAGGAAGAGACTTCAGTATGGTAGCCCCATTTCTGTGGAATTTTCTGTCTCAGGAGAGCACCAGCACGGTATTCTCTCTTGGTCCCTGCTAAAGGAAATCTTGTTCTTGCTGAACACCTCAGTCTTAATGCTATTTTTTAAAAACATGTAATGTATTGTTCTGTTATTTGTTTTTACCTTGTGCTGTGCCTTGAGGATTTGTTTAGCTGTAGAGCAGTGTAGGAATCCTGCAGATATATACTAAATATCCCTGCCTTTTATGTTTATTCTTGTTTTATATATGTTTTATAGTATTTCATCATGGGATACTATGACCCCTAAAAAGAAAAATAGCTGATCTGTCACTCCTAGACAAATCAACAGCTCTTTCTGTTGGGACTGTAAGATCACCCTAGCTGCACCCCTTCCCTGATAGTGTTAAATCCATCCGTTTTTGGCAGTTTAGAAATTTAATAAAAAAAGAATAAGTGATAACATAACCTTCCATGGCATTCCCTCAGCACCCGTGTACTTGCATTGTATGTGAAAGGTCCCATGTTCAATCCTCAGTTTGTCCAGGTAGGGCAGAAAATCTTCTTTCTGAAAGCCCAGAAAACCACTGCCCATCCATGGACACAACCCTAAACCTAGACCAGAGGTTTGATGCTATACAGAGCAGCTTCTTTTGTTCATGGGAGCTGGTCAGTGTCTATCATACCCACAGTTAAAACTGGGGAGTGCAGACCTTACAAAGACTAAAGCTTTCTTCAGGTTCCTACTTCACCTCAGACCATTCTACCTTGAATCCATCAGGGAGGGAGCTTTTATATGGAGCAGCAACACCCTCCTCTGTTCCAGATGTCCCCCCCCCCCCCGCCCACCATCACTTAAAGTAACCATTTATCTGTTAGGACTCAAGGACCTCTCTAAGCCACCTGCTTCTCTCTGTGTAGATCTGGGGCAGGTTCCATTGCATTTCTGTGCTCAATAACATGAAGCAGTGGAAATGTGGAATAGGCAAAATTGATGCAGAAGTGATGAGAGGGAGGAATAGATAGTGCCTGGACTGCGGAGGTGGATCATAGAAGTGCATGGGGGACCAGAGCAAGAGACATTCTGGAGATTGCTGTGGGGAAGTTCTACTAGGATTTCTGGTTGCTTTCGAGGATCCCCTTGGGCCACAGCATGTCAGACAGGGGCAGCAGAGAGTCACCTGGGGCTGCTGATTGTTCTCGCAAATGCCTGCAGGAATAGACACTTTTCCCAGGAGACCTGAACTGAAATTGGCTGCTAGAATTCCCTGTTTTGTGCAGCTCGCCAGAGCTGGCAATGGATGAGTTTCTGTAAAGGACGTTGCACATGGGGCTGGCATCACAGTTCCAAGCTGTCAGCTCGAATAAGGGAGCTTTCTAGCTTCCTTGATGCTGAATCCTCTTGGGGTCCCTCTCAGGTCTCTTGCCAAAGTGACAGCGCAGCATTGACAGCAGCAAACACAGAATCTGCAAAGCTGCTCGTGAGCTTAGCAGATTCTTTGCAAAGAAGTGAGGCCCATACCGTGGCTCTTGCTTTTCTGCCTTGGCTTCCCTTTGGGGTAGTCTCTCACCCACAGTCCTTGTCATTTGGTTAAATAATATTTAACTATTGAAAAATAATACCATACTTATCAATATCTTTTACAACTTAATATAACATGACCGGCCCAGATTTCTACTGTAAAACACTGCTCAGGGAATTTCAATCCTGTGAAGCACACATTGGATTAAAAAGAAATGAAGTAAATCAAATACAGGCTTAAAAGTCAGACTTAAAAGACAGAGTCATCTCCATTGATGATGCTATTCAGTTTCTTACACTGACTGCCCCTATTGTCAGTTATGATGGACTATACATAATTGGAATGTAGTATGAACAGTTGTCCAGCAGAACCCAGATGCTTGGGTGGATGTTTGAAACATGGAAGGCCCCAAAGTCTAGCACTGTAAAGGTGAAGGCATTTGGTCCCAAAGAGGATGGGAGCTAAGCAGTGGGTGAAGAAACCCTGGATCCCAAGAGTGCCATTGCTTCAAGAGGCAGGGTTCCCTTGAGTAAGAGCAAGCGATTACAAAGGAGGCCTCCTCAAGAGCAAAGGGCTCCTCATGAGGATTCCTGTCAAAGGGCTGTAATGAATTACAGCTCAGCCCTCTGTGGACATAAGCATCAAGAGATGTTCTTTCATGTTTTCTGCTTGTGTTTGAGGCATTTATTGGGGAATGTGTGAGAGCCAGAAATGGGAGGAAGCTTGCTTACGGGCTTAGCTGGGCTTGTTTAGCAAAGTGAGTTAGTGAATAAGCTGCTCACCTTCCTGGTCCTCCCTTGGCTTGGCACACTTCTCCTGGGAAGAAGACAGTAAACTATGGTAGTTTTTCTTCTTGATGTAGCTTTCAGTGAGGTAAAAGTGAGCATCTAAAAGAAAAAAAAAAAGAGGGAGACAGTTGTGCTCAAGATACTTGTATGGAGTAGGACTTCCCTGATAAGAATCCAAGCTACTGGGTATTGTGTTGCTAATCATATGACCCCTATTATATGGAGTGAACACATTTCAATTGCAGGAAAAAGGAGGGAGAACAAAAAGTCTTATCCTTGTTATAAGATGAGAAATTGGACATGCATTGGACCAACTCTTCCTTCCAGCTTGGCAGAAGAAAGAACTAGAATTTAGAAACATAGAAACAGAGCGAGTCAGAAGGGGTCTCCCGGGCCATCTAGTCTGATCTCTGGCACCAGCCGGTTCCACTCACAACATGCCCACCATGTGGACATCCAGCCTATCCTTGAACACCCACAACGATGGGGCCTCAACCACCTCTCGGGGTAGCCCATTCCACACCCTCGGGGTCCAAGTGCTTTCTGGCATCCAAATGGAAACTTGTCTCCCTGAGCTTTGCTCCATTGGAGCACGTTCTGCCTTCCTCTGCAGGGGAGAACAGGTGTCTACCCATCTCCATGTGACATCCCTTCACATACCTGTATGTCACCAACATATCCCCTCTGAGTCTCCTCTTCTCCAGGCTGAAGAGACCCAGTTCCCTCAATCTTGCTTCACACGGCATCCCCTGCAAACCGGCCACCAACCTTGTGGCCTTATGCTGCACTGACTCCAACCTAGCTATATCCTTTCTGTAATGAGGGGCCCAAAACTGAACACAATACTCCAGTTGCGGGTGCACCAGAGTCGTGTAGAGTGGTAGTAATACTTCTCTCGATCTAGAAAACACACTTCTGGCTATGCAACCAACGGTGGGGTTCGCCCTCTTGACCACCGCATCACACTGCTGACTCATGTATAGCCTGCAGTCAACCAGTACCCCGAGGTCCCTTTCACAAGTGCTGCTCTCCAGCCACTTGTCACCTAACCTGTACTTATGACAGCTATTCCTATGCCCCAAGTGCAAGACCTTGCACTTATCCACATT